>NC_056725.1:1955778818-1955871318 GCF_019279795.1 Protopterus annectens
ACGATGGCAAACAACCTATGTTTTCTTATAAAAAAACGATAACTCTACAATCAAACTTCGAAAACAGAGATAAACCTTTCATCATCCAAAACAACAATGCTCTGACCAACCAGAATGGCATGTCCAATTGTGGACATTGCGTTGTCTGTCCACACATTTACACAGGAGACAGTTTTACCTTTCAACATTGCAACTTTAAAGTCTCCTTCAAGACGTATTTCCACTGCCATTCTGAATGGGTTGTGTACACAGCTATTTGCTCCAGCTGCAACTCTTTCTATATCGGCAAAACAAGCAGAAAACTCTCCGATTGAACTAAGGAGCACCTAGCTGCCATCAGAAACCAAGACCACAGCAATGCCGTAGGTAGACACAGCCACAATTGCCATCAGTTCAATGGGTTCAAATTCTTTGTCCTGTTCTCCCTTGTTCTGTGGATTTGGGAGAAAAGTTGACAGATGAATGGTCTGATTAAGAGCCACACTGGATACCACTTTAGGCATAAAGGATGGACTGATCCTGAGCGCTACCCTGTCCGGGTAGAAAATAATAAAAAGGCTCCACTGCCATGAGAGCCTGTAGTTCTGAGATCCTTCTCGCTGAAGTGACTGCTAAAAGAATAGCTGTCTTCCAAGAGAGGAATTTTATGTCCGCAGCAGCAGCTGGCTCTAAAGGAAGCAGGGTGAGTTTTTCAAACACAAAATTGAGGTCCCATGCAGGAGTTGGTGCTCTCCTGGGAGGCCTTAAATTTTTGGTCCCTCTAAGACACTGCTTTAGCAGGGGATGAGAAAAGAGGGGAGGCTCTGTGTTGTATTGAGCTGAAATGGCAGAGGCGTGGATTTTTATGGAAGAGAAAGATAGGCCCTTGTGAAGCATCTCAGTTAAATATTGCAGAATGTGAGGAATATTGGGCATTTCTGTGCTTATTCCTTGTGCCGGATTCCAGGCACAGAATCTTTTCCATTTATCAGCATAAGATTTTCTAGTGCTAGGCCTTCTAGGCCTCCAAAATGACATCCATCACAGGTTTGCTGAGAGATGTAACTGGTGAAGTTAGTTGAGTAGCCATGCTGCAAGATTCAGAGTTTGGAGCAGTGTGTGTAGAATTTGAAAGTTCTGCTGAGACAGTAGATAAGGTGTCTGCGGCAGGTACCATGGAGGAAGGTGTAACATATTGCATAGGAGCAGGTACCAGTGTTGGCGAGGCCAGTCTGGAGCAATCAGAATCATTTTTGGTTTTTCCTGTCTGACTTTTAGTAAGACCTTGGAGAGCAAAGGCAGTGGGGGAAAAGCATAGACTGATAGGTTTTTCCAGCTGTAGGAGAGCATCCACTTTCCAAGCTTTTTTGCGATTAATTCTTCTGCAGAATTTGTCCAACTGATGGATCTTTTTGCCTCACCCCAAAACTATGTCTGGGCTCCCCCATTTGCATGTCAACATGCTGAAGATTTGCAGATCCAGCTTCCATTTGTGTGGGTCCAAAAGATTTCTGCTTAGCTCGTCTGCCAGAGTATTTTGTTTTCCTGGCAGGAATTGAGCTTGTAGATCTATTTGATAAGTCAAGGCTGTGTTCCACAAGGTTATGGTTAGTCTGCAAAGAAGGTAGGAATGGATAGCCACACCCCCTGCTTGTTTATGTACCACATGACTGTGGTGTTGTCAGTCTATCAGTAGTTGTCCTGATAAAGTCCTTGAAAGCTGTCAGAGCATTCTGTATAGCTAGCATCTCTTTCTGGTTGACATGCAGGTGCATAAGATTTGGGCTCCATTTGCCCTGAATTCATCTCCCTGCCAGATGCACCCCCCCCCCCCAAAAAAAAGCATAGTCAGATGAGTCTGTAGTCAAGGTTTGGGTGGTAGGGGGTGGAATGAATGACGGCCCCTTGTTTTGGTGACAGGCCTCTGCCCCACCAAAGGAACTCTTGCTGCAGGCAAGGAATGATAAAAATCTTTGTTTCCAGGCTGTGACAATGTTGACTCCATAAGCTTTTTAGGTACCATTGAGGTTTCCTCATATGCAGTCTTGCATATGGAATTAGAAGAATGCAGGAATCCATGAACCCCAAGGCCTGCAGGATTTGTCTTGCAGATAACTGGGTTTTTGTGGCCACTTGTTTGAAGTAAGTCATCAATTGTATTTGTTTGTCTGGCATGAGGTAAGCCATCTGGGCAGTTGTATTCAAGCTTGCCCCAGGAATGTAATTTTTTGAGAGGGTATCATTTGTGATTTCTTTTCGTTTATGGTGTACCCTAGGTAAGTTAGAAGCCTTTTTACAAACGCCAGATGCTGTAGAACAGAGTGTCCTTGTTTTCTGCCTGAATTAGACAATTGTCCAGGTAAGGATAAATTTGAATGTTTCTTTGTCTGCAAAAAGCAATTACTGGTGCCAGGCACTTTGTGCAGACCCTGGGTGCAGCAGATGAGCCAAAGGGCAGTGCAGAGAACTGGTAATGCAAATAGCCTGCTTTGAAGCGGAGGTATCTTCTGCAAGATTCCCTGATTAGGATATGGAGGTAAGCCTCTTAAGTCTAGAGTTACCAGCCAAGCATAGGCAGTAACTGTTGTACCGTCAGCATATTGAATTTTGTAATGTCCAGGAAAGTATTTAGAATGGATAAGTCCAGAATTGGACACCATGATTTGTCTTTTCTGGGTACCAGGAAAAGTCTTGAATAAAAACCTTGTCCTTTTTCCTTTTCTGGTACTGGTTGAATAGCCCCTATATCCATGAGGGACTTAACTTTTTTCTGGGCCTCTGCCCACTGATTTGGAGGCAGATCTGGCCATCCGTTTGGAATTGGCAATGTGTGGAAATGAAATCTGTATCCCTGGGATACTATATTTAAAACCCACTTGTCCTGGGTAATTAGATGCCAATTTTGTGCATGAAGTGCTAGTTTTCCTCCTTAAGGGGCTGCCAAAAGAGAACTGCTTGGAAATGGTAGAGGAAAGTCATTGAGACTGTTTACCGTGGGGGGGAGGGGGGGGCTTGCTAATTCCAGATTTGGAGGTGGAGGCACCCCATTGTTTTGTTCTACAAGTTCCTTGTGACTGAAACCTAGAGCCTTTGGAATGTCTGGGTTTGACCTAAGCGGCTCTGGTGGGTACTGGAAAGGACCAGTTTTTAGTAGGCCAGTGCCTACTGTACCTGGGGGGCTGCACTTATAGGAAATCTTTTAGTTTGCATAGATTTAGCTTTATCTGCCATCTTTTTCAAAACTTCTTCTGCCTTATTACCAAACAGACTGTCATGTTGTAAAGGAGCATCCAACAATTTTGCTTTAACATGATCAGGCAGATTTTGCTCCTTGAGCCAAGCATGCCTTTTCACAGATGCAGTTACACCGGCCCTGCAAGAGGCCTCCAACGAATCAAAACCACATTGCAAAGTATGCGTTCCAACTTGTTCAGCTGAATGCAGTACATCCTGTAACTCTCTTTTCCACACAGTCCGAAATCAACATCATTTTCTGTTTAAGTAAGCCCATGACATGCTGCTGATATTTAAGCATATGAAATTGACAGTTTAAAGCCCCGATTGCCAGAGTTGCAGACGTTTAAACCTTCTTACCCCATCTATCCAGTGCCCTGGAGTCTCTATCAGCAGGGGTAGGATTTTTAGCAGTAGAGGCCTTAACACCCTTGGGACCCTGAGAAATAGTTTCAGAGTCAGCAGTAGGGTTTTTAAAAAGAAATTTGTGGGAGTCAGGAACCCTGTAATATCTGTCTGGCTTACTAGGAGCCAGAGGCAGGGAATCAGGAGCCATGCTGGATTCTAAGAAAACATCAACAAGGTCTAAAACGGGAGATATAGCCAAAGGCCTATGCTGAGGAAGAAGGAAATCCCTAAGCCTCTTTTTGGATTCTAAAAAATCCTGACTTTCTCAATGAAAATATTCCCTTAAGGTATGCAAAGTTTCTCCAAAAGAAAAATCCTCAGGAGGAGAAGCATCAGAGTCCTCATAAGATGGAATAGAACATTTCTGATCAGAAGAGGAATCAGAAGAAATGGAAACCTGATCTGAAGATTCACAATCAGTGCCTTGCCTAGGCCTCTTAGCAGGAGGGGGTTGGGAACCCATGATCAAGGTAATTAAATCCTCAGCCATTTTGATCATTTGTTTTTTTAGGTATAGGGGCCTGAGCACTTGGCCAACGCATCGTTTTTTTAGACACAGAAGTTGGTTTTGGCCTTGTTTTTGATTATGGCGTCTGTTTAATATACAAATCTTTAGTCCTGCAAACATCCTCAGAAGCCGGTGCCTGCTCAGTGGCTCCAGACCCATCTAAGAGAGACATCCGCGGGTTCAATACTTGAAGTGTCTCACGGAATACCAGACTCCGAATGGGTCTCAGTAGAGGCCTGCGAATCAAAAGTAGCAGGTATCACGGTCTGCGAAAGCGCCTCACTGAGTACCGGCAAACTAGTGACTGGCTTACGAGAAGCTTAGCCTGTTTTGGAGCTAGACTGTCTTTCTTTGCGTTTTTTGTGAATTCTGGTAGTCTGATTGCTAACAGACGACATTTCTGAACAGTTAAATCTTGAGCAAAAATATTTAGAAGCAAAAATATATGGACGCTTAATAGTGTGTTGGTTAATTTTAGAACAAAATTAGAAGTTATGTACCTACCATAACGTTCCATGTTAGTCGTCTTCTTCTCGCCTTCTTTCTTGCTGGATGGGTTCGGAGCCGATCCTCGGCTCTGACTCGGCCACTCTAAAAGCTCGAGAGCTAGTTCCACTGGCTCGAGGCTCCCCTATATCCCACAATGCTAGGCGCTAACTCCTCAGATCTTGTTTGAAAGCTAAGGCCAGCAAGAAAATTCCATAAGGAACAAAGAAAAACTCCTCTAGGTCTGTCCTGGCTAGGGGTAAGGAGGGTGGGACGCAAGAAAGAAGGCGAGAAGAAGACAACTAACATGGAACGTTATGGTAGGTGCATAACTTCTAAATGTTAAGTTGTCAATCTCGCCTTCATTCTTGCTGGATGGGACCGCGTCCCTAGCACCTTGCCGGGGTGGCCTATCGGAACAGACTCTTGAGTACAGTGGAACCAAAGTTGGCTCAGTCTCTAGAGGCCAAGTCCAACTTATAATGAGAAATTAAGGTATGGGGAGAAGCCCAAGTAGCTGCAGAACAAATCAAATCAATAGGCAGCCTATCTTGGAAAGCTATGGAAGTGGCTAAAGCTCTAGTTGAATGAGCCCTGGGTTTGGATGGCAACTGTTGATGTCTTATCTGATACACTAGGGTAATCAACGAAGTAAGCCATCTAGAGAGAGACACTTTAAAAACTGGAAGGCCCATTCTTCCTTCTGCATAAGAAACAAACGGTCAGATTTCCTGAATTGTTTGGTCCTGTCTAAATAGTACCCAAGTTGGCGATGAACATCTAAACAGTGTAACTTTTGTTCTGACCTATTAGAATAATTTGGGAAGAAAACAGGAAGCTCAATGGTTTGATTCAAATTTGGCAGTGAAGCTACCCTGGGCAAAAAAGACGGGTTAGTACATAAGGACACCCTATCCTTATGAAAAACAAGATAAGGGGGTCGACAACACAGAGCATGGAGTTCAGAGACTCTTCTAGCTGAAGTGATAGCTACTAAAGAGTGTTTTCCAAGAAAGTAACTTTACTGAACATGAAGCCGCAGGTTCAAAGGGGGAAAGAATTAAGGACGTCAGAACCAAGTTGAGATCTCATTGGGGAGGAGGATCTCTGATGGGTGGTTTGAGGAGAAAAACTCCCTTTAAAAAGGCTTTGCAGAGTTTGAGAGACATAATGGAGGACTCAGACTCCAACATGAAAGTTCGAAATTGCTGCCAACTGAACTCTAATGGTAGATGGAGACGAACCTGAATGGAAAAGTTCGGCTAGAAAGTCTAGAACTGACTGAATGGAAGCAGTGAAAGGATCTATATTCTTTGACTGCGCCCAATAGGAAAAACGTTTCCAATTGTTATGATAAATCTTCCGAGTGGAAGATTTATGAGAGGCTATCAAGATATCTCTGAGTGAGATATCAGAGGAAGCCTGGCTAAAGTTGGAATTGGAGGAACCATGCTGTGAGGTTCAGAGAAAGAAGGGAGTGGTGCAATTGACCCGACTGATGGGTCAAGAGGTCTGGAACTGGGTCCAGATGCCAAGGTTGCTCCAACAGTTAACGGTGGAGAAATGGGAACCAAACCTGTCGAGGCCAGTAAGGGGCAATGAGGATCATGGAAGCTTCCTGAGCGATGGCTTTCTGTATCAGCTGAGATATCAGTGGGAAGGGAGGAAAAGCATACAGAAGTCCCCGGGGCCAAACGTGCACTAGAGCGTCTCTGCTGGGATGGCCCGGTTGGGGAAAGAGGGTGAAAAAATCATCGCACTTGCTGTTTTGGGGAGTAGCGAAAAGGTCGCAGCAAGGCCGGCCCCACTTTCGAAAAACTTTCTCCAACACTGAATTCTTCAGAGACCACTCGTGAGGCATGAGAATAGCTCTGCTCAATCTGTCTGCAATCACATTGGACTTCCCGGGGATGTGCGTTGCTAACAGAAATCGCTGAGAAGAAATTGCCCATTGCCACAGTCTGAGAGCCTCTTGACATAGGGGGTAAGATCTGGTTCCGCCTTGTTTGTTGATGTACCACACTACAGACATGTCTGTCTGAATTGCTATAGTTCCCTTGGGAAGAGAGTCTTGTAAAGCTTGCAACGCTAGAAGCACTGCTCTCATCTCTAGGACGTTTATGTGCAAGTGGCACTCGAATGGTTGCCACATGCCCTGAACTGTCCTGCCCTGGTAATGCCCCCCCACCCGATCAGGGAGGCATCCGTTGTCACTGTAGCAACCGGAGGGGGAGGGACGAAAGGTCTTCCTAGGAGGAGCTGGGGAGATGTGATCCACCAAGAGAGGTGATTCTTGCACGTTATCCGAATAGGATGGGACATTGGAAGCCTTTGGTAAGACCATTGTGTAAAAAGCATCCATTGTAAAATTCTCATATGGAAGCGAGCTAATGGTAGAAGGGGGATAGCCGCCGCCATAATTCCTAAGACATTCAGGATCAGTCTGGCTTTGACTTTGTTGCTCTGCAAGACAAGAGAGACCTGCCTGTGTATGTCTGCTATACTCTGCTCTGTGAGGCTGGCTGACATATTGACCGTCTAGATTTGCGCTTATGAAGGTAATAACACAAGGCGACAAGACAGACTTTTCGTAGTTTATTGAAATGCCTAGTGCCTGACATGTGTGAAAGGTGTAGTCTCTGGCGAGAAGTAAAAGATGCTTGGTGGGGGCTGTAAGGAGCCAGTCATCTAAATAAGGAAACACCTGGAATCCTTGTCTCAGATGAGAGGCTACCACTGCCATGCATTTGGTAAACACTCGGGGGGGCTGTAGTGAAAACAAAGGGCAGGGCTCTGAATTGAAAATGACTGGTTCCCAGCCTGAAGCGGAGAAACCTCCTGGAGCGTCGACTCATTCTGATGTGATAGTACGCGTCCTGGAGATCTATCGAGCACATCCAGTTGTCCCGCCCCAAAAAGGGTAGAATGGACAGCAGCGTGACCATCCGGAACTTTGTTTTCTTGACAAAGTTGTTCAAGTTGCTGAGATCCAGAATGGGTCTCCAGTCCCCTGTTTTCTTTGGAACCAAAAAGAATTTGGAGTAGATTCCGGATCCTGTTTGGTCTGCTGGAACTGGTTGAATGGCTCTTTTTGCGAGCAGCTTTGAAATTTCTAAAGCTGCTTGTTCCCTTTGACTGGGTGGAACGTCTGGAAGGGATATTTTGGATTGCTTCAGAATGAAAAGGAAAGGGATTCTGTAGCCTTCGGAAATGATAGACTGTACCCACTTGTCTTGAGTTAGGGATAACCAGGCTTCTGGGTACAGTGACAACCTTCCCCCGACTGCCTCTGAAGGTGGACAGTCGGGCAACACCTCAGGGATGCTGAAAGGGCTTGTCGGAAAAGGATTCTCGACTGCCCTGATTCTGCGGGCCCCCTCTGCCGCTAGGACGGTGTCTACCATTATTGTTCCCCCCTCTGCCTCTAGAGGGGAATCGATTCTGTGCGTCCGGCAAATCTCCTTGAGACTGTTTGCGGAACCACATCTTTCCCCCCCTTCTGGCCTTTGGGGTAAGGTCTAGAAGGAGTAGAAAAACAGACTCCGACGGCAGAGAGAGTTTTGCCATCAGTCTCTCACCTAGTCAGGGTTTCCTTCACTTGAGGACCAAAGAGGGATGATCCATCAAAGGGGGAATTAGTGAAGGACGCCTTGAAAGGGTCCGCAAAGTTACATAGCCGCATCCAGGCGTGCCTACGCAAAGCTACACCTGTACCTGCCGCTCTACTTGCTCCATCCGCCGCATATGAAAGGAGGCGCATGGAGAAGTTAGTTATAGAATTAAGGGTTGCCAGCTGAGAGTTCATCCTATCCCGAAAACCCGCAGCTGTTGGGTCCTTCAACATTTCACTCGCTTCCTTGAGCAAATCCCTCTGAAGACGACTGAAATGACACAGGTAATTCAGCGATCTCATAGTAAAGATCGCTGACGAGAACATCCGCTTCCCGTACCTGTCCATCGACCTAGACTCTTTGTTAGGAGGATGAACAGGCACCGAAGGATCAGCTAACTCCTTCTTGGTGGCCGCAGCCACCACCACAGCATCAACAGAGACGCCTTTGGTCAAAAATTCTTTGTCCTTGGGGGCCGTTATGAATTTTGATGGTCTCCTGGGGCTGGGTTCCACTGAATCAGGAGCCGCCCAAGCCTTCTTTGCCACCACTTGCATAAGGGAGTCAAAGGGAGGGGACACCCAGGAGGTGGAAGGGCGAGAGCCAAACGCCTCAAGGTACACTGATTCATCCTCTGAAGGGTTGAGGGCTGGCCAATTCCCCCTCTGTTTTAAGATTTCAAGGATGTCTACAAAGGAGACATCTTCAGAGGGGGAACGAGGGGAACCTTCAGAATCCTCTAAATCAGTGTCAGAGGTGACAGACTCAGGGGAGTCAATGTGCTTCCTCTTGCACTGCCTCTTCCTAGGGGGCTCTCCTACAGGATCAGGAGAGGCCTCGGAAGAGGAGGAGATCCCCACTGGGGAAACTTGAGGAGCTGGCTCTCTATGGTCGGGGATGAGAGTGAGTAGAAATCACCAGAGGCACCATGGGGGGAAGGGCAGAAGGAGCCGTCTGTGGAGTTGAACCTGGTTCTAACACGCTCCTCATGACCTCGAAGGCACCCCTGTCAGGCAGAGCCGGAGGTCTCCGTTCCGAAAAACTGAAAACCTCCCCCGGCACCGACAGTGATGGCTCCGAGGCTGATGTCGGAGCCGAACTCACCAGCGCAGAAGCACAGAGAGGGAGAGCGGGGTCGGACAAGGGTCCGATGCCACTCGCCCCCTCGGAGCCAACGAGGGAAGTCCGGCGCCGAGATTCTTCCAAGGAAGACATCGGAGCAGACGATGGAACCGAAGACAAAGGTATTGGTTCCGACGCCACCACAGTCTCGGGTCCGAGCCGCCCCGGCTCCAAACTCAAAAGAGTCAGAGGAGGAACATTTTGAGTGATGGGAATCGTTCGACTGTTGAGTCGGACTTTGAAGCATCTGGGCAAGTGCCTCGGACTTAAGAAGTTGACTCACTACTCTCTGAAGGTCATGGTCCGATAACCTGGAAGACCTAGAAGAGTGGGATCTATGGCTCCGTTCAGACAGCAAAGGAGATGCTGGAGCCGAATGAACGGAGCCGATAAATGGAGAACGGGACCGTTTTCTAGATGTCGGTTCCGACAACTTGATCGGAGCCGACTCAGCTATGTCTTCCAGCCGGAGCCGAGGACACCGTAGGGGCTTTTATTCGAGATTCATCGGCTCCGGCTGGAGCCGATGTTCGAATAGCCTTAGGACCGCCAGAAGACGGATCAGAGGCCGAAGGTCTGGAAGGCTTCGAGGGTTTCCCCGATGATTGAGTCGAGGGACCCTCAGGCTTCAATAAACCCCTTAAAATGAGTTTATTTTTTCGCTCCTGCAGGACTCTAGGGCTGAAGCCATGGCAAACAGCACATGAGTCCTGCAGGTGCAAAGGTCCCAGGCAGTACACACAAGAAGTGTGACCGTCTGTCAGAGACATCTTCTGACAGCACGAGTCACACTTCTTAAAGCCCGAGAGCTTTGATTCCTTAGACATATCTAAGGGGAAAGTGTAACCACACAACACACACACACCGATTACACTTAAAATATAATTAAACTAACTTAAATTAAGTTAAAGATAATTATTAATAAAATCCCTACAAAACACAGTCTCTCACTACTAGGAAGGGAGGGACTGGGCCTAAGGCCAGAGGGAAAATTTCTATAGTTTTTGGGAAAAGGGGGTGGAAATTAACAGGGAATGGATAAACTACTTTACAATAACTCTATATAAAAAAACTAACTAAAAAGGGGAAAAAGGCTAAGAAAACTAGTTTCTATACCAAAACTAACCGGAGCCGGTAAGAACGCACCTCGATCGCTGTAGCGGCAAACGAGATCTGAGGAGTTAGCGCCTAGCATTGTGGGATATAGGGGAGCCTCGAGCCGGTGGAACTAGCTCTCGAGCTTTTAGAGTGGCCGAGTCGGAGCTGAGGATCCAGCAAGAATGAAGGCGAGATTGACAACTTAACATCAGACAGCAAGGCATGTTGTGGTCAGGGCCTAGGCAAGGAATACAGTGCAAACGAAAATCCTTATGAAGTATTTGCTTCCCACAAGTAATACAATTAACTTTTACTGACATCGGTAAGGAGCAAGAAAAAAGTTTCCCCAATGGGGTACTTAGCTTTAGGTTGAAGACTTCGGTTCTGAAACTCGAAAACAAAAATTTCAGGAGTCGGTCGATGGGCACTTGCAAATTACTTCTGCTTCAGGCACCGCGCGGCAAGAAAGAGATTAAAATGGCGTTGGCTGCATGTTTTATAACCCTGATGACCTGACGTCATGGAATAAGGGACAGCAACCGACGCAGGACCCAAGACTTTGTTCATCAGGCCGACTGAGGGCAACCTGCTAGCAGATTACCCAAATGTAATGACTGCTACAGTGAAACATGAAGAACATCTGACAGCACAGATGGAACATTATGCTAAGTATATAACTTTATCTGATTATGTCAATTTTCATTCTGTCCTCAACTGATGGAACAGAGTGCGCAGCTACTGGAATCCCAGGGTGGCCTCAAGATAGGATATTTCTAAGCACCACTGAGCCAAATGAGGTCCTCCTTCTAGAAAAAAAGTCCAGTTTGTAAGGAGAGATGAAGGTGTGAGGTGAAGCCCAAGCTGCTGCTGCACAAATGTCATCCATAGAGGCCTCTTGAATGAAAGGCCGAGGTAGCAGCTATCGATCTTGTTGAGTGAGCATGCAGTAGCATAGTTAAAGGCAAATTTAACTTATCGTAAATTTCAACTATTTTTATTTTAAATTTGTTTACTGAGAGAGTCTGACTGGTCATAAAACCCTTTTTCAGCGGGGACCCGGGGAGAAAAGCTCCATTGTTAGTAAAATATTTTGTTAGTAGAAAGAAATTAGAAGTTATGTACCTACCATAACGTTCCATGTTAGTTGTCTTCTCTCGCCTTCTTTCTTGCTGGATGGGTTCGGAGCCGATCCTCGGCTCCGACTCGGCACTTGCTTTAGCTTAGGAACTCCTTTTACCAGCTCGAGGCAACCCTATATCCCATGATGCAAGGCGGAACTACCTCAGATCTCGTTTGGTAGCTAACCTACCCTGCTAAAGACTATCCTAACATAATTAGGAACATAAGATCCTAATAGAAGTCCTCATATGAAGGCTCAGGAGGAAACAACCTAATAGGAACTTTTCAAGATCTGTCCAGGCCAGGGGGAAGGAGGGAGGAAGAAAGAAGGCGAGAAGACAACTAACATGGAACGTTATGGTAGGTACATAACTTCTAAATGTTAAGTTGTCAATCTCGCCTTCATTCTTGCTGGATGGGACCGCATCCCTAGCACCTGTATCCTGGGTGGCTCAATGGAACAGACTCTTGAGAACTGTGGAACCAAAACTGGCCCTATCTCTGGAGGCCAAGTCCAATTTGTAATGAGAGACAAAGGTATGAGGCGTAGCCCAAGTAGCTGCTGCTCAAATGGTATCAATGGGTAGTCTATCCTGAAAGGCTGCAGAAGTGGATAGACTCCTGGTTGAGTGTGCTTTTGGCTTAGAAGATAGCTGCTTGCCTCTGAGAGAGTATACATAGGAAATAGTGGAAGTTAACCATCTGGATAAGGTCACTTTAGAGACTGGAAGACCTATCCCGTTTTCTGCATAGGAGACAAATAATTGGTCCGATTTTCTGAATTGTTTAGTTCTATGCAAATAGTACCTGAGCTGACAATGGACATCCAAAAAATGCAGTTTCTGTTCAGCTCTGTCGGAATAGTTTGGGAAAAAGACTGGTAGGTCTATAGATTGGTTAATGTTGGTTTGAGATACGACTTTGGGAAGAAAGGAAGGGTTAGTTCTTAATGATACCCTGTCCTTATGAAAACCAAATAAGGGGAACGAATGCAGAGAGCTTGAATCTCAAACTCTTCTTGCAGAAGTGACAGCCAGTAAAAATATAGTTTTCCAGGTCAATAATTTCAAAGAACATGAAGCAGACGGTTCGAAGGGAGGTAGTATCAAGGATGCCAACATTAAGTTTAGATCCCATTGCGGAGGAGGATGCTTTATAGGTGGTTTTAGGAGAAAACTCCTCTCAGAAAGGCCTTGCATAATCTATGAGACATAATGTTATTGTCATGCAAGCCAACATGATACTTGGAAATAGCAGCCAGTTGTACTTTGACTGTAGATGACGAGGATCCTGAATGAAAAACCTCCGCCAGGAAATCTAAAACCGAATGTGCAGGAGCAGTAAAGGGGTCAATATTTTTGGAATTTGCCCAAATAGAAAAACGTCGCCACTTGCTAGCATAAACAGTCCTAGTGGACGACTTCAAAGAAGACACTAAAATGTCTCTGACTGAGTCCGAAATCATCGGTAGCCTGGCTAGGGTAGGAAGTGGAGCAACCAAGCAGTGAGGTTGAGAGAATGAATGGCTCGGTGCTGCTGACCCGACTGGTGGATCAAGAGATCCGGAACTGGGTCCAGATGCCAGGGCTGCACGAGAAGGTGAAGATGCAGAGACGGAAACCAAATTTGTCGAGGCCAATATGGGGCAATGAGGATCAACTTGGCTCTCAAAACGGTGGCTTTCTGAATGACTTGTGGAATCAAGGGAAAGGAGGAAAAGCGTGCAGAAGTCCCCGGGCCAATCCTGGGTTAGAGAGTCTCTCAGGGGTTGGCCTGGAAGGGGAAAAAGAGTGAAAAAATCGGGGCACTTGCTGTTTTGCGGAGTAGCAAAAAGATCGCAACAAGGAGTGCCCCACTTTAGAAAAATCTGATCCACTACAGATTGATTGAGAGACCACTCGTGAGGCATCAGAATGGATCTGCTCAGCCTGTCCGCTAAAAGGTTGGACCTGCCGGGGATGTGCGTTGCTATCAGAAACCGCTGAGAAGAGATCGCCCATTGCCAAAGTCTGAGAGCTTCTCGACATAACGGATAGGACCTGGTCCCACCCTGTTTGTTGATGTACCAGACCACGGATATGTTGTCCGTTTGTACTGCAATAGTCCCCGTGGGAAGAAAGTCGTTGAGGGCTTGCAACGTTAAAAGCACTGCACTCATCTCCAGGACATTTATGTGCAGATGGTATTCTATGGGTTGCCACGTCCCGTGGACCATCCTGCCCTGATAATGCCCCCCCCACCCGATCAGAGAGGCATCCGTAGTGACTGTGGCAACTGGAGGAGGGGGAATAAAGGGTCGGCCCTGATGAAGAAGAGGGGAAGATATCCACCAGTTCAGATGAGCTCTGCACGACTGTGTGACCAAGATTTCGTGCCTCATCGGGAGACTGTGGTACGACCACTGCGTGAATAGCATCCACTGCAGAAGACGCATGTGGAAGCGAGCCAGTGGTAGAAGAACAATGGCCGCAGCCATAAGACCTAGAACCTTCAGTATAAATCTGGCTTTGATCTTGTTGCTTTGCAATAGAAGCCGAACGAATTTTTGGATGTCCAGAATTCTTTGCTCTGTTAGTCTGGCTATCATTTTGACGGGGTTTAATTCTGCGCCTATAAAGGTGATAGATTGGCAAGGCAGCAGAGAAGATTTTTCGAAATTTACTGAAATTCCCAAACTCCTGCAAAGCTGTAGAGTGTAGTCTCTGGACTGAAGAAGCTGACACTTGGTGGTGGCGGAGAGGAGCCAGTCGTCCAAGTAGGGAAACACCTGGAATCCCTGACGTCTCAGATGAGCTGTGACCACTGCCATGCATTTAGTGAACACTCTGGGGGCTGAAGTGAGGCCAAAGGGCAGTGCTCTGAATTGGTAATGACTGGTCCCTAGCCGAAAGCGGAGAAACCTTCTGGAGCGTCCTGTGAATCTTTATGTGATAGTACGCATCCTGAAGGTCTATAGAGCACATCCAGTTGTCCTTGCCCAGAAAGGGCAGAATGGACTGAAGCGTGACCATCCGGAATCTTGCCTTTTTGACAAATCTGTTTAGATTGCTCAGGTCTAATATTGGTCTCCAATCTCCCGTCCTTTTGGGGACCAAAAAGAATCTCAGACGCCGGATCCTACCTGGTCTGCTGGCACAGTCTGGACGGCTCTTTTTTCTAGGAGCTTTGAAACCTCCTGTTCTGCCAAATCCCTTTGACCGGGTGAGATGTCTGGAAGGGATTGTAGAGGTACGGAAACCTTCGAAGGGATTTTGTAACCCTCGGATATGATCGACTGTACCCACATCTCTTGAGATAGGGATTGCCAGGCTACTGGGTACAGCGAAATCCTTCCCCCGACTGCCTCCAAGGGTGGACAGTCGGGCAACACCTCAGGGATGCTGAAAGGGCTTCTCAGGAAGAGACTCCCTGTTGCCCTGGTTCTGAGGACCCCCCTGCCTCTAGAGGGCGGCTCATTATTGTTACCCCTCTGCCTCTGGAGGTAAACTGACCATGTGCGTCCGGTGTAGCTCCTTGGGCTTTTCGGAACCACATCTTCCCCCCCTTCTGACCCTTGGGATATGGTCTAGAAGGAGTGGAAAACTGGACTCCAACGGCAGAAAGAGTTTTACCGTCCTGCTCACACCTGGTCAAGGTATCCTTCACCTGAGGTCCGAACAAAGCCGAACCATCAAAGGGGGTATTAGTGAAGGACGCCTTAAAGGGGTCCGCAAAATTACAAAGCCGCATCCAGGCTTGGCGTCTAAGAGCAACTCCTGTGCCTGCGGCCCTGCTCGCTCCATCGGCCGCATAGGATATGAGCCGCATGGAGGAGTTAGATATGGAATTCAGGATTGCAAGCTGTGAGGCAATCTTTTCCTGAGCCCCAGCAGCAGAAGGATCCTGGACTACTTCACCCAGTTCTTTGAGAATATCTCGTTGAAGCCTGGTGAAGTGACAAAGATAATTCAGCGAACGCATAGCAAAAGTCGCTGAAGAAAACATCCGCTTTCCATACCTGTCCATGGTCCTAGAGTCCTTGTTAGGAGGATGGACAGGTACTGAAGGATCCGCCAGTTCCTTCTTAGTGGCCGCCGCCACCACCATAGCATCCACAGAGACACCCTTGGAAAGGAACTGTTTGTCCGTAGGGGCCGTGATGAATTTGGATGGTCTCCTGGGGACAGGTTCCACAGAATCTGGAGCCACGCCTTCGAGCCACTACCTGCATCAGTGGGTCAAAGGCGGAGACACCCAGGAGGTGGAGGGTCGGGATCCAAAGCCTCCAGGTATACCGACTCATCCTCGGAGGGGTCAATGGAGGCCAATTCCCCCTCTGTTTGAGGAGCTCAAGGATGTCTGAAAAGGAGACATCCTCAGAGGGGGACCGTGGGGAACCCTCCGACTCATCTAAGTCGGTATCAGATGTAGTAGACTCAGGGGAGTCCGTGTGTTTCCTCTTACACGTCCTCTTCCGAGGGGGTTCCCCTGCAGGATCAGGAGAAACCTCGGAAGAGGAGGAAATTCCCAATGGGGAAACCTGGGGCGATGGATCCCTGGGCCTGAGAGCAAGAAGCTGGCAAGAGGCATCTGCAGGCACTGATGAGGGAGGAGCTAGAGGGATGGACCGTTGACCAGGCTCAGAGGCCAGGACACTCCTCATCACCTCAAAGGCTCCCCTCCCCAGGAGGCCGGAATATCCCCGCTCCGAGGAAACAGGAATGCCCGGCTCCACTGAGAGGGAAGGCTCCGAGGCCGATGTCGGCGCCGAGCTTACCAAAGCCGAAGCCTCGAGAGGGAGAGCGGGGTCGGACAAGGGTCCGATGCCACTAGCCCCCTTGGAGCCGACAAGGGAAACCAGATGACCGGATCCCTCCAAGGAAGGTCCCAAGGAGGAGATCGGAGCCGAGGATGACGGAGCCGAAGGATGTATCTGCTCCGGCACCGAAACAGTCGCTGTCCCGAGAAGCTCCGGCTCCGAACTCTGAAGTGGAGTCGGAGGAGGAAGTTCAAAAGGTGAGGCTATAGCCGAAGTCTGTTGAGACGGGCTATGGAGCATTTGGGCCAGTGCCTGAGACTTCAACAGCCTGCTTACCACCCTCTCCAAGTCGTGGTCAGACAGCCTGGAAGATCTCGAAGATCGGCTCCGATGGCTCCGCTCCGACAAAAGGGGAGACCCCGGAGCAGAGTGGATACTCAGTAATGAAGGGGACAGAGATCTCTTTCAGGACGGAGCCATCGGAGCCGAAGTCCCCTGAACACCAGATGGAGCCGAAGGTTTCTCGGCTCCGATGCTGGATAAGGTGTCGGCTCCAGCCGGAGCCAACAAGGCTACAGTAGATAAGGTATCGGAGCCAGCCGGCACCGAACCCACTACTTTCGAGGCAGATACATCGGTTCCAGCCGGAGCCACCGGAGGAGGCTTGGAAACTGAAGCCTGAGCCTTCGGTGGCTTAGAAGGTTTCCCAGACCCTGCTTTAGAGGGAGAACCTTCTGGCTTAAGTAAGCCACGGAGGATAAGTTTATTCCTCCTCTCCTGCAGGACTCTCTGGCTAAAAGAGTGACACAAAGCACAGGAGTCCTGCAGGTGCAAAGGCCCCAGGCAATACACACAAGAAGTGTGACCGTCTGTCAGACATTTTCTGACAGCACGAGTCACACTTCTTGAAGCCTGAGACCTTGCCTTCCCTAGACATTCCTAGGAGGAAGAAAACACACACAAACCCCAATAAACACAAAATTAATCCCCTACACAAACACACAGGAAGGGATTAAGAACTGGGGTTTTAGGCCTAACTGAAACTTTACACTAAAAGTTTAAAAAGGGTATAAAAGTTTTAAAAAAACAAGGGAATAGGGTGGGCTGTAAAACTACTACAGACTATACTATGACTAAAAGGGAAAAATAAAACCCTAACTAAGCTTCTCTTTCTTTGACAAGAAATTCACTTACCTCTGCTGGTAAAGGAGACCTCTTTCGCTAAGCGGCAAACGAGATCTGAGGTAGTTCCGCCTTGCATCATGGGATATAGGGTTGCCTCAAGCTGGTAAAAGGAGTTCCTACGCTAAAGCAAGTGCCGAGTCGGAGCCGAGGATCGGCTCCGAACCCATCCAGCAAGAATGAAGGCGAGATTGACAACTTAACATACTGTATAATACAACAAAGGAAAAAATACTAACGGACATTCATAACGGTAAAAAGAATAGAACAGAATCAAATGATCAAGTGGAAGACAAGACCAATAATCTTGTATAACAATGCTTCCAGAAGACAGTTCTTATAGTAGCAGGTAGTGACACTGTACATAAGAGTGCAATTACGATACTTAGTCTTACATACAGGTAGCATAGCAAACTGAAGACTTAAAATCTAGTACATATCAACAGTGAAAAAAAAACATAAGGTAGTCAGTCATTCGGCTTAAATTCAATGCTCATTACATATGCAATTAAAATTTTAAAATCAGCTCGTTCCATGGTTTGGGCTACCCATGCCCAGTACATATACAAGTCCAGGAATTGGGGAGGTGGGCTTTAATGTGATGCTTGAAGTTTAAGCTGGTAAGGCATTCCACAGTTTAGCAATGTAGTAGGAGTACAGCGAGTCACCTGAGCTATTTTTACTCCTGGTTACTTTAATTAGAGCTTTACTAGTGGATCTTAGTGGATGGTACTTATATGGGGGATTGAGGAGGCCTTGTAGAGCTGATGTTTTAGCGGGTTTATAGTACATTTGGTGGGCAGTAGAGAGGTGAGTGAGAATGAGTTGGTGGGGTACTTCTAACCAAGATAGCTGTCTTAGAACCTTACAATGATGGGTTCTAGGAGGACAGCAAGTGCTAGTGGCAAATTTAGCCATCTTTTTATAGTAGGCATCTAGCTTGCTTAGGTCCGAATTGGAGAGGTTGGTAAGGATGGGTGAGGCATACAGTAAAGTTGACAGAAGATGAGTTGTGGCTGTGGTTATTCTGGAGTTTGTGGTTGGGTAGTTTTTGCATCTGTATAAAGTACCTATTTTCTTGTGTACTTTTATTTAGTCTGGGCAATGTGTAAGTCAAACTTCAGAGTTTGATCAATAACACTGGGAAAGTTGGGTGGATGGTACTGGTTCATGCAAAGTCTTATTACTGGATGTGATGTTGATTGTAAGTGGATTGAGTTTTGCATTTACTGGAGTGGAAGAGCATGAGTTTGGGTTCAAGATTAATTGAGCATCTGCCAGCCATGATTCAATGGCACTGAATGATGTTTGGGTTAAGTACTGTAGTTCAGGTAGAGTTGGGGCAGAACATACGAGAGGAGTCATCTGCAAACTGTATAAGGGTGGCTAGAGTTGTAGCATTATGGAGATTTGTAAACAGGTTAAAAAGGAGGGGACTGAGAATAGGCCCTTGAGGCACGCACATAGTCACTGGTAGTAAGGGGAGAAAGAGCTTTGTTCCACTGTACCGCTTGTTGCCAATCTATGAGGTAGTTCTGAAACCAAACTATAGTGGAGTAGCTTAGGTTCAGTCTGGACAAAACAGCCAGCAGTTTGTTATAAGACACTGTATCGAAGATTTTTGATAAGTCTAAAACGACTGCTGATACTAGCTCACCTTTATTTGTAAGTTGACTGATGGTGTTACTGAAGCTAATGAGGGCTGTGGTAGTACTACGGTAGGAGTGAAAGCCGTGCTAAGTATTTGTAAGTAATTTATTGTCTAGGAGATGGTTAAGTATTTGGGTGTGAACACACCTTTCAAGGACTTTTGATAGATGGGCTAGGATTGCTATGGGCCGATAGTTAAAGAAGTCGGTGGAGGATCCTCTATGATGTAAGAAATTTTCCAGGGAGTTGGAATGCGTTGCTCGGAAATGGAACAGTTAATTAGTAGTAAAACTGGATAGGAGAGGGCTTCAGCTGCTATGTTTAAGTATGTTGATGGTAGGTTGTCAGCTGCCAGGGTTGTGGGTTTTAGCCTGAGCAAGTACTTGTGTACGTTGTGTGTTGGGACTGGTTTTAAGGAGAATGTGTTACTATCTAGTAGAGAGGTTAGGTTGATGGGAAGTTTTGGTTAATAAGGATTTTGGAGTCAATGAAGTATTTATTGAACTGGGTAGCAACACATTCTAGGGATTACTTGATGTTGGTTGAGGGGTCATAGTTTGACCTGATTGCAGCATTTTATTTAAAGTGGTCCAGAATTTTTGAGGATTATTTAGGTATTTAGCTTGTAAGCTAGTATAGTAATTCTTCTTATCAAGTCTTATTTGGATTTTGGCTTTGTTTCTTGGCTGGAGATGCTTCTGGTGGGTAACTAGATTTTTTGTGGGTCCATTCGTGCCATGCTTTACCCCTTTCTTTTAGGAGTGATTTTGTCTGTTTAGTGAGCCAAGGATATTAATTAGATTTTGCTTGTATTATCCTGATAGGGGCCATCTTATTGAAGATATTTAAAAATGTGGTGCCATCTTATTGAAGATATTTAAAAATGTGGTGTTAAAGTAGTCGACTGCACTGTCCAGGGATAAAGTTTTGAGGGGTTTCCAGTTGCAGAGCTTAAGGGATGTTATAAAATCTTGAGGCCTGAAATTTTTGGTGTTGCAAATTTGGTAAGTAGATTTTTTTTTTGTAGGATTTGCCTGATGATGTATAATATATGTTGGGAGGTGGTCAATGAGTTAATCGGGGAGAGTACCAGAACTAAAGGAGAGTGTGGAGAAGTTGGTGAGAATCCAATCAAGGATAGTTTCCTTTTTAGTAGTTTTATCAAACCTTGTAGTTTTAATTAATTGGGTAAAGCCGTAGAGGTTGATATGGGTGGTCAGAGTTGCAGGAGTACCAGTTAATACTGAAGTCCCCTAGTCTAATGGTCTCTTGTGGGAAGTTATTGGAGGACCATTGTAGGATGTTTTAAAGTTTGTCTACGTTGTTGCCAGGAGGAATATAGGTACCTATGATGTTGATATTTTTATTTTGGTTCAGTTTTATTTTAGCCAAGAGTACTTCTAAGTTGGAGATATTAGTGGGTTAAGGTTAACCTTCTCTAATAGTTTTTGAAGAGCAGGGCTATACCGCCACCCCTTTTTGTTTTCCTATCTTGCCTGAGAATGGTATGGCCAATGGGAAGAATTTCATTACCAAGGATACCTGGTTTGAGCCAGGTTTCTGTCAGGAGGACTATGTCAGGGGAATATAGAGATGGCACAAACGTAACCCACAAATGCAGGACACTGCTTCGGTACAATAAAGGCTGTCTTTAGGCATATACCAGGACTGGAAATATCCAAACAATCCCAAGGTTGTCAAACAAAGGTATATATATTTATTTCAAAAAGCCCAAAGGCTAAAAGCAGAACAAAAACAAAAAATAAAACATAATACGAAACATATAAACTTATTTTCACTGATTTAGCGCTTTCATCTCCTACCAGGAGACTTCTTCAGAATCAGTGTATCATCACAATTCCATTATTTTATACAACTTTCAAAACTTATTAGGCTGTGTAATTGGCTGGCATTTAAAAAAGCGCTAAATCAGTGAAAATAAGTTTATATGTTTCGTATTATTTTTTTGTTCTGTTTTTAGCCTTTGGGCTTTTCGAAATAAATATATATACACCTTTGTTTGACGACCTTGGGATTGTTTGGATATTTCCAGTCCTGGTATATGTCTAAAGACAGCCTTTATTGTACCGAAGCAGTGTCCTGCATTTGTGAATATAGAGATGGGCTTGCATGAAGTTCCTGTTTTTTTTTTTTTTTTTAATGCTTCTTGTTTACGTTTATGAGTAGATCATTACTTTTCCTGGGGATATTAACAGAGTGGTTTTGAGCACTGAGTGTGCTGTTCAGAAAGGGTGAGGGTCCGGGGTTGGGGTGAATGTCTCCACTAAGACTGAGTAGGATGGCTGTTAAGTAGTTGTTCTTTAGGTATATGAGTATTAGTTTATTGTATTGCACGGTTGCCTGTAGGGTAGTATATTGAGGGAACCATCTGAGGGGGGGCAAAATCTAAAGTTGTGTAGTTGTAGATAGCTGGGTTAATGGCAAAGCAAATGTAACTGGTTTAACGTTGAATGGATTATATGGGTGATGGAAGTGTGCTGGGTGTAACTTAGGTTTGTACGATAGGATGTAAGGTAGGACAAGGTGCTAAGAGTGAATAGTGACAATGGAGGAGCATGATGTAGAAGAAAGTCAGCAAGTATGGTAAGAATGAAGAGTGTGTGTATTGGTTGGTAAGTGCATTTTGGTTGAATAAAGTATGATGAAGTAAGGAGAGGTGATTATGGAAGTGAAAGCAAGGTGGGATATCGTCTTAATTACAGGTGGCGTCTAAGGTGTGTCGTGATTGGATAATTGGTGAGGAGTGCTGAGGAATTTTAATTGGGTGAGAGAAGCAGTGGGTGTGATTGGCTAGGAATAAATGTAATTGCATATGGGGTGGGTGGGAATAGGGGTAGGGTAGAAGTGAGCCTGAGTGAAGCAGGTTGCACTGAGAAATTGTTGTAGACCTGATTTCAGCTGTCTCCTTTCTGGGCAGATACCTAGTTTGAAGCAAACAAAAAGTGGCAGTTTAAGTACCTTTTTGTCTCTATTTTACAAGTGGCTAATTCCAGTGCATCTGCTGGGTTACCTTTTTTTCACTTAGAGCCTTCTTTTGGTTTACTGATAACTAAAAGAAAAAGTTTAACTGGGGAATGTATTTACAGCTAATGGGGGTAGGGTGCAGCTGCTATCGCTAGCCATGGGTAGAGCCAGTTACTTTTGCTTTAGACCAGGTACTTTCTACAGTAGCAGGCTAAGAGGGAAACACAGCTAAACACTTAAAGTTAATATTTTCTTTTTAAAGCCCTTCAATCCTTGTGGCTGGTTTCTTCACTGCAGATGCAGTCAATGGCTGAGGATTCAGCAAGTGGGGTGGCTGAGAGAAAACCTGTTTGCAGGGAGGAATACAATGAAGGAAATACAATTAGCCATTTGGCTAGGGAAACTAGACACTGGCTGGCCCAATTACCTTTCAGCAAAGGAAACAAACTGATGTGAATTTCTGAAGTATTGTTCTATGTAAATAGAAACACAATTGCCTATGCATATCTTGTGAATGCAACACATTCACCTTTGTATAATGTGTGGAAAAATGGTAGACTGACAGATTGGTTAATGTTGGATTCTGATACTACTTTGAGCAAAATGTATGCATTAGTTTGCAATGTAACCCTATCCTTATGAAAAATTAGGTATGGAGGTTTCACAGACAAGGCCTGAATCTCAAATTCATCTGGCAGAGGTAATGGCCACCAAAAATCATCTTAAGATAGAAATTTCAAATGACAAGTATCTGCAGTTTCGAAGGGTGGAAGGACCAAAGCTTGTAGTACCAGAGTCAAATCCCATGGTGGAGTAGGATCTTTAACTGAGGGTCTCAGCAAAAATGTTCATTGTAGACTGGTCTTACAAAGTTTGTAAAACAAGGGAAAAAGAAAGACCACCATGGAAATGGAAATTGCTTCTAACTGAACCTTTACTGTAGAACTGGCCCCTTGATTAAAAAGCAACAAGAACACCAGGATAGTGTGAATCGGTGAAGAGAGGTCCACATAGTTTTGAAGTGCCCAGTGCACAAATTTTTTTCCCCATTTGCTAGCATAAGTTTTTCTTGTAGATGGTTTGAAGGAAGATAATAGAATTTGGTGAACAGGGGAAGACAGCATATGTTGTCTGATTATTACTGGAAATTGAGAAACCAAGCTGTCAGCTTCAGCTTTAAAAGGTCCGGATGAATCATTTCCGTCAACCGACAGCAGGTCTGGAGCTGGATCAAGAATCCAGGGTTGATGGATCAAATGAGGCCACAGGAAGAGGAACCAAATTTGTCAAGGACAAAAGGGTGAATGACAATGACCTTTGCTATTCAACCTGGCAGCTCTCTGAAGTTTGATATCAGAGGGATCAGTGGATATGCATACAGTAACCAGGGGGAGGCAGTCATGGAGAAGAGCATCCCTCAGTGACGACCCTGTGGTGGGATGAGGATAATGTAGCTGCTGCACTTGTTTAGGGGAGATGCAAAAAGATCGTAGCAAGGCTGGTTCCACTTGCGGAAAAACATTTACACTAATTTTTGGCTACAGGACTATTTGTGAGGTAAAAGAATGCACCAGCTCAGTTTGTCTGACAACATGTTGGTCTTCCTCAGAATGTGCATTCAGAGAAAGCACTTAGAAGAGCTTGCCCATTGCTACACCTTTAGTGCTTCTCGAAATAGGGAGTACGATTTGGTTCCTCCTTGTTTGTTGATGTACCAGACCACAGACATAGTCTGTACTGCAATCATTCCCAATGGGAGAGCATCCTGAAAGGCTTGGAATGCTAAAAGCACTGCTCTCAACTAATGCTGATATGCAAATCGGCTTCTGCGGGGGACCACACACCTTGAACGGTCTTTCCTAGGTAATGCCCTACCCTGCTGGGAAGCATCCTTTGTCACTATGGCCTTGGACTAAGAAGGGACAAATAAATGGCCCTGTAGCTGTTCCAACTAGGACTACCACATCAGATCCTTCTTGCATGAGTTGGTGATTCATATTGGAGTGGATAAAAGTAGCTGAAGTATCAACCATTGAGATGGCAACATCCACTGAAGAATCCTCATGTGAAATTTGGTCAGCAGAACAAGGAGTATTGCTGCCACCATCGATCCCAGCACTTGCAGGACTAGGTGAGCTATGACTGCTGTACTGCAAAGTATCTTGCTGACTTGTGATCTTAATGTCTGAACTCTAGAAAGAGGGAGGGAACCTATTGTTGATCTTGTGCCTAGTGCTCCTATGAACTCTAGTGTGAGATGTCTGAAGATATGATTTTTCGAAATTTATGGTTATTTCTAACCACTCACAAATCTGGATTACTTTTCATCTTCCCATGACGAGCTGATGCCTAGTCGGGGTGGAAATAAGCCAGTCGTCTAATTAAGAAAAGATGGCCAGAATCCATGCAGTCTCAAGTAAGCTGCTACCACTGCCATGCATTTGGTGAACACCCTGGGGTCTGTGGCGAGACCAAAGGGCAGTGATCTGAACTAGTAATGACTGGCTCCTAGCCAGAAAAGTAAGAAATTATTGGACTGTCTGTACATTTTTATAGGATAGTATGACATCCAGTCATCTTTTTCCAGAAATGGAAGAATGGACTGAACCGTGATCATCTGGAACGTTGTCTTCCGAAAAAAGTTGTTCAGACTGCCGAGACCCAGAACTGGTCTTCATTCCTGCATTTTCTTTGGCACTAAAAAAAATCCAGAGTAAGTTCTAGATTCCTTTTCATTTGGGAGGACCACTTGGATGACTTTTGCTTAGCGGTTTTTGTATTTGAATGACTGTTTGGTCCCAGTGGAATACCGGGGATTTTCCTAAACTTTAGGAGGAAGAAGGGGAATGCAATTATACATCCTCTGCACCCAAATATCTTTTGTTTATTTCTACCCAAGCTCTCTGGTGTAGGGACAAATGACCACCGACTGCCTCCAGAGGGGGACAAATTGGGCCTCCTTTCAGAAGCGCTGAAGGGTTTGCCAAAAAAGATTCTCTGGAGCCTTGATGTTGTGGGCCTTTTCTGTGCGAGGGTGGCGTCTACCATTTGAACTTTCCCCTCTGCCTCTGGGAGGAAGACCATCCACGTGTCCAGGAAAGATCCTTGTGATTTCTTGAACCTCATCTTTCCGCCACCTCTAGGATTCCTCAAAAAGGATGTTTGGGGGGGGGTGGATGGAAAAAATGTATGCCCACGGCAGGAAGTTACTTTCCATCCTTCTCACACCTGGACAATAGACCTTTTCCTTTGGGGTCAAAAAGAGGTGGCATCAAAATGATCAGTGATGAATGCAGACTTAAAGGGCTCCGCAAAATCACACACAACAGATGCATCTCCTAATGTCTACACCTGAACCCACTGCCCTGAAGCTCCTTCTGCCACACTAGACAGAAGCCTCATGGACGGGTTGGAAATCGAATGCAGGGTCGCCGGCAGAGAAGTGATGGAATCTTTCACCTCTTCACTGTTCCTGCGAGGGTAGCTGAAAGTTCCTTAATCAGGTCCCTCTGTATTCTAGAAAATGTGCCAAATAGTTCAGAGACCTTAAAGCAAAGGTCACTGAAGCATGCTTCCTGAATTTGTCCATTGCCTCCGACATACATACAAGCAAACAAATCAAAACATGGAAAATTTTGCAATACAAAAAAGACAAAAAGGAAAAGCAGAAAAGGAGTTTAGTAATGGAGAAGTTAAAGAAATATAAACTGTTATGGAGTATCTGCAAAGTGAAGGATTCAGTGTAGAAAATCTAATTCAGAAATCACCACAACAGGATACAGCAATGGACATCCAAATTAAGGGGAAACCAGTGGAACGAGAAGTAATTGGTCAGATGTCATATGAAGATATTTTGGAGCCTTTCACAGGAAACCAATATAAAATGTTCACTTGAGCTGAACAGGAAACTGTGGAAACTCCGACAGTCAATGTTGGAGTGACAGGCCAGTGAGTTCCCAAATGACAGAACAGATGGCACAGGATAAAACTGAAGAGAATGTGCCACAGGAATACATTACAGAACTTTCTATATAATACCCACAGGAAATGTAAAACAAAATAATGTGTCCTCAGTTTACAAGGAAATGAGTTAAGAGAAGAGTTGCTTGATTTAACAGAAATATATTAAGATCAATAAAACCCAAAAAGTCAGAAGTTTGAGAAAACTGAATAAGGCAATTAGGACTGTCCATAGCGATCCATGTGACATAACAGAAGTAAACAGGATACATTACTGTGCAGCAAGAACACAGGGTAGTGAGGAAAGGGAGAAATTAAATACAGTCATGGAAGTATTGAACAGAGAAAGCTATAAAGCAGTTAAGACAAGAAGTGTCGCTGTTAAGAGTATAGCAGGGGGAACAGATCAACAAAAATACTTAAGATAGACGTGATAAACGCAATGCACAGTTTTTGAACAGATCAGGATCTATCGTGCATTATCTCCAACAAAAAAATCTCAGCACAGTCAGAAAAAAAAGTCACCATAACGTTCCATCTGAGTAGTTATACTTCATTTTTCTGCAACATGTGGGTATACGGATCCGTATGATCCGAGCCGGCAACTTTTTCTAGCATTTGCTCCAAGCTCCTCCCCTTACCCATAATGCCCTACAACCTCCTATCTTCCCTCAGATCGAGTTTGCTGCAACTAAAAACATAAGCAACTCAGCCCAATGAACCAAACCTGAAAAGAAAGGACAAGGTCCAAGGGACAGAGGGAGGGAATGTTGCAGAAAAATGAACTACCCAGATGGAACGTTATGGTGAGTACAGAAAAATGAACTACTCAGATGGAACATTATGGTGAGTACATAACTTTTATCTGAAGTAGTGAACTTAATTTTATCTGCAACCTGTGGGACAGAGTCCCCAGCTACGCCAATCCTGGGAGGCCCTTATGGAAGGATATCCCTAAGCACCACAGAGCCAAAGGATGTTCTACCCCAAGAAATCAGATCTAATTTGTAATGGGAAATGAAGGTATGTGAATTGGCCCAGGTTGCTGCTGCACAAATGTCGTCCAAAGGCACCCTAGACCAAAAGGCATCAGAAGTCGCCATGGACCTGGTAGAGTGAGCCTTAATACCAGGAGGAGATAAACCTTTTGCTTTGTAGGCATGTGAAATACAAAGAGTGATCCATCTGGCCAAAGAAACTTTAGAAACAGCTTTTCCCATAAATGCTTTGGAAAAGGAAACAGACAACTGGTCAGTCTTACAGAAAGACTGTTCTATGAAGATAAAAACAAAGCTGTCTATGAACATCTAACAAATGAAGTTTGTATTGACCTTTATTTTGGAAGTTAGTGAAGAAAAAGTACAGTTTTGTACCTACCATAAATGTAGATGTTAGAGTGTTCACCCTGCTGCAGTCATCACACTTGGGTTATCCTGCCATCAGGCGGTCAACGCAGTCAGCCTGAGTTCCAAAGTCTTGGTCCGGCATCGGTTGCTGTCACTTCTGCCCTGACGTCAGTGCGCCAGGGGTATAACAAGAGGCATCCAACGCCATTTTCTTCATTTTTTCTTGCCCCAGATGCCAGGTGCCCCCAATAGGTAGACAATATATATATTGCTATATAAAGAAATACATATAAAAATAAAACAATACCTTCAGGCACAAGCAACTACACCACAGAGGTTGTGTAGGATAGAATGGTATAGATGAGTCCAGCTAGTAGAGAGGGGGATGTTGGGAGGGTAACCTGGACTGCAGCAGGGTGAACACTAACATTTACATTTATGGTAGGTACAAAACTGTAATATGTTCATCGTGTTACCCTGCTGCAGTCATCACACTTGGGTTGAATCCCAAAGCTAAGGATGGGTGGTGGAGCTAAACAGGGTTAGAAGCTAGTAGGCCCTGCAAAACTGCAGTGGCAAAACCAGCTCTAGTCTTAGAATATAGAGGTAAGTGATGGTGTTTGGTGAAGGTGTGCACTGAACTCCAAGTTGCAGCTTCTAGAATATCCTTGGTTGGTACCCCCCTGAGAAAGGCTGCTGATGTAGCTGTAGCCCTGGTGGAGTGGGACCTAATGTTAGCAGGTACTGGTTTCCCATGATGCGTGTAGCAGAAACATATGCAATGTCCTATCCATTTAAAACTGGTCTGTTTTGAGATCGCTTTTCCTTGTGATCCTGCAGCATAGGCTACAAAGAGCTGGTCAGATTTTCTGAAAGCCTTAGTTTTATCTAAGTAGTAACATAATTGCCTGTGAATGTCAAAAGAGTGCAGGAGTCTCTCCCCTTTGTTCTGGGGATTTGGGAAAAAGGTGGGCAAATGAATGGTTTGGTTTAGGGCCACACTGGATACCACCTTTGGCATGAAGGAAGGGTTAGTTCGTAGAGAGACTCTGTCTTGATGAAAAATGAGGAAAGGCTCCACTGCCATTAGTGCCTGCAGCTCTGAGACTCTTCTAGCTGAAGTTATTGCTAGTAGCACGGCAGTTTTCCATGAAAGAAATTTTAAGTCAGCTGAAAAAGCTGGTTCAAAGGACAGCAGTGTAAGCTTTTCCAGAACAAAGTTGAGATCCCAAGTAGGTGTTGGTGCTCTCCTGGGCAGTCCTATGTTCTTAGCACCTCTGAAGTACTGTCTTAAAAGTGGATGTGAAAATAAAGGAGGACCAGTGTTGTAATGAGCTGAAATTGCTGAGGCGTGGCTCTTTATAGATGAAAAGGAAAGTCCTTTGAGCAACATCTCAGTTAAATATTGTAGAATCTGAGGAATGTGGGGATCAAGGGGATTTTGGCCTTTAGCCTGGTTCCAGGCGCAAAATCTTTTCCATTTGTCTGAAGAGGTTTTCCTGGTGCTGGGCCTCCTGGCCTCCGGAATGACATCCATAACAGCCTTGGATAGAGGTGTTGGCTGGTTGTTTAGGTAATTTGCCATGCAGCCAGGTTTAAAGTCTTGGGCTGGCTGTGTAGAATCTGATTGTCTCGCTGGGTGAGCAGATGAGGAATTTGTGGCAAAATCCATGGTGGGCAGTGGGCCATGTTCCTTAGAATTGGATACAAGTGCTGGCGTGGCCAGTCTGGTGCAATGAGTATCATTTGTGGCCTCTTGTCTGACTTTCAGCAGTACTTTTGCTAGAAGAGGCAGTGGAGGAAAGGCAATCACTGTTAATGTTTTCCAACTGAATGAGAGGGCGTCCACTTTCCAAGCTTGTGGGTGGAATGTCCTTGTGCAAAATTTTTGAAGTTGGTAGTTTTGGGGGTTGGCAAACAGATCTATGTCTGTGCGTCCCCATTTTTGAGTTATCATTGCAAATACTTGTGGATCTAGTTTCAACTCGTGGGGATCCATGATGTTTCTGCTTAGGTAGTCTGCCAATGTGTTTTTCTTTCCTGGCAGGAATTGCGCTTGTAGTTGAACTTGGTAAGACAGTGCTGTGTTCCACAAGGTCATTGCTTGCCTGCATAGAGGGTAGGAATGTGTGCCCCCTTGCTTATGTACCACATTACTGTGGTATTGTCCGTCTTTATTATTAGATGTCCTGGGTGTAAGAGGTCCTTGAAAGCTGTTAGGGCATTCTGTACTGCTAGCATTTCTTTTTGATTGATATGCAGATGCCTTTGATCTGTAGTCCATTTGCCCTGAATGCATTGTCCTGCCATGTGTGCTCCCCAGGCATAGTCCGATGCATCTGTTGCGTTAGTTTGCCTAGCTGTGGGTAAGGCGAAAGGCTGACCCTTGTTGACGTGACATGCCTGTGCCCACCATAGAAACTCCTGTTGAAGGCAGGGAATGAGTGGTATCCATTTCCAAGCTGTGGCTGTGCTGAGTCCATACGCTTTTCAGGTACCATTGTAATTTCCTCATATGCAGTTTTGCAAATGGTATTAGTAGTATGAAAGATGCCATGAATCCCAAGGCCTGCAGAATTTTTCTTGGAGGGAGTTGGGTCTTTGTTGCCATTATTTTGAAGTATTGAGTCAGCTGTTGTTGCTTGTCTGGCATGAGATAAGCCATCTGGGCCATTGTGTTCAAGTGGCACATAAGCCATCTGGGCCATTGTGTTCAAGCTGGCACCCAGGAATTTAGAAGTTATGTGCTTACCATAACGTTCCATCTGAGTAGGTGGATTCATTTGTCTGCAACCTGTGGGTTATGGATCCGATATCGGATCCGAACCGGCATGGTTTATCCAGCTATGGATCCGAGCTCTTAGCTCCTCCCCTCACCCATAATGCCCTGCTCTCCCTACATGACCTCAGATCAAGTTTGCCCTGAATCAAAATACCCTGGAAAGGGTAACACCTAATATGCAGGAAACTGACAAGGCCAGGGGGATAGGAGGGCGGGATGGTTGCAGACAAATGAATCCACCTACTCAGATGGAACATTATGGTAAGTACATAACTTCTAAATATGAAGTAGGAGATTCATTTGTCTGCAACCTGTGGGACAGAGTCCCCAGCTACCTGAATCTTGGGCGGCCGTCATGGAAGGATATTCCGGAGCACCGCGGAGCCAAAGGATGCTCTACCTCTAGATGCGATATCCAGCTTGTAATGAGAAATAAGGTATGGGATGAAGCCCAAGTGGCTGCTGAACAAATGTCATCCAGAGGAATCCTAGCCTTAAAGGCCGCTGAGGTAGAAACTGACAGAGTTGAATGGGCATTGACTCCCTCTGGTGCGGGCCTCCCAGAGGCTTGATAAGCTAGAAGAATACACTGCGAAATCGAGCGTGACAAGGAGACTTTGGAATTTGGCTTACCCAGATTGAATTTGGCAAAGAAAATGAATAACTGGTCGGATTGCCTATGACGAGCTGTCCTGTTAAGATAAAAACGAAGCTGCCTGTGAACATCCAAAGAATGCAGCTTGTATTCACCCTTGTTCTGGTATTTAGGAAAGAAAACAGGGAGGTTAATGGACTGATTAATGTTTGCTTCTGAAGCTACCTTAGGAAGAAAGGAGGGATTGGTCCTGAGGTATACGCGGTCCGGATGGAAGACCAAGTAAGGAGGCTTTGAAGATAAGGCTTGAAGTTCCGAGACTCTTTTGGCCGAAGTAATGGCTACTAAGAAAGCAGTCTTGAGGGATAAAAATTTAAGATCTACTGTGGCCGCAGGTTCGAATGGGGGAGCGGTCAAGGCCTGAAGAACCAAAGACAGATCCCAAGGAGGAACCGCTTGCTTGACAGGAGGCCTGAGGAGAAAGGTGCCTTTAAGGAAGATTTTACACAATTTGGCAGATATAAGTGGTCCAGAGTCATGACCAACATGATGGTGAGAAATGGCCGCAAGCTGCACTTTGACCGTGGAACTACTGGCACCATCATTAAAGAGAGTGGTTAGGAAGTCTAGCACCAGAGGAAGGGGAACCGTGAAGGGATCTAGACCTTGCCGCTCTGCCCAAATGGAGAATCGTTTCCATTTACTGCGGTAAACTTTCCTGGTAGATGGTTTATGAGCCGCTACCAAGATGGCCTTAACGGGAGACGAGATACCGGGAGTCCTAATTAGGAGTGGAACTGGAGCAGCCAAGCAGTTAGCTTCAGGTTGCCCAGATTCGGAGTTGATAGGTTCGATGGATGCGATATCAGATCCGGAATGGGATCTAGAATCCAAGGTGGATTCACCGAGTGAGACCTTAGGAAAGGGAACCAGATCTGTCGAGGCCAGAATGGGGCAATGAGGATCATTCTGCACCCCAACCGAGAGGCTTTCTGAAGAACTTGGAGCATCAGAGGCAAAGGAGGGTAAGCATAAAGAAGACCGGGAGGCCAAGCATGCACCAGAGCGTCTCTCGGGGAATCCCCTGGAGGAGGGATTAGAGCGAAAAAACTGTCGCACTTGGTGTTTAAGGGAGATGCAACAAGGAGTTCCTCACCGAGCGAAGATACGTTTCGCTACTTGAGCATTGAGAGACCACTCGTACGGGGAGAGAATGGTGCGACTGAGCTTGTCCGCCAGGATGTTGGACCAACCCGGAATATGCGTTGCGATGAGAAAGCGGTTGGTGGAGATCGCCCATTCCCACACTCTCATGGCTTCTCGACATAAGGGATAAGACCTGGTTCCCCCCTGTTTGTTGATGTACTAGACCACTGACATGTTGTCTGACTGAATCGCAATTGTTCCCAGGGGAAGGAAGGCCTGAAGTGCTCGCAACGCCAAGAGCACTGCTCTCATCTCTAGAACACTGATATGCAGGGAGGTCTCTGAGTCGTTCCACGTGCCTTGGACCGTCCTACCTGCAAAATGCCCCCCCCCCCACCCGAGGTGGGAGGCGTCCGTGGTCACCATGGCGAGAGGGGGAGAAGCACAAAAGGGGCGGCCTCCGTGGAGATCCTGTGAGTGGAGCCATCACAAGAGGGACCGCTTGCAAGCCTTGCTGATCGCAATGGGATGATGCAGATGTAGAGCAAGGTAAGACCACTGAACTTGAAGTGTCCACTGAAGGACCCGCATGTTGAACCTGGCGAGAGGAAGAGATATTGCTGCCGCCATGGACCCTAGAGCCCTCAGGACCAATTCCGCCGGAACAGAGCTGGAGTGGAGGATGGCCCGCACCTGGAGTCGCAAATTCTGAACTCTGTCGGCTGTGAGGAAGGCTCTTAACTCCCTCGTGTCTAACCTGGCACCTATAAAATCTATCAACTGAGTAGGGGCCAGGTTGGATTTTGCTACATTTATCGTGATGCCCAAGCGGGGAGCTAGATGAAGAAAGGAGTCTCGCGCCAATGATAGTAGATGCCTTGTTGGGGCAGTAAGGAGCCAGTCGTCCAGGTATGGGAAGACCTGCACCCCCTGAAGCCTCAGGTGGGCCGCAACCACTGCTAATACTTTGGTGAACACCCTGGGGCTGTGGTGAGACCAAAGGGAAGGACCCTGAACTGGTAGTGACTGGCTCCCAGCCGGAAGCGAAGAAACCTCCTGGAACGTCTGTCCATTAGTATGTGGTAGTACACATCCTTGAGGTCTATAGAGCACATCCAGTGATTCTCTCCCAGAAGGGGGAGGATGGATTGCAAGGTGACCATCCGGAACTTCTCCTTGGGAACTGCCAGGTTTAACAGGGACAGGTCTAAAATTGGTCTTAGGTCCCCCGTCTTCTTTGGCACTAAAAAGAACCTGGAGTAGAACCCTGATCCGATCTGGTCTGGGGGGACGGGCTGGATGCCTCTTTTCCCCAGCAGATGGCCAATTTCTGCTGAAGCGGCCTCCCACTGACCGGGTGGAACGTCGGGGAGGGATTTGAATTTTGGGATGTAATGAAAGGGGATCTTGTATCCTCTGGATATAATGCGGAGGACCCAGCGGTCTGATGTTATTGACTCCCATGCCGCTAGGTGCTCCGAAAAACGCCCCCCCCCCCGACTGCCTCCAGAGTGGAGCAGTCAGGCAACCCTTCAGCGCTGCTGCGCGGGCTGTTCAGAGAAAGGTTCTCTGGACCCGAAGTTCCTGGGAGCCCCTCTGCCCCTGGGGCGGCATCCTCCCTGTCCTCCTCTGCCACGGAAGGACCGGTTTGTCCAGAACGGGTTGGGATTGCTGCGACTTCCGGAACCACATCTTATTCTGGCCTTTTTGGTTCCTAGAGTAGGACCTCTGGGGCACAGAGAAGCGGATTCAGACGGCAGACAGAGTCTTCCCGTCCTTTTCGCTCTGGGTCAAGGTGTCGCGAACCGTCTTGCCAAAAAGGGCAGAACCATCGAAGGGGGTGTTCGCGAAGGACGCCTTGAAGGGCTCCGTGAAATCGCAATGGCGGAGCCAGGCCTGGCGTCTCGTGACTAGGCCTACTCCTGCAGCTCTAGCGACTCCCTCAGTAGCATGGGACAGCAACCGCATAGAGGTATTAGTTACGGATCGAAGAGTGGCCATACGGGTGGAGTGCAAAAGTTTGTCCTCCTCCGACATGGACTCAGGGGGGGATGCAGCATATTCCTTAATAAGATCGCGCTGCATCCTGATCACATGTGCCAAGTAGTTGAGCGCCCTCACTGAGAAGGTCGCAGAACTAAACATTCGCTTCCCCAAGCGGTCCATCATCCGAGACTCCTTGCTCGGAGGGTGGACTGAGGGACTCTCCTGAGCGAGTTCCCTCTTGGTGGCTGCTGCCGTCAACATGGCATCTACAGGGGGACCCTTACTCCAGTGGGCACGGTCTGCAGGGGGGCTAAGGATTCGGTCTGGCCTTTTGGGGATTGGCTCCACGGTGTCCGGTTCCTTCCACGCCCTGGTGGTAATGAGGTTCACCAGGGGGTCGGCAGGAGGGGACACCCAAGAGGTAGACGGGCCCGCTTCGAATGCCTCCAAGAACACGGACTCGTCCGAGGAAGACTTGGGGGCAGACCACCCCCCCCTTATGCGAAGCATTTCCATGATGTCTCCAAAGGAGACATCCTCGGGGGGTGATCTTGGGAAGCCTTCACCTTCTTCCAAATCCGTGTCTTCAGTTAAAGACTCGGGGGAGTCTATGTGCCTCCTTTTACACGTATGCTTGCGAGGGGCTTCCTCGGGGGGGGGGGGGCTGTCCAAGGAGCCCTCGCAAGCAGTGTCTTGTTCCAAAGGAACAGCTTGGGGCACTGAAGCGGGCTGTCCCAGTGGCCGGATGGTGGAAGCCTGACCCAGTGCAGATGGAGCGCAGGACGGAGCCGAAGCAAGTGCCGGGGGTCCGGAAGCCCTCAACAGATCCCTCTCCACTACATCAAAAGACACAGACTAGTACTAAAGTAGTACACACACAAGGCCCCACACAAAATACTCACACAAACTCCGACCAGCGAGGGGAGGGTATAACTAAAAGTTTTTAGAATTAAAAATTTTAAGCTGAAAATATCAAATTATAAAGGGGAACCAAATTTAAGCTTTTTTTAAGTACAAAAAATCACTTAGCTGAAGAGCTCAGAATCCAAGACCTGGTTACCAGCGCGGCAAACTAGATCTGAGGTCGTGTAGGGAGAGGCAGGGCATTATGGGTGAGGGGAGGAGCTAAGAGCTCGGATCCATAGCTGGATAAACCATGCCGGTTCGGATCAGATATCGGATCCATAACCCACAGGTTGCAGACAAATGAATCACCTACTTCAGATATGTTTTGTGAGGGTACTAGTTTTGATTTCTTTTTGTTTACTGTGTACCCTAGGCAACTTAGGTGTTTAACAAATGCCAGATACTTTAAAAGAATGTCCTTGCTTTCTGCGTGAATAAGGCAGTCGTCCAGGTATGGGTAGATTTGAATTCCTCTGTCTGCAGTATGCAATTACTGGTGCCAGGCATTTTGTGAAGACCCTGGGCACAGTAGATAAGCCAAAGGGCAGTGTAGAGAATTGATAATGGGTTGAACCTGCAATGAAGCGGAGGTATCTTCTGCAATTTTGTCTGATAGGGACATGCAGATATGCCTCCTTGAGGTCCAACGTTACTAGCCAAGCATTCTTGCCCAGCATGGGAAGAAGTTGCTGTAGTGTTAGCATCTTGAATTTGGTACTTGCAGATAGGTGTTCAGAATTGAAAGATCCAGAATGGGTCTCCATGCTTTGTCCTTTCTTGGGACTAGAAAGAGTAGAGTAAAATCCTTGCCCTTGCTCCTGTGTAGGTACCTGCTGAATGGCTCTCATGTCCGGGAGAGCTGTAATTTGTTTTTGTGCCTCTGCCCATTGATTTGGAGGCAGGTTTGGCATTCCTTTTATCCTTGGCAAGGTATGAAAGTGGAATCTGTATCCTTGTGAGAATGTTTAGGACCCATTTATTTGTTTTGGTGTTAATCTTAGTGGCATTGAAACTGCCCGCCCCTCAGCCTGCCTCTGGGCCCATCTCATTTGCTCACTCAACTGAGTGCAGTGAGATCATATTCTGATTTCAGGCACTCCTACTGTGTACAAAGAGAGCATCTGGGAAATAGAAAAAAAAAATTAAGCTTATTTCCTGCCTTTCTTGTTAAGTGGTACAGACTATTTGTAGGCTTCTGAGCCCCCAAGCCCTTCTGTGTTTGAGGGAAGCCTTCTAGCTTGTTTTTTTTCCTTATAACTAGCCAGTTTTCTAGTTTCAGCACTCAAATCTGTTTCTTTGATCTCAGCACTTGTTCAGAAAAAAAAAAAAAAATACATCTGCTTTTACTGTACTTGTGTTTCTACCTACTTCTTTTTACTTTTACATCATCTTAAAAATACTCAATTGTATTTATTACTGCTTGGTGTAACTCATTCTAAGCCTTTTGGTTTAAACACTTGGGCTTCGGACCAGTTAGTTGTTTTGCACTGAGAGGGTTTGTGGTCTGCACTGTTGTGGCAGAACAGGTAGCTTACATCCTTCTAGGTTGAGAACTGCTGATTGAGGGCTCAGTGTCTGTTATTCTAAAAGTGTATTAATTCTGGTTTAAGCACTTGGGCTTTCAAGCCAGTTATTTTACATTAAGAGGGTTTGTGGTCTGCACTCTTGTGGGAGGAGAGGCTGGACTCAGCCCTTCTGAGCTGGGAATTTCTGGTTAAAGGCTTATAGTGCATGCATATCTGAACTGTTTCTTACTGAAGTTGGTGCCTTGTTTGCTGTGGCATAGACTGGATTCGGGCCTGCTGGATCTAGCTTTGTTTGTGTAACTTGAGCACTAATCCAGACATTCTCTAAAGTATTCAATGGTATTTATTACTGCTTGGTTGTAACTTGATTAAAGTGTAGCTATCATTCAAGTCTTTTGGATTAAGCACTTGGGCTTCAGACCAGTTGTTTTGCATTAGGAAGGTTTGTGGCAAGCACTGTGGTGGCAGGACAGGTAGCTTTCATCCTTCTAAGTTGGGAACTGCTGATTGAGAGCCCAGTGTCCAAGTGTATTAGTTCTGGTTTAGGCACTTGGGCTTCAGGCCAGTTATTTTACATTAAGAAGGTTCGTGGTCTGCACTCTTGTGGGAGAAGAGGCTGGACTCTGCCCTTCTGAGCTGGGAATTTCTGGTTAAAGGTTTATAGTGCCTGAATACTTGAACTGTATCTTACTGAAATTGGTACACCTTGTTTGCTCTAGCATAGACTAGATCCAGGCCTGCTGAATCTAGCTTTGTTTATATGCTTGTTGTTTGTTTGCTTGTTATTTCCCTGGAAGCTAATTCCACCTAATACGCAACTTCTCAGCTTCTGTGGATCACTAGTGATATCTGCATTGCTTACTGTACTTATTTCCTTGTTTCACTTGAAAGAAAGTTACTGTTTGTCGTTTTGCATTTAGTTACTTGTAACACATTGCACTCAAGTTACCTGGCACTTGCTCACTAAAGCAATTATATAAGTCAGCACTAAAAATTAAAAGCACTACACCCTCACTCCCCACTGGCCCTTGTTTTCAATTAAGGATTTCCCAATATTATTCTAGCATGTCCAAAGGTCAGTTGTCAATCTCCTCTCCGGTCCAGCTGGTGAATCTGGGAATCTTGAGGCAATGTTATAACTGCCTCATGTACACAGACAACCCTCTCCTCCTCCCACAAAACACAAATACTTGCGAGAGATGCAGCTATTTAGCCAAACTGGAGGCTGAGCTCTCTCAACTCAGGACTGGCAAGACCAGACAGGAGGAGAAGGCAACTACACACACCACAAAACCAGCCTCACATAATGCTACCACTCCACTGAATCAAACACATAAACACACAAAGACATACTCGGAGGCTCTGAGTAAAAATTTACCTAAACAGCAGAGGCCTCCAAAGCAGACACCCAAACAACTGCTACCTCAAGACACCCCACAAGCAACACATAAACCACAAAAGCAGTGTGCAAAGCAGTCACAGCCCTTAAGGCCAAATACAACACCAAACATACTTGTCATAGGTGACTCCATAGTCAGACACACTGACGTCCCACTCACCAGGCTGAACAAGGAGAGGGTCACAGTAAGCTGCCTATCGGGCGCTAGAATCCGCCACATAACACAAGCACTCGGGTCACTCCACGGCAAGTACAAATATGACACAGTCATTGTCCATGCTGGTGTGAACGACCCGAGACGTACCTCCCTGGACTACATGAAGAGACAGAGGAGCTCTCTGATTATGTAGCCCAGGCAGGTATGACCCTAACCCGGAGCAGTATCCTTCCTTCACCAAGAATGATGCCACAATATAGAGACAAGATGATCAGCTTTAACAACTGGCTTAATGTCTGGTGTCATTCAAAGGGGATCCACTGTGTGTCTGCCTGGGATGACATGCTTGACGAGCCACGCTGTTTCGCAAGGGACGGCTTGCACCTGTCACCCCTGGGATTCCGGATATTGGCTAAGGCTCTTGCCACCCCCATAGTGCCTTTTTTAGGCAAGGCTCAAATTCTAAACCTACCACCCTAGAAAACAAAAATGGGAAGAAACTGAGGGTAATGCTGCTCAATGCCAGAAGTCTAAATCTCAAAATGCACGCACTCGAGGCCCTTCTCAGTATGGAGAACATCGATGTCTGTGCTGTAACTGAAACCTGGTTCAAGGCTCCTGAGAGCACCCCGGCACTATTAGGTTTTACCTCATATCATGCGTTGCCCCAAAACCCGGACCACACCACAAAAGGAGGGGTGTATCCATATTCATAAAGGATACCCACACCTCCAGGTTGGTGGCAACGCACTAAGCTCGAAACCATCCAGGTGCAACTAACCATAGGCAAAACTGCTCTACAAATTGTAGCATGCTACAGGCCACCCTCTCAAACTCAGGAACCCCACACAGCCTTCCTGAAGACACTGGAGGGTATAAATGTATCTCCAAACACCATCATATTGGGTGACTTCAACTACCCGAATATAGACTAGGAACATTACTCAAGCCCTAACTTTCTAGCCCAACGGTTCCTGGAGTTCATAAATTCAAATGCCATGGAACAGCTAGTCACTGTTCCCACGAGAGGAGAAAATATACTAGATCTCATTGTCACAAACATGGGGACAAAATGCTCCACACCGGAAGTATATCCCTCATTGGTAAGATCTGATCATAAACTAATCTCACTGGAAATCCACATCCAGCCCCCACCCCAAACAAAAAAGACCATAGTGAAGAACTTCTCTAAAGCAAACTTCACACTACTCAAGACTGGTGTAGTATCCTTCAAGGCCCCTGAGCCAGTGGAAACCACAACCCAAGCTGGAAGCCCTTACAAATGCCTTCTATGAACACCTCCAGGACTGCATGGATCAGGCAATCCCAAATAAAACCAAGGCTCTTTTCACAAAGGGCAAGCGTCCAGTCTGGTGGACCCCAGCCATTAACAAACTTTACAATAAGAGGAGAAAGCTATTACATGATAGAACAAAATCCATAAAAGGGAAGTCACCCCTGATCATTATTAGTAAAAAATACGAGCACTCATAAAATCAACTAAGGCCAATTTTGAGAGAAAAATTGCCATGGATTCAAAGGACAATCATAAGGCCTTTTTCAGCTATGTTAGGAACCTGGGTGGAAACTCCCAGATATGCTCAGAATTAGTCCAAAATGATACAAAAATCACTGAACCCACAGACATTGCCAACATACTGGCAGACAGGTTCAGTGCAAACTTCACCCTCTCCCCTAAAGGAGAGATAACTATCCCAGCCAGTGTAGCCTCCCGGACATCTCAAATGCGCAGGTGAAAGCTCTCTCTAAAGCTAAAAACACAGCATCAATGGGACCGGATGGTGTCCCGGCTGTGTGCTACATGAGCTAAATGAGGAATTAAACCCGCACATAAGGCAGCTGTTTAATCTCAGCCTTACCACAGGATACGTGCCCAAGGAGTGGCGTCACGGCAACTGTGGTCCCACTCCACAAAGGCGGCCTCTACGGACCCTGGTAATTACTGCCCCATAAGCTTAACAAGTCTAGTCTGCAAAGCTATGGAGAGGATCATAATGGAGCTCATAAACAAAGATATAGGGGACTTGCAGACATTGGACCCGCCCAGTTTGGCTTTGTCAAGGGAAGATCATGCCTTTTGAACTTGGTCGACTTCTTGAAACAGTCACCAAGGCCATTGATGAGGGAAAGGCAGTCCATACAGCCTACCTTGACCTTGCAAAGGCTTCGACACAATACCCCACTCGGGTATTGTAGAAAAACTTACCAGCTTAAATGTAAACCCATATGTCACAAGATGGGTTGCAAACTGGCTTAAGGACAGAACCCACAGGGTTAGAGTTGCTGGCGCTGTGTCAGACTCCAAGCCGGTCACAAGTGGTGTCCCACAGGGCTCGGTCCTTGGCCCCTATTGTTTGGCATCTACTTCTCAGAAGTACAGGCCAACATGGGAGGACTTTGGCTGACAAAGTTTGCAGGCGACTGCAAACTGGGCCATAGTGGAAAGTGCATCGGACACGGATATCCTTCAGAAGGGACTCACGGAGACAGATAGCTGGTGCCAGAGCCATGGCCTGAAGTTAAACGCCAAAAAATGTATAGTCATACCCTTGGGAAAAACAAGGTAACCCCAAGCTACCATATAGGTGGCAATCCACTAAGCACAGAAGAGGTTATCAGGGACCTGGGGACCCAGGTTGACAGTGGCCTTTCTTTTGACACTCACGTTGCTAAAGTGGTTAGAAAGACCTTCTACATTGCCCACCTGATCATGAAGGGATTCACATCCAGATCTAGTGAGGTCATTGTTCCCCTGTACTCTTCACTTATCAGACCAATGATAGAGTACAATGCCCCATTCGGGATGTATCTCACCAGACATCTGCAGCAATTGGAGAGACCCCAAAAGTTCCTCACCAAAAGGATAAAGGGACTCCAAAATCTGTCATATGCTGCCAGATTGAAGAAACTCCAGCTCTATTCAGTCGCATACCGTCTGCTCAGAGGTGACATGTGCCTGACATACAAGGCCATGTCCAACCCGGAATTAATGGACATGCTCCACCTCAAAAAATCCAAATCCACCAAAACCACTAGAGCAAGCGACTTAAACCTTAGCACGGATATAAATAGGACGTGCTGGAGGGATAGATTTATCACTCAGACTCCCTATGCTGTGGAATAAAATCCCGGTCCATGTGAGGCAGAGCACCTCGCTGACTCTGTTCAAGAGAAATCTAGACCTGTGGATGGGAGATCGTAGGTTTACCCCGGGAATCATCTCTGTCACTGCTGGACAGAGGCACAACAAACTAATGGGCACAGTATTTTTTCATATAAGGGGTGGCGTAAGCCACAAAAATTTGGGCTAGGCTTATAAATGCCTTAGGGCAGATAGCCTAGTATAAACCTATGAACCTATTTATCTTTTGAGATGATGTGCCAGTTGTCTGCAAAAAGTGCTAATTTTCCTCCCAAGGGAGCTGCCAAGAGAGAGTTGCTTGGTAGTTTGAGGGTCGAATCATTGTGTTTGTCTTCTGCTGGCGTGGGGCCTGTCTTCTCTTCCTTTCTGGGTAGCAGTGCCCCATTGGTGAGGTTTGTAAGGGCTTTGTGACTGACCTCTGCCCCTTGGGCATTTGTATTTGCCCCTCTGTGATCTGTCAGAAGCTGGAAAGGACCAGTTTTTTGTAGGCCAATTTCTACTGAAACGAGAGGGTTGTACCTGTAAAAAATCCTTGACCGTCTTCATAGACTTTGCCTTATCCTCCATTTTCTTTAAAACCTCTTCTGTTTTGACACCAAATACATCCTGCTGTAAAGGTGCATCCAATAATTTTTCTTTAACATGATCAGGTAGGGTTTTGTTCTTTTAACCAAGCATGTCTACGTATGACAGACCCAGTAACAGCTGCTCTACAGGAAGCTACCAATTAATCAAATCTACATTGTAAAGTATGTTTGCTCACCTGTTCAGCTGCATGCAACAGATCCTGCATTTCCTTGAATTCAGACTGTTCAGAATGTGTGCTCATTTTTTGTTTTAATTGATATTTCAGCATGTGAAACTGACAATTTAATGCTTTCATAGCCAGAGTAGCTGAGGCGTAAATCTTCTTTCCCCATCTATCTAGGGCTCTGGAATCCCTTTCAGAGGGCACAGGATTTTTAGCCATAGAAGCTTTAGCCCCTTTGGGACCCTGGCAAATTGTTTCTGGGTCAGCCACAGGGCTTTAATAAAGGAATTTGCGTGAGTCAGGTACTCTGTAGTATCTGTTTGGTTTGGCTGGAGCAGGAGGTAGAGAGTCTGGATTTAGACTTGACTCCCAAGTAAACATCATCCACAATGTCTAAAACTGGAGGGATAGCAAGTGCTCTGTGCTGGGGTAGTAAAAGGAACTCTCTGAGCCTTTTCTTAGAATCAGAGTAGTCCTGGCCTTCCCAGTGGAAATGTTCCCTCGTGGTATGTAAAGTTTCCCCAAAGGAGTAGACTTCAGGGGGAGATGCTGAAGGAATACTGTTTTCAGCATCAGAGTCTTCATAAGGGGGAAAGACGTAATCCTGTTCCTCAGAAGGATCTGATGAAATAGAAACCTGGTCAGAGGAAGCATAATCCTCCTCTTGTCATGGTCTTTTACCTGGAGAGGGATGGGAAACCCTGATTAGGGTAATCAAATCTTCAGCCATCTTAAGCATCTGTTTCTTAGGCATGGGGCCTTGAACTGGAGACTGATGTACAGTCTTTTTTGGTTGTAATGGAGTTTTAAGCTTAGCATAAGATTTAATGGTGAGTGTAGTCGGTCTGAAGACACCTTCTGCAACCGAAGATGTTGCTACTGCACCGGGATCTCCTTCTGCTCCGGTGTCGGAAGGGCCTACTGAAGATGGCTATGATGGCCTAGTACTCTCCGCTTGAGAATCCGAAGCTCTCTGGGGTTCCAGTTCTGCGGTCATCAGGAGCTGCGTAGACACCTCACTGAAAACCGGAGAACCGGCGACAGGCCCAGCAGAGGCCTCGGAGGTTGGCTTGTTCCTAGGCTGCCTGTCCTTATCCTTGCGTTTTTTAGGCATGCCGGTAGTCAGCTGCTCCGACGGCATGATATAATTAAAATTTCCTACCAAAGTAATGTCGTGCAAAGTCAAAACTGCATTTGACAGTTCGTTTATTAAACCTAGCACAAAACAGACAACCTGTGACATCGTGGTCTGGGCCTAGGCAAGGAATACAATAAGAATGGAAGTCCTTATAAGGTATTTGCTTCCCACAAGAAATGCAATTGTTAACTTTTTCTGACATCGGACTGAGGCAAGAAAAGGTTTCCCAACGGGGTACTTAGCTTTATTGAAGACTTTGGACTGAAATTTGAATTGAAAATCTCAGGTGTCGGCCGACCGGCACTTGCGAACTGCTTCTGCTTCGGGCACCACGCGGCAAGAAAGACTGAAGAAAATGGCGCTGGATGCCTCTTGTATACCCCTGGTGTACTGACGTCAGGGAAGAAGCGACAGCAACAGATGCCGGACCAAGACTTTGGACTGCGGGACCGCCTGATGGCAGGATAACCCAAGTGTGATGACTGCAGCAGGGTAACACGAACATCGGGCAGATTAATGGACTGGTTTAGGTTTGCTTCAGATGCCACTTTGGGTAAGAAGGAAGGATTAGTACGGAGAGAGACCCTTTCCTTGTGGAAGACCAAATACGGAGGCATGGCAGACAGAGCTTGAAGCTCAAAAACCCTCCTAGCAGATGTAATGGCGACTAGGAAAGTGGTCTTCCAGGACATAAATTTCAAATCCACCAAAGCTGCAGGCTTGAAAGGAGTCGCCAATGCCTGTACAACAAAGCTAAGGTCCCAAAGAGGCACTGAATCCTTGATAGGTGGACGTAACAGAAAAGTACCTTTGAGAAAGGCCTTACACAGCCTAGAGGAGGCTAAGGCAATGTTGTCTTCACCAACGTGAAAATTGGAAATGGCTGCCAACTGTACTTTCACTGTGGAGGAACTGAGTCCTTGCTGAAAATGCCAGACAGGAAATCCAATACCGCTGGAACAGGGGCTGCAAAAGGATCTAGTTTTCTCTGAGGCCCAAATGGAAAAGTGCTTCCATTTACTGCGATGTTTCCAAGTGGAGTCTTTAAGAGAAGCCACCAGAATGAATTTTACCAGGGATGAAAGACCGGGAGTCCTGGCAATGAACGGAACTGGAGCAACCAGGATGTCAGCTTGAGGCTGCCCAGATCAGGCGGACTGGCCCCCGACGGATGGGAGATTAGATCCGGGCAGGGATCCAGAACCCACGGGGGAGCTAAGAGATGAGACCAAAGGAATGGGAAGCAAACCTGATGAGGCCAGAATGGGACAATGAGGATAACTTTGCACCGCAGTTGGCAAGCTTTCTGAAAAAACTTCGGAATGAGTGGCAATGGTGGATAAGCATACAGAAGCCCGGGGGACTTCCCCTGGTGAACGAATAGGAGCAAAGAACTCACTGCACTTCGCGTTGGAAGGAGATGCGAAGAGATCGCAGCAAGGCTGACCCCATGCAAAGAAGACCTCCTCCGCTACTGACCGTTTCAGAGATCACTCGTATGGCATCAGAATAGCCCGACTCAATCTGTCCACTAAAATGTTGGAGCAACCCGGGATGTGCATTGCTATCAGAAACTGACTGGTGGAGATCGCCCATTCACACACTCATGGTCTCGCCACACAAGGGGTAGGATCTGGTTCCCCCCTGCTTGTTGATATACCAGACAATCGACATGTCTGACTGAATTGCAATCAATCCGAGAGGAAGGACAGTGTGAAAGGCTTCCAACGCTAAAAGCACTGCCCTCATCTCTAGAACATTTAGGTGCAACTTGGTCTCTGACTGGGACCACATGCCTTGGACTGTCCTTCCCAGTGCCCCCCCACCCAAGTTGGAAGGTGTCCGTGGTCACTGTGGCTTGGACTGTAGATGACGCAAAGGGGCGTCGTCCTGATATCTCCAGTGAACTTAACCACCAGAGAGACGTCCTGCAGACGTGACTGATCTTGATCGGATATTCCATAGGCAGGTCTAGACAAGACAATTAAACTGCCAGAGTCCACTGAAGAACCCGCATGTGAAGGCGCGCACAAGGGAGAATTTATATAGCAGCAGCCATGGAGCCCAGAGAACCTTGCTCGTCTTTGGAGACTTGGAGTTTGCTATCTGAGCTATGTGGCACCTGAGGTGTAAGATCCTGTCTGGAGTTAAGATTACCTTCATCTGCAAGTGTCTAGCCATACCCCAACGAAGTCTAGAACGTGTACTGGTTGCAAATGGGATTTCTGAACATTGATCAATTCCCAGTAGATCTGCCAACCAAATGAAGTAATCTCTGGCCAGACACAGGTGATGCTTGTTGGGAGCAGCGAAGAGCCAGACGTCCAGGTATGGAAACACCTGAATACCCTGAAGCCTCAGGTGAGCTGCTATAACTGCCATTACACCTTGGTGAACACCCTGGGGGCTGTGGTGAGACCAAAGGGTAGGGCTCTGAAATGAAAATGACTGGCTCCCAGACAGGAGCGCAGAAACCTCCTAGAGCTTCTGTGTATCTTGATGTGATAGTAAGCATCCTGGAGGTCTAACGAGCACATCCAGTCGTACTCTTGGAGACGAGTTAGAATGGACTGTAGGGTGACCATCTGGAATTTCTGTTTGGCTACAGACAGGTTTAATGTTGACAGGTCTAGAATGGGTCTGAGGTCTCCCGTCTTTTTCGACACCAAAAAGAACCTTGAGTAGACACCTGAAACAGGCTGATCGGGGGGGGACCTGTTCGCTGGCTCGTTTGAGAAACAGCTTTGAAACCTCTAGAGCTGTGGCCTCCCTGTGAGTGGGTGGAACATCCAGGAGGTGTTTTGGAATATTTGGAGGGGCAACAAATGGGACAGTGTAACCACTGGATATTATCTAACACCCAGCGATCTGTTGTAATGGACTCCCATGCCGCTGGGTGTAAGGACAATCTTCCCCAGACTGCCTCCAGAGTAGGGCAGTCGGGTAACCCCTCAGTGCTGCTGGCCGGGTCTATCAGAAAAGGGTTCCCTAGACCCAAAATTCCTGAGACCCCCTCTACCGCTGGGCCGGCGTCGATCCTGTCCCCCTCTGCCTCTGGGGAAATAGTTGTCCTGAGAATCCCGGGAAAACTGAGATTTTCAGAACCACATCTTCCGCCCTCTGATTCCTAGAGAAGGACCGCTGAGGGTTAGAGAAGCGGATCCAGACGGCAGACAAGGTCTTCCTGTCCTTTTCGCTCTGGACAGGTGTGTCACATACTGTCTTCCCAAAAAGGGAAGAACCATCGTAGGGAGCGTTGATAAATGACGCCTTGAAAGGGTCTGCAAACACACAACCTGAGCCAGGCATGAAACCTCTTGGCTATGCCTGTCCCAGCCGCCCTAGCTGCTGCTCCTGTGGCATGGGAAAGGAGTCGCATTGACATGTTTGAGACTGACTTCAGAGTAGACATTTTCGCAGAGAACAGTCTGTCCTGCAGTGATAAAGGCTCTGGGGGCGACTCAGTGAATTCCGAAGTAAGGTCTCGCTGAAGCCGGATCAAATGTACCAAATAATTAGGCGCACGGATAGAAAAGGTTGCTGAGGAATAGACATGCTTCCCAAACCTGTCCACTGACCTGGACTCAGAGTCTGGAGGGTGGACTGAGGAACTCTCCTGTGCTAGTTCCTTCTTTGTGGCTGCTGCAACCAACGTAACGTCAACTGGGGCTCCTTTTGATCAAGGTTGTCTGTCAGAAGGGAGAGATAACATTTTGTCAGGGCATTTGGGGATGGGCTGTACGGTGTCAGGCTCCATCCATGACCGCGTGGTGATGAGGTCCACCAAGGGGTCCGCTGGCGGGGGCACCCAGGAAGTAGATGGGCCCATGCCAAAAGCCTCCAGGAACAATGGCTCATCCCCAGAAGGTTTTGGGGCTGACCAACCTCCCCTCTGGCGGAGGATCTCCATGATTTCTCCGAAGAAGACGTCTTCGGGAGGTGACCTGGGGGAACCTTCTCCTTCATTTAAGACAGTGTCCATAGTGAGGAACTCGTGGGAGTCCAAGTGCCTCCTTTTGCACTTGCACTTATGGTGACCCTCAGTGGGAGACTCAAAAGGGGATTCGTGAATCGCAGAGGTTTCCTCAGGGAAATTAACCTGGGGATCATTTGGCACGGGCTATCCCTGAGACAGGATGGAGTTGTTGCCAAATCCAGGGGGGCCTGGGTGGTATCCGAGGGGATGGGCTGGGGTCTCAATCCCTGGGACAGAACACTCTCCACCACTTCGAAGGCCGAGGGAGAGCGGACCCCCTTAGCACACAGTAAGGAAGACTCCCTCCCCAGATCAGAAGCGGGGACCGGAGCCGAAGAATCCATTCCCTCGGGTCCTACTCCCTGTCCCTGGCTCAGAGAGTCGCTCGGATCCAAACAAGTCGGATCAGAGGAAGTCAAGTTAACAGCCGGAGTCTAGGTTGGGGGAACCGTCGGCGCCGAGCTACCAGCACCAAAAATCCTCGGATCCAAGAGCCCCGAAGCATGATCGGGGAAGGAGAGATGGGGCGGAAAAAAGGCATGGAGGTCCCCCCTCCAGAGGGAGAGGGGGCCTGGCAAGACTCCCATCTGTATTTGGGTCTGAAAGAATCTCTGCATCATCCTGTCCATGTCCGATAAACTCAATGTCGACCTCAAAGAGGCCACAGACTCGGATCTGGCTGGTCTGCGCAATGGGGAGGAAGGCCTCTGATCCGAATTTTCCAACGGCTCTGGTGAGAAATGAGGAGACCGGAGCCATGGAGAAACAGGCCTCATGGCCTTAGAAGGGGGACTAAAAAAAGAGCTCCCTGTCCGGGGATCTCTTGCGATGTCTGTCCTTTCTCTTCTCCCTATCCTCTCTGCGCCTTTCTTTGTCTTTTTCCTTGTCAGCCATGCCGATTGTAGATTTGTCTTTATTAGACCCATCACCAGAAGAAGAGGGAGGTTGAGTCCACGTCTGGGTGGGAGGTTGAACACTAGAAACCGAGGCCCTGGCAGACTCCAGCACGGCAGCGGGGAGAAGGCCTTTGGCTACTAACTTGGCCCTCTGATCCCTAAGGGCCCTCTGAGTGACCCGGTGCAGACAGCACATTGAGTAGACAAATGCACCACTCCCAAGCAAATCACACAGAGTGTGACCATCAGCCGGGGAGAGCTTATGGCCACACACATTTCTTGAAAACAGATTTTGGCTCATCAGCCATGGTCCTGCACCCAAAAGGAAAAATACTACCTACCAGAAAAAAAACACACACAAACACAGGTAGGGGAAGGGCAGGCCTAACAACTACTCTACCAAGTTAGCAAAACTTTTTTTTTTTTAAAACCGATGAACAAGCAATACACTAAACAAGGGGAGGAAGGGAAAAAAATCACTGACACGCGCTAGATTTAAGTAATACCACTTACTATCCCCGAGCTCAGAGCAAAGGAGACCACGATGCACACTACTGGCACAGCAAACGAGATCTGAAGGAAGATAGGAGATGGTAGGGCATTATGGGTAAGGGGAGGAGCTCTGAGCTTGGAGCAAGTGCTAGAAAAAAAGTTTCCGGCTCGGATCCAATACGGATCCATATACCCACAGGTTGCAGATAAAATTAAGTTAACTACTTCAGATCTTAGAAGATGCACAGATAAATATAAAGGAAAAGTACAAAATAACTAACTTATTGATGACCCAAAAAAGTTTTATTGACAACTGGAAAACAAGGTAACAGGAAATAAAAGACTGCCAAAGAAAAGAAAAATAGATACATTTTGTAGTAGTATTTATGAAGATCCTGTGGACCATAATAAAGATGCTAAATGGACAGCAGAAGTGAAGAAGTTTAAAGGTACAGGATATGAAATGGGATGAAGTAGCAGCCAGACAAACAAAGTTAAGAAAAGCCTCTAATTGGAAAACCTCAGGCCCAAAAGCAGTACCTAACTTTTGGTTACAAGTATTAATATCTCTGCACGAAGATTTAGCCACGACTAAGAGTCATTTACATGCGAACCCTGAACAGACACCAACCTGGCTAACAGGAAAAACAATGCTCCTACTTAAGTCAACCTGCAAGCTACCCTAAAAATTATAGGCCAATAACTTGCCTTCAGACGACATACAAGCTTATGCACTCGAATCGATGCTGATAGTTTATAATCATTTAGAAGAAAACTCAATTATGACAATAGAACAAAAGGGCAATAAAAGAAAGTTGTATGGAACAAAGGGTCATTTGTTGTTAAAGTCATAGTGGGGAACTGTAAAAAGGGGAAGAATTTAAGTATGGCATGGATCGACTATAAAAAAGCATTTGATAGTATCCCACATTTATGGATAAGAGTGCTTAAAACGTACAAGATACATCCTACACTGACCACAGTTTCACTGTCACTGTAATGTAGGTGATCAGTGTAGGATGCACAAGATACAGCCTACACTGATCACTAACATTACAGTAACCATAAAACAGTGGCAGACATCTTTGCAATTAAGCCATGATAAAGGACAGATTATAACTCCTGGAATAAAAATTCAACAGGGGATATTCAAGGTGAGCTGTCACCGCTGCTATTCTGTCTTGCCCTCAACCCATTAAGCTGTCTACTTAGCAAATTAGGCCATGGCTATAACACGGCTCCTAGAAAACAAAGTGTAAAGACTTATCTTATCCGATGATTTAAAACTGTGCAGCTCATCAGATGAGGAACTGAAAACGCATCTGCAAGTTGCAAAAACTTTTTCAGATGACATAAGAATGTCATTTGGTCTTGATAAATGTGCAAAAGCAACCTTTACAGCAGGAAAACTGCAATACCAAGAAAACTTCAGTTTGGGACAAGAAAGTGATATAAAAGAACTTGAGCAAGAGGGAGTGTACAAATATCTGGGAATTGATGAAGGCTCAACAAAGCATGAACAAATGTGAATAAAACTTCATAAGGAATACTTTAGAAGACAAATTAATCCTGAAAACAGTGCCATCTACAAACAAAATTCAAACTATAAACCAATTTGCTCTTCCTGTCCTAACTTAGTTTTGGAGTGACTGACTGGCCCAAAACATGTTGGATAGATTAGACAGGAAAAGGATGTTTCATGTTCACCATTCCCCGTTCAAAAGTGGGCATGGGCCTCCTTGAAACTGATTACATGTATAGCTCTGCAATTGTGGGACTGCACACACATCTGCTGACCTTACAAGACCCAAACATAGTGAACGTTCTGAAACATGAGGAGAATAAATCTAAGACAACTTCCCTGCTTAGTGTAGCAGAAGCATACTGGCATCAAGCAGGAATGGAAATCAAACCAGAAGTAGATAAAAATCAGGCAACTGAATGTGCCAAAAAACAAAGAAAATAAGGTGAAGGACCAGATGAGAAAGCGAGAAGTGTGGAAAATGCATAAATATAGTTGCAAGTATAGAAAACTTCTGGAAGAACCTTGCGCTGATAAGGATCGAACACAGGAATGGTTAAGGAGAGGCAAATTCAAATCAAGAGATGAAAGGTTAATATTGGCAGCCCAAGACAGTGGGCTACATACATGTTGGTTTACAAAGTCCATTGAACATATGGGAGAAACAGACAAATGTAGGTTTTGTAAAACAGAATTAGAAACAGTTGCACACCTCTTTGCTGGTTATGACATACTAATGGCAGAAGGGCTGTATACTGAAAGGCATATTAATGTGGCAAGACTACTGCACTGAGAATTGTGGAAAAGTACAGTTGTGTAAACTTACCATAAATGTAGATGTTAGAGTGTTTTCACTGTTGCAGTCATTACATTTGGGTAATCTGCTGGCAGGTTGCCCTCAGTCGGCCTGAATTCCAAAGTCTTGGGTCCTGCGTCGGTTGCTGTCTCCTCTTCCATGACGTCAGGTTGTCAGGGGTATAAAACATGCAGCAGATGCCATTTTCTTTAGTTTTTCTTGCCCCAGATGTCAGGTTCACCCAAAAGGTAGAAAACATATCTGTGTGTGTGTGTGTGTGTGTGTGTGTGTGTATATATAAATATATATATATATATATAAATATATATATATATATATACGCATCAATATAAACTTTACCTTCATCTACAAGCAAATACACCACACATAGGTTGTAGAAGATAGAGATGGAAAGAAACTCCAGAATGACTGGGGGATGGCAGGTAGGTAACCTGGACTGCAACAGTGAATACACTCTAACATCTACATTTATGGTAAGTGTACACAACTGTACTATGTTCTTCGTGTTTCACTGTTGCAGTCCTTACATTTGGGTAGAATCCCAAAGCTATGGTTGGGAGGCTGGAGCTAAACAGCATTAGGTGCGGCTATAAGGCCCTGCAGAACTGCAGTGGCAAAGCCTGCCCTGGACTTAGAGCAGAGAGGCAAATGATAATGCTTTGTAAAGGTGTGAGCAGAACTCCAAGCAGCAGCCTCTGGAATGTCTTGGGTTGGTACTCCTCTGAAAAAGGCTGCTGAAGTAGCTGCAGCTCTGGTGGAATGAGACCTAATGCCCTTGGGCACAGGTTTACCATGGTGTAAGTAGCAGAAACGGATGCAGTGGCTTATCCCAATTTTGAAACTGTCTGCTTTGAAACAGCCTTTTCCTTCTGATCCCACAGCATATGTCCACTAGTAATTGCTCAGTTTTTAGAGCTTTAGTCCTGCTCAAGTAGAATCTTAGCTGTCTATGTACGTCCAAGGAATGCAGAATTCTCTCCCCCTTGTTCTGCGGATTTGGATAAAAAGTTGGCAGATTAATTGTTCGGGTTAAGAGCCACACTGGAAACCACCTTAGGCATAAATGTAGAATTTGTCCTCAGAGACACCCTGCCCGGGTAAAATATGATAAAAGGCTCTACAGCCATGAAGGCCTGCAGCTCTGAAACTCTTCTTGTTGAAGTAATTGTTATTAGTAGAGCTGTTTTCCATGATAAGAACTTTATATCAACGGTAGCAGCTGGTTCAAATGGAGGCAGGGTGAGCTTTTCCAATACATAATTGAGGTCCCATGCAGGTAATGGTGATCTTCTAGGAGGCCTTAAATTTTTGGCTCCTTTAAGATACTGCTTTAGTAAAGGATGAGAAAAGATTGGTGGCTCTGTATTGTAATGAGCCGAAATGGCAAAGGCATGGATTTTAACTGAAGAGAAAGATAGGCTTTTGTCAAGCATCTCAGTTAAATATTGTAATATCTGATGAATATTTGGTTCTGCTGTATCAGTTCCTTGTGCTCAATTCCAACACAGAATCTTCTTCCATTTGTCTGCATAAGATTTTCTAGTACTAGGCCTTCTGGCTTCCAAAACATCCACAGCTTTACTGAGAGGAGTTGTTTGTATAACTACATGACCAGCCATGCTGCCAGGTTCAGTGTCTGGAGTTGATTGCGCAGGATCTGATTGTTTTGCTGAGACAGTAGTTGAGGTCTTTGAGGTAAGGTCCAAGCTGGGTGTTGAGACAAGTTCCTTATGACTGGGTACCAGTATTGGCAGGGCCAGTCCGGGGCAATTAGCATCATCATTGGTTTCTCTTGTCTGACTTTTAGGAGGACCTTGGGAAGAAGAGGCAGAGGAGGAAAGGCGTAAACTGATAGGCTTTTCCAAATGAAGGATAGGGCGTCCTCTTTCCATGCTTGTCTGTGATAGGTCCTTGTGCAGAATCTTTTCAATAGATAATTTTGAGAAGAGGCAAACAGATCTATGTCTGGGCTCCCCCATTTCTCTTATGCTGAAGACTTGTGAATTTAGTTTCCACTCGTGAGGTTCCATAAGGTTTCTGCTTAAATCGTCTGCCAGAGTATTTTGCTTTCCTGGCAGGAATTGAGCTTGGAGATGTATTTGGTTGGTCAAAGCTGTGTCCCACAGTGCCATGGCTAATCTGCAAAGGGGGTATGAGTGTGTGCCCCCTTGCTTGTTTATATACCACATGACCGTGGTGCTGTCCGTCTATCACTAGTTGCCCTGGATGAAGTAAGTCCTTGAAGGCTGTTAGGGCATTTTGAACAGCTAGCATCTCTTTCTGGTTGATATGTAGATGCATTTGTTTTGGGATCCATATGCCCTGAATGCATCTTCCTGCCATGTGGGCCCCCCAGGCATAATCTGATGAGTCTGTTAAGGTTTGACTGGCAGGGGATAGAGTAAAGGCCCTTCCCATGTTTTGGTGACATGCCTTTGCCCACCATAGAAACTCCTGTTGTAGGCAGGGTATGACAGGAATCATTCCAGACACAGAATGTTGACTCCATAAACGTTTTAGGTACCATTTAAGTTTCCTCATATGCAGTCTCGCATATGGAATCAGTAGGATGCAAGATGCCATGAAGCCCAAAGCCTGCAGAATTTGTCTTGCAGATAACTGGGTTTTTGTTGCCATCAGTTTGAAGCAAGCAGTCAGTTGCCTTTGCTCATCTGGCGTGAGGTAAGCCATCTGGGCAGTTGTATTCAAGCTTGCACCCAGGAATGTTATCTTTTGAGAGGGTACCAGGCACTTTGTGAAGACCCTGGGCAAAGGGCAGTGCAGAGAACTGGTAATGCATTAAGCCAGCCTTGAATCTGAGGTATCTTCTGCACGATTGTCTTATTGGGACATGCAGGTATGCCTCTTTCAGGTCTAATGTCACCAGCCAAGCATTCTTGCCCAGCATGGGCAGAAGCTGCTGCAAAGTCAGCATTTTGAATTTTGCAATGCCCAGGTATGTGCTCAAAATTGATAAATCCAGTATTGGCCGCCAGGCCTTGCCCTTTCTGGGTACCAAGAACAGTCGAGTAAAAACCTTGTCCTTTTTTCCTGTTCTGGTACTGGCTGAATGGCCCCCATATCCATGAGGGACATAACCTGCTTCTGTGCCTCTGCCCATTGATTTTTGGGCAGATCTGGCCAACCGTTTGTCATTGGCAGAGTGTGGAAATGGAATATGTATCCCTGTGATACTATATTTAGTACCCACTTGTCCTGCGTTATTAACTGCCAATTTTGAGCAAAAAGTGCTACCCCCCCCCCCCCCAAGGTTGCTGCCAAAAGATAAGTGCTGGGTGAAGGCAGAGGGAAGTCATTGGGACTTTTTTCTGTAGGTTTGCGCTTTATCTCCTCCAGATTTGGAGGTAGACGTGCCCCATTGCTTTGACCTGTATGAATCTTGTGCCTGGTATCTGGAACCCTTAGGGCGTCTGGATTTGTCCCTTTGAGCTCGGTCTGACACAGGAAAGGGCCAATTCTTTGTAGGCAAGTGTCTACTGAATCTGGGTGGCTGCACTTTGCAAGAAGTCATTAACAGTTTGCATAGACTTAGCTTTGTCTTTCATTTTCTTTAAAACCTTTTCTGCCTTAATACCAGAGTATCATGCTGTAAAGGTGCATCTAGCAATTTAGCTTTAACACGATCAGGCAAATTTTGTTCCTTTAGCCAGGCATGCCTCCTAATCACAGATCCAGTAACTGCGGCCATGCAGGAGGCCTCTAAGGAGTCAAAACCACATTGCAAAGTATGCTTTCCAACCTGTTCAGCTGCATGCAATAATTCCTGCAACTCTATTTTCTGCACATTCAGAAATCATTTTCTGTTTCAGCAATCCCATAACATGTTGTTGATACTTAAGCATATGAAATTGACAGTTTAAGGCTCTGATTGCCAAGACTGCAGATGTATAAACCTTTCCCCCCCCATCTGTCCAGTGTCCTTGAATCTCTGTCAGAGGGGGTAGGATTTTTTGCTGTTGAGGCCTTAACTCCCTTTGGACCCTGTGAAATAGTTTCAGGATCAGCAGCAGGGTTTCTAAATAAAAATTTATGCGAGTCAGGGACCCTGCAATATCTGTCAGGCTTACTGGGAGACGGAGGTATGGAGTCAGGGGTCAAGCTCGACTTTGAAAACACATCATCCACAATGTCTAAAACAGGTATTGGACAGGCTAAAGGCCTATACTGAGGGAGAAGGAAATCCCTGAGCCTCTTTTTTGATTGTGAGAAAATCTTGACTCTCCCAGTGAAAATGCTCCCTCAAAGTATGCAAGGTTTCCCCAAATGAATAATCCTCAGGAGGAGAAGCAGATGGTATAGACTCCTCTGCATCAGAATCCTCATAGGGACGTATAATTCCTAATCAGAAGAGAAATCAGAAGAAATAGAAACCTGATCTGAAGATTCATAATCAGTGTCTTGCCTAGGCCTCTTATCTGGAGGGGGATGGTACCCCTGATCAAGGTAATAAGGTCTTCAGCCATTTTGATCATTTGTTTTTTTAGGCATAGAGGCCTGTGCATGTGGCTCATTCGTTGTTTTTTTAGTTTTAGAAGTTGCTTTTGTCTTTGGTTTTGCAGCTGTCGGTTTGATATACAAATATTGAGATCTATACCCTCAGAAGCCGGTGCCTGCTCAGCGGCTCCGGACCCATCTGAGGGAGATGCATCCATCAGTCCAATACCTTGAGTATCTTGCGGTATGCCGGACTCCACATGGGTGTCTGTAGAGGCCTGCGACCCGAAGGTAGTGGGTATCAGGGGCTGCGAAAGAGCCTCACTGAGTACCAGCGAACCGGCAACTGGCTTAGAAGCTTCGTCGGTTTTGGATCTCAACTGCCTTTCTCTGTCCTTTAGTTTGCGTTTTTATGTACTCTTGTAGTCGGTTGCTATCCAACGACATTTCTGGGTAGTTAAATCTGTTTCCAAAATACTTTGGAGCAAAAATATACAGACGCTTAATAGTGCGTTGGTTAAAACTAGCACAAAACCGACAGCCAGGCACGTTGTGATCAGGGCCTAGGCAAGGAATACACAGTATAAATGGAAATCCTTATGAGGTATTTGCTTCCCACAAGTAATACAATTATTAACTTTTTCTGACATCGGTATGGAGCAAGAAAAAAAGTTTCCCCAACTGGGTACTTAGCTTTAGTGAAGACTTCGGTTCTGAAACTCAAACTCGAATATTTCAGTAGTTGGCCGACCAGCACTTGCGAATTGCTTCCACTTTGGGCACCGCGTGGCAAGAAAGACTAAAGAAAATGGCGTTGGCTATATGTTTTATACCACTGACGACCTGACGTCATGGAAGAGGAGACAGCAACCGACTCAGGACCCAAGACTTTGGAATTCAGGCCAACTGAGGGCAACCTGCCAGCAGATTACCCAAATGTAATGACTGCAACAGTGAAACACGAAGAACATTATGGTACTGAAGTGGTTGAAAAACACTGGAAACATGGAGCCACAAAGTAAAGAAAAATAATGAAGTCTACATCACATGGGATTAACCATTACCAACAGTTCACACGATAGATGCTAGAAACCTAGATACAGTGGTCCACAAAAAGAACACAATAGTATTGATCACTGAAACCAGCACACAGCGACTAGTGTCTTGCATACAGAGAGAGACTGTCATAAAAGATTAGAATTTCCAGGCAGAAATGAGAGCAATGTGGGAAAAAAAGAGATACCTAGACAGTTCTAACAGTAGTAGGAGCAACAGGTCTTATAAAAAAAAGTAGGAGCAACGGGTCTTATAAAAAAAAAGAATTTACAATTGTATTGAGATATGTTACCAATACATGCAAATCCATACGAATTGCAGGAGGAGTCATTACTGAGCATATTGCGAGTGCTGCAAAGAGCACTTCTGGCTGACATCAAAGACTGAAACAATACTAATTTCATGAACTTTAATCATACTTTGACTTAGGAATGGGGTCCATTCCCATCATGGTATTAGAAACCCAAAATACTTGGAGAAATTAATAGAAGGAAGTTTTGGTAAGGGTAGCATGGGGATGGTGGATACTATACAGCCTAGGAGACATAGGAAGTCCCTGGCTGATGATGACTGCAGGGGAAGAATGCTCAAAATAGGAAGTCAGAAACAGCACCTTCTCTGTGGGTAGAAAGGCTAACATTTTGTCAGCTTGTGAAGGAGTGAGAGGACTTTTAGAAGTTTACGGTGAACCCTAAGCACTCTAGAAGGGAAACAGTGAAGGTAAGATTTTCCTGAAGTAGTCTTGGGGACAGTACACGAATCAAAAGGTTGTCAAGATTTGGGAAGATTTGAATTCCCTGCATTCTTCAGATTGCTATGACAGGAGCCAAGCATTTTGTGTAAACCCTTGGTGCCACAGAGAGACCAAAGGGCAAAGCACAAAACTGAAAATGCAAGGAAGCAACAGAAAAACGTAAAAATCTCCTGAACTGTGGGTGGGTGGGGATGTAAAGATAAGCATCTTTTATGTCTAAAGAGACCATGAATGCCTGGGGAAGAATGTGAGGGAGAAGGGAAGGCAGTCAACATATGAACAGATGGGACTCTGAGAAACGTGTTTAAATGGGAAAGGTCCAGGATGGGTCTCCAAGGACCATCCTTCCTGGTGACCAAGAACATCCTGGAGTAAAATCTCTTCCCTTGCTGGAAAGTGGGAACCTCTTGGATAGTCCCCTGAGAGCAGGTCTGAGATGACCAGAGGAAAGAAAGTCAACTAATCTTTTGGGGGTGGTGGGATGCCTCTGAATGAGGGATATTTTTCTCAGACCATGAAATACCCTGCCGATGGAGGGGACCCAAGAGTCCTGGGTGATCAGTTTCCAAGAAGCGAGACAAAGATTGAGACGAAGAGACAGGGGAGTGGATAACCCTGGAAGCTGTAGTCAAGCTACCTGGCTTAGGTTGGGACTGAAAGGACCGGTTTGGAGCAGGAATGGTTGGAGCAGGCTTGAAAGAGGCTGGCTTTCTAGATTCCCCTCTTACTTTTAGAACAGGACAGGGATGGTTTTCTAACAAAGGCAGTCTTAACTGGGCAATTCCTTTGGAACTGTGGTACTGGAGATACAAGATTATGTTTAAGGTCCTGTAACTCCTTCCCTTTCTTCTGTAAGGTTTTGAAGTGCTCTGCTGCCAAACAAGGTTTTGTCTAGGGGTGCGTCCACCAATTTGGCCTTGAAATCCTCAGGCAAAGGTTGCAACCTGAGCTAAGAGTATCTTAGGACCGACCCAGTGACTGCTGCCCTAGCAGAAGCATCAGCAGTGTCACAACTGCACCTGGAATGCCTAGTCACTTGTGCAGATTAATTCAGGTTAGCTGCCAATTGAGATTTTGCAGGGGAATCTATGATATCTGCCAAATGTTTTCCTGCATTAGCAAAAAGAGCCATGGAGTACTTTGCCATGTGGGTCTCAATTAATTGCCTGGAAGGCCAAAGTGGCACAGGTGTAAACCTTTTCCCCAAATGTTTCATGACCTTAGTCTCCTTATCAGACGGCAACAAGGAAGTGGATGGGAGCAATTTGAAAGCCTACTCCATAGAAACAGATACAGTAGCCAGGTCAGCAGGAGCCACCTTGAATAAGAATATGGAGTCCTCAGGTACCTTACTGAACCTGTCTGGACGCTTTGGGGCAGAAGGCTGAGAGTCTGGACACTAGAAAGTAGATGAGAAGGCATCCAGAAAAACAGGTGCAATTGAAGTGATTGCAGGAGAAGGGGAGTCCATCTGTAAGAGGTCCTAGTACCTCTTGTATGTCAAACTTGGGAACAGTCCCACTTGAAAAAATCTTTCAATTTGAGAATGGTCTCTCCAAAGGAAATATCCTTCCCAGGGGAATCTCTACCATTAGATTCCTCCTCTGGGGAGGCACATTCCAGGGGGGAAGTCACTGGGTGTAGTAGGCCAAAGACTCCTCTCCAGAAGAATCCTCCTCTTCTGAAGACTTGGCAACAGCTGTTCTTTTAAAAGTAGTAGAAGGGGAAAAGGCCTGTAGAGGAACAAAAAGAGAAGATTGGCGAAGGGCCATGAAGGCATTAAACAGGCTTTGTGAAAAAGCTTGCAAATCAGGAGACTTCTGTGGTGAAGCTGGAGAAACATGTTTTGCTTTGGTCTTCTTTTTAGGGGCTTCCACGTGGTGAATGGTGGAAGGGCCAGACATCGGCCGACATTTGATGATATCTGTAAGCAAATCTTCATGCACAGTTGTGACACGCCACAAGGGCCTATCTCCGACTACTAAGGGTCTTACAGGGACTTGCAAATAGTGCACTTGGTGTAGTCATGGTCTGGGCCTAGGTAGAAAAGGCAAAGATCATGGGCATCTTTTATGTGGAATCTGCCTTCCACACTGACAATTGCCCTTCTTAGCTGACATGAAACCTAAACAAGCAGCAGAAAAAATTCTAAGAAAAAACCTAAATGGGTACTTATCTGGTAACTAATACACAACTGTTCTGGCAAGCTAATGTCTGGAGCAGGCGAACGGACAGTCGGAAAAGAAGTTCTGAGGTAGGCGAGTGCTAACGGCCGCTTTACACTCGTCTCTATGGCCAATGTATGTGGGAAGTTGTGTAGCGTAGTACATACTTCGCGGTAGCGTGAAGACTTTTGGATAATGACTGAACGTACAAGTCTGCCCCTTATGTGATGAATACTGCAGCATATGAATAGGACATATATATGCTTCCTCTTGCATGCTCTCTTCTTAGGGACCTCCACGGTGGGTTACTCCATGGAGGTATCAAAAGAAGGAATACCCTGGTGGGAAGTTTGGGGTTTTCGTATCGGGTGCCCCTGTAAAGAGGATAGTTGAGACTCAAGGGGCAGAGGCGGAGCAGAAGTAGACACAGGATCTGATGGGGGAGGCACTGCTTGGGCCTGAGGTGCAGACAGAGCTCTCGCCAAAACCCTAAAAGCGGATTATGGAAAGGGATAAGGACCCAGATCAGAGAGGCCATGCCTCTGATCCCTAGTCCTGCAATGTTCAGAGGACAGCAGCCCCAAGGCTGTCGGAAATGAACTGACCATCGCAGAGGCTTCAATATGCAGAGACGGCTCAGAAACCCTCGCAGTCGGCTGCAGCACCTCAGACCAAACAGGGTAGAATTGGTTCTGAGAGCTCACTGGATCTGACTGGACCAAAAAGCTCAGAGTACGCCTCTGGTCAGAGGATACAAAAATCCTCTGATCTGAAGTAGACACAGTTCCAGACAACTCATTTTCAAGGCCTCTGAAACCTGGACAAGAGTCAAAGGAGGAAATGGAGTGGAGGAGTTGTGGATGTATGGGCTTCCAGACCCAATGGGGTAGGAGCCGAGAAAAAGGCAGACTGGCTCTGCTCAGACAGTATTTCTCACTAGCCTTTACATCACCTTCAGTGAAAGTTCTAGAGGATGGAGTGAATAGAGCAGGATGGAGATTTTGGCCTTTCCAAAAATGGAGAAGGCACTCTTGATGGAAATGGGTGCAATGAAGGCAAGTACCTTGCTCAATGTAGAGTTGGAAAGGTCAGTTTTGAAACGTGATCCATGGTCTTTGGATCAGACGAATCTTTACTATACACAGACTTCATATACGAAGAAACCTTCAGATCCAAGGACAGGTATTTGGACTATCAGATCCCAAGGGATGGGATCCGAGAATTTTTGTTTCTTCATAGGATCCAACAGAACTGTAGGATCCGAAGAAGCTCTTTTCAGAGAATTTTCCAAGGAACTGGAGGAAGTTGAAGAGGTAGCTCAAAATAGTAAGATGTCTTTGGTTATTCCTTGGATGCTCCAGACATAGCTTCATCAAAAGATAAAGGCAAAAAGTCTGTGCAATAAGCTTATTTCTATCTACCGATGCTCTAAGGTTGAAAACATGGCAGATCGTGCAATTCTCCTGGAGGTGGAGAGGGCCTAAGCGGAAAAAAAAAAAAAAAAAAAAAGTCAGAAACAGGTATCTTCTGGCCAGATTTTCTGCATTTCTTGAACCCCGCTTGGCTCTTTTCCTTGTCAGCCATAACAAAAATGAAAAAAACAAACAAAAAAAAGTAAGTGTTAAGAATTACAGAAAAGTTTTTTTTTTATTTTTGAAAGTGAAAAAGGGAAAGAAAGCATCAATAATGATTCAGAAGACCAGGATAATTCACAGAACAGGAGAAAGTTACTAATGACAGTAACTAGAAACAGCACTCTGGTGAAAAGAAGGTAAGGGAGAAAAAACTAACCAGTTAACTAGGCTTTTTGAAAGTTATTTTAGAAAAGCTACTCATCACCCCAAACTCCAGAGAACCAGGAACCATGTTTTTTCACTGGAAGGTGCAAATGAAATTAGAGGTAATAAGGGTTGGTGCATTCAAGGCAAGGGAAAAGCTCGAAAGTTCAAGGTTGCTAAGAGGTTTTACAGTGGCTGAGTCGGAACAGAGGTCTCCGACTTGAAGCAATCAGTCGAAGACAGAATGAAAACTGGCAACATCAGATCACCTGTTCAAACACCTGAAAGATTGAAGTTAAAACAGGAGACTAAGGAGCGTCCATCCTATCCAAAGATGAAGGGACAGCCCCAGGTAGCACTGGCTCTGAAGTTAACATCAGAGCCAAGCTGTCAAGAGCAAAAGCCCTGAGAGACAGTGATGGTTCCAAAAACTTTGAAGTCTACGACGTTTCAACTCAAGTTGATGAAGCTGAAGTTAGAGTTGTAGGCTTCGATGGAGGAGCATGGGGGTGGGGGTGGGGGTCAAGATCTATAGGGACTAGATCCAGTGAAAGGACCTGTACCCACAGCGCCCAATGAGGAAGACATCAAGAGAATCCCTAGGTGAATTTGTGTACTCTGGAATCTCCACATCATTCAAATGATGTCCACCTCAGTAAGGCTGCTGGTGGACCAAAAAGACCTCAAAGATGATGCTACAGATGGAGGTCTGGAGCACCATCTCTCTCTTGCAGAATGGATGAGTGATGTATAGGACTTGCTGGTTCCAGGAAAATCATGGGTGAGGCGAGGGAAATCAGATCAGAGTAGCTTTTGGCTCAGGACACCTTTTTTGTAAGCTTCTCTACCCTGTTCTTCTCATTTTTCTCATTCTTTAGACTAAGACAGTCTCACCTTTTCCTGTTTTTTTTTTTCTCCTTTTCCTCTCATCCATTTTCTTACCTGGAGAAGATAAAGCTGGTCTAGAAGTAGCAGATGCTGAAGGATGAGAAGACACTGTCAGAGGAGGAAGCAAACCTTTTAGGATTTATTTCTCTTTGCAACCCTGAATGGCCCTAGTATCTCAAGGTGGGCAGAGCCCAAACAGTGTGCGAGTCTTGCCCAGAGTGTGTGCGAGTCTTGAGGTAGAATTATGTCCAAAAGCTGTGCACTACTTAAAGCCTTGGGTTTTGTAGGACACCAGTATAAAACCAACTCCACCAATATACTTGGGCAAAGATTTCAAGCTTTCTTCTCATGAAAACTACAAGTACTTCACTAAAGAAAACTATAAGAAAAAAATACTTCTGTTTATTTCAATCTTTCTTCTCAAGAACTGTACAAATATTTCAGTCTAACTAGGGAAAAATTTACTTAACTATTTAACTCACTGATCAATATAAAATTCCCCACAGCGCACACTTTGCAAACCTAATATTAATACTAAACTATTTCCTAATAACCAATCTGGCACTACAAAGCTAGAAAGGGTCAGGAAAGAATAAATTTATTAGAACAGAAATAGACAGCACTTACTATGAAAAATCAGAGCCCTTGGAAAACTACGTCTAATAGATCAGGCGGCAAACAAGATCTGGGGAGGAGTCACAGTCTCTGATCCACAGCTTTAGGAAAAAGCACAGAGATTGGACTTGATCAGAGACACCCCAAAGGTTGAATGAGACGAAATTAGATCAAAAGGTAACAGCACAGATGACCACTTGGAAATAATCTGCATTGACAGAGGTTGTCCTCTTTCTTACCTTCACAAGAAATGAACAACTGATCGGAGTTCCTGAAAGATTTTGATTTTAGTTTGTCAAGATAATACAAAAGTTGTATGTGGACATCACAGGCAAGGAGTATCCTTTCTTCCTCATTTTTAGGTTCTGGAAAAAAGACAGGGAGATGGACAGCTTGACTAAAAAATGTGGATACTACTTTACGCATAAGACAGTAAACCCTGTCTTTACTGAAAATAAGGTTGACCCACCATGACAGCTTGCAACTCAGATGCCCTTTTTGGAAAAGGTCAGGGAAATAAGTAAAACTTTTCAGTGTTAAGAAACTCAAGTCAGCCTGATGAGTTAGTTCAAATGGAGCAAAGGTTAGTTATTCTAACGCAAAATATAGATCCCAAGGTGGAGTCACTTTTTCCTAGGCGGTTTTGTCTCCCAACATACTCTTCGAAAACATTTTCACATGAGATTGCATTGAAAGAGGATGCACAGGCAGACATGCTGAAATGGACAACAAATTAACCTTAATGGAGGGAGTTTAAGACAAACCAGAGGAAAGCAACTCACAAATGCACAACTACAGACACTCTATCCCTGAATGGGTAATGGTTCTTTTCTGGCATGGACAAATACTTTACCAGTATATGATTTTTCTAGTAGCAAGTTTTCGTCCCACCATTAGTACTGCCAGCAAATCTGCAGGGAAAATAGTGCCTAAAAAGTATAACATATTATCCAAGCATTTAGTTGCAGTCCTTTGGGGTTGAGGTTATCACCACCCCTTGTTTAGGGTGAGTAGATCCAGTCTGAAGAAGCATGTGGTAACTGCCCCAGATGTTTCCAAAAGAGAGAACCACTGTATCAGAAGGAAGTCACCACAATGGTCTTGACAGTGGATATTAATGGAAATGGTGAAAGTTCAGGATCTTTCCCATCCAAGGAAAAAAGTCTTCCAGACCTTTCCCAACTGATCTACTTGAAATGTTCTCCATGATAGCTGACTAATTCTTTGAAAAAAAACTGATTCAATTTCCATTTCTTAGGGTCTGTCCTCATCCTGCTCAACTCGTCTGCCACACAGTTTTGCTCTGACGGTATGTAATGCGTCTGTAGAATGAGATTTTACCGAAAATCTATACCCCCCTAGGCTACCATGGTTAGTCTGTACAGAAAGGAAGATCTAGTTCCTTCTGACTTGTTTACGTACCGCATCACTGTGGTGCTGTCTGCAAATGCCTGTAGAGCTCCCTGTGTTCATAGATGACAGAATTGAGAACATTTGTAATTGCCAATACCTCGTTTATATTTATATGCTTTGGTCTATCTTTTCAGTTCTAAAGATCTTGTACTTTTATCCCCATAGACTAGGCTCCCCAAGCAAAGTCCAAGGCATCTGTTGCGATCCACTGTGCTGCAAGGACGGAGAATGGGAGACCAAGTCTGACACATTTTGGTGTCTCCACCGCAAAATCTCCCTTTTCACAAACCTCACAATTGGGGTCTGGAATGTTATGGACTGCTGATACTGGGACAATGCTAATTTCAGTTACCATTAAATATTTCTCAATTGGAATCCTTGTTCAGACAGCAGTCAGAGTGGAAAAACTTGGAAATAGTCAAGATACAGATATACTTCTCCCTGTAAAAGAAAAGCACTTTGAACGGAGGTGTCCAGGAGAACCATAGGACAAAATATTCAGCAGGAAGGAGTCTGACAAGACTATGTTCTCCTGGAATCACAATCTGTACAGGACAGCTTACCTGGGTGAGAGATCCCCAATACTGTGAAAAAGATTTTGCAAAGTTCATTACATAAATGACCTGCTTAAATGTGTGAATACCTTGCAGTCTGTAGAAGGCTACCACAGAAGCTAGAAACGTTGTGAATTCCCTCGAAGCAGTGGATACACCAAAGAGTAATGCACAAAACTGAATGGGATCCAGACACAGAAAACCTTAAGTTTGAAATCTGATCTGGATCTACAAGAAATGCGATAACATGCATCTTTTAAATCTACAGTCGTCAAACTCAAACCGGGGAACAAAATCCCCCTGCAAAGTGAGCTGTTCTTACTGAAACTACACGACAAATGGAAAGATCAAGAATACTTTGGCTTTTCTTGCATGAAGAATCTAAAGGCATGGATAAAACACTGTTTCTTGGCATATTCTGGAAAATCTGGACTGTCCACAGAAAAAGCAATAGAATTAGAAGTTATGTACTCACCATAACGTTCCATCTGAGTAGGTGACTTAATTTGGATGCAACCTGTGGGTTTCGGATCCGACCTCGGATCCGAGCCGGCATTTCAAAAGCTTAGGATCCGAGCTCCTAGCCCCTCCCTCTACCCATAATCCCCTGCCAAGCCCTAACTGACCTCAGATTGAGTTTGCCTATAGAATACTAGAATAAAAAGTATCTAAATAGATGAATAAACTCTTGTTGTACAAAGGTCAGGGGGATGGAGGGGGGGATGGTTGCATCCAAATGATGTCACCTACTCAGATGGAACGTTATGGTGAGTACATAACTTCTAAATCTGAAGTAGGCAGACTTCATTTGTCTGCAACCTGTGGGACAGAGTCCCCAGCTACCTAAATCTTGGGCGGCCGTCATGGAAGGATGTTCCGGAGCACCGCTGAGCCAAAGGATGCTCTCCCCCTGGAAACAACATCCACCTTATAATGAGAAATGAAGGTATGAGACGAGGCCCAAGTGGCTGCCGCGCAGATATCATCCAATGGCACTCGGGACTTAAACGCGGCTGAAGTGGAAACTGCCCTAGTAGAGTGAGCAGTAACCCTCTGAGGAGCAGGCCTACCTGAAGTGTCATAAGCCTGCAGAATACAATTAGCAAACCATCTCGACAGTGTGACTTTGGAAACAGCTTTGCCCATAGCAAATTTAGCAAAGGAGACAAACAAGTTGATCTGATTGTCTATGACCAGCCGTTCTGTAAATGTAAAAGTGCAATTGTCCATGAACATCTAAAGAATGCAGCTTATATTCTCCTTTGTTTTTATAGTTGGGGAAAAACACAGGTAAATTGATTGATTAATATTAGATTCCGAAGAAACATTTGGAAGAAAAGATGGATTGGTCCTGAGGCACACCCTATCCGGAAAAAAGGAGAGGTAAGGCGGTTTGACGCATAGAGCCTGAAGTTCCAACACTCTTCTGGCTGATGTGATGGCTACCAAGAAAGCAGTCTTCCAGGAAAGGTACTTTAGATCTGCAGAAGCTGCAGGCTCAAAGGGGGGAGCAGTAAGGGCCTGTAGAACTAAGGATAGGTCCCAAGGTGGTACAGCTTCTTTGACCGGTGGCCTCAACAGAAAAACTCCTTTAAGAAAGGTCTTGCAAATTTTTGCAGTCATGAGGGGAGCTGACTCATGACCCACATGATAATGGGAAATCGCTGCCATTTGTACCTTTACCGTGGAAGAACTAGCCCCTTGATGAAAGAGGTCTGTTAAGAAGTTCAGTACTGCAGACATAGGTGCCAAAAAAGGATCAACATTGTTCTGGATCACCCAAATAGAAAACCTTTTCCATTTGCTCCGGTAAACCTTCCTAGCGGAAGGTTTATGAGCCGCCACTAAAATGGCCTTGACAGGTGACGAGATACCGGGAGTCCTAATCAAGGATGGAACTGGAGCAGCCAGGCTGCCAATTTCAGGGTGTGTAGATTCGGGATCGGGAGTCCTTGAGATCAGGGATCGGATCCAGAATCCAGGGCGGATTCACTTTGAGAGACCATACATAAGGGAACCAAGGCTGACTAGGCCAGAACGGGGCAATGAGAATCATTCTGTTCCCCAAACTGTTGGCTTTCTGCAAGAGCCTCTCTGCATCAGAGGTAGTGGAGGATAGGCATAAAGGAGACCGGGAGGCCAAGCATGCACCAGAGCGTCTCTCGGGGATTCCCCAGGTGGGGGAAGTAGAGCGAAGAAACTGTCGCATTTGGCGTTTGAGTGAGAAGCAAAAAGATCGCAACAGGGCTGCCCCCAGACGGCAAAAATCTTCTTCGCTACCAGAGGATTGAGAGACCATTCGTGCGGGGAAAGAATGGTGCGACTGAGCTTGTCCGCAAGGATGTTGGATTTTCCCGGAATGTGCGTTGCTACAAGAAAGCGTTTGGTGGAAATTGCCCATTCCCAGGCTCTCATGGCCTCTCGACAAAGAGGATAGGACCTGGCCCCCCCCCTTGCTTGTTGATGTACCAGACTACCGACATGTCTGTCTGGATCGCAATAGTCCCCGTAGGAAGAAGGCTGTGAAGTGCTTGCAATGCTAGGAGCACCGCCCTCATCTCCAGGACATTTATATGCAACGAGGTCTCTGAACTGTTCCACGTGCCTTGGACAATCTTGCCCGCAGAATGCCCCCCCCCACCGAGGCGAGAAGCGTCCGTAGTCACCGTGGCTCAGGGGAATGTTGCACAAAAGGGTCTCCCTGCTAGAGGCTCCGGAGACTGGAGCCACCAAAACAGGGAGTCCCCTGCCTGCCTTGCTGACCGCTATCGGGCTGTTGAGAGCGGAGTACAGCGGGGACCACTGGACCTGTAGGGTCCATTGAAGAACCCGCATGTGTAAGCAAGCATGAAGAAGAAGTGGAATAGCTGCTGCCATTGAACCCAGGGTCCTCAGGACTGAAGCCGCCATCGGAAACGGTTGCAGGACTGCTGTGATATGACACCTCAGGCTGGACAGCCTGTCTGGAGTGAGGAAGGCCCGCATTGATCTTGTGCCCAACCTTCCTCCTATGAAATCTATAAGTTGTGTGGGGTGCAGTAAAGATTTTTCCCAGTTTATGGTGACGCCCAGCCTTGGGGCTATAAGGAGGAAATAGTCCCTGGCTGAACACAGTAGATGCCTTGATGATGCAGTCAGGAGCCAGTCGTCCAGGTACGGAAAGACCTGTAATCCCTGGAGTCTCAGGTGGGCCGCTACTACTGCTAGTACCTTGGTGAACACCCTGGGGGCAGAGGTGAGACCGAAGGGAAGGACCCTGAACTGGTAGTGGCTGACTCCCAGCCGGAAGCGAAGGAACCTCCTGGACCGTCTGTCCATCCAAATGTGGTAGTACGCGTCCTTGAGGTCGATAGAGCACATCCAATCGTTCTCCCGCAAAAGGGGGAGTATAGATTGTAGGGTGACCATCCGGAACTTTTGCTTGGTTACTGACAGGTTCAGCAGGGAAAGGTCTAAGATCGGTCTTAAGTCCCCGGTTTTCTTTGGCACCAAGAAGAACCTGGAGTAAAACCCTGATCCGGTCTGATCTCAGGGGATGCGCTGGATGGCTCTTTTTTCTAGCAGCTGCTCGATTTCGACAGCTGCTGCCTCCCTTTGGTCGGGTGGTACATCGGGGAGGCTGCGGGATCTGGGGATTTTGCTCAGGGGAATGGCATAACCTCTGGATATCACACGAAGCACCCAACGGTCTGATGTGATTGACTCCCAATAAGTCAGGTGCCTCGAAAAACGCCCCCCGACTGCCTCCAGAGACGGACAGCCGGGCAACCCTTCAGGGCTGTTGCGTGGGTCTGTCAGAGAAAGGTTCTCTGGACCCAAAGTTCCTAGGAGCCCCTCTGCCTCTAGAACGGTGACCTCCCCGTCCTCCTCTGCCAGGGAAGGACTAGTTATCCGGAGCAGGTTGGGACTGCTGCGACTTCCGGAACCACATCTTCTTCTGTCCCTTTTGGTTCTTCGAGAAGGACCTCTGGGGAGCTGAGAAGCAGACTCCGACGGCAGACAGCGTCTTCCCATCCTTCTCGCTCTGGACTAACGTTTCGCGAACAGTTTTGCCAAACAAGGCAGAACCATCAAAGGGGGCATTCGCGAAGGTCGCTTTGAAGGGCTCTGCGAAATCACAGTGGCGGAGCCAGGCCTGACGCCTCATGACTAGGCCCGCTCTGCTAGCTCTAGCGGCTCCCTCAGTAGCGTGAGAAAGTAGCCACACAGAAGTATTGGAAACTGCTCTAAGAGTGGCCATACGGGTGGAGTACACGTGTTTGTCCTCACCAGACATGGACTCTGGGGGGGATGCAGTGTACTCTTTAATCAAGTCCCGCTGCATCCTGATGACATGTGCCATGTAGTTCAGCGCTCTCAAAGAGAAGGTTGCTGAACTAAAAACTCGCTTCCCAATGCGATCCATCGAGCGGGACTCTTTGCCCGGAGGATGCATAGAGGGACTCTCCTGGGCTAACTCCCTCTTCGTGGCTGCGGCCATCATCATGGCATCAACCGGGGGGCCCATGCTCCAGTGAGTGCTGTCCGCCGGGGGGCTCAGGATACGGTCCGGACGCTTGGGTACAGGCTCAACGGTGTCCGGATCCTTCCATGCTCTGGTGGATATAAGGTCCACCAGAGGATCGGCAGGAGGGGGCACCCAAGAGGTAGATGGACCCGCCTCGAATGCCTCCAAGAACACAGACTCGTCTGAGGAGGCCTTGGGGGCAGACCACCCCCCCTGATCCTTAACATCTCCATAATGTCTCCAAAGGAGACGTCTTCAGGGTGATCTTGGGAGCCCTCCCCTTCATCCAAGTCTGTGTCTTCGGTAATGGACTCTGGGGAGTCCACGTGCCTCCTTTTGCACTTACGCTTCCGAGGCACTTCCTCAGGGGGACTGTCCGAGGAGTCCTCTTCAGCAGCTAGATGTTCCAAGGGAACTACTTGGGACATCGAGGCGGGCTGTCCCTGGGACCGGCTGATGGGAGCCTGGCCCAGCTGCAAGGGAGTGTGGGGTGGAGCCGTGGCAGGGACCGGGGGTCCGGTAGTCCTCAACAGCGCCCTTTCCACTACGTCTAAGGCCGAGGGGGAGCCAGCTTCTCTAAGCCCAGAGAGCAGACCCCACTCGGATCCGACGCATGGACCGGAGTCAGAGCCGAAACAGTCGGATCCGAGAGACCGGTGCGCTCCGACTTAGACGGAGTCGAAGACACACCAGCTCCCTCGGATCCAAGGCTCGGCCCTTGGCTCAGAGAGGTCGGGTCCGAAGTGCCCGAAGCACTCAAGGGATGGGTCAGATCCGAGGTGCGCCGACCTGTCGGATCCGACTCACCCCCGGATCCAACTCTGCCCGGCACCGACAGCTCCGAACCCAGGGTGTGGGTCGGAGAAGGAGCCAAGGGGGCGAAAAAAGGGGTCGAAGCCCCTCCCGGATGGGGGGGGGGGCTAAGAGCACTCCCATTTGCATCTGGGCCTGGATGAAATGCCTCATCATCCAGTCCATGTCTGCTTCGGACATTGAAAAGGTGGATCTAGATGAGGCCACCGAAGCGGACCTAGAGAGCCCGCCTCGGGGACCTCACTGAAGGGCTAGCCTCCTCCTCCTCGGGCCCAGAAGAGAACCAAGGGGAGTGGAGCCGAGGAGGAGGAGATCTAGAAGACACAGGGGAGGCCCGTTTAGACGGAGGAGCCGAGCTTGAGGTCTCTGCTCTCCGTTTGTGGTGCCTCTCCTTGTGTCTCTCCTTCTCTTTCTCCCTTATAGTCTCCCTCTCCTCCGGCTTTTTGGTGGGAGGTTGAGTCCCTGCCGGGGGAGACCGCAGCACCCACGGAAGGCTGCTGGCTAGTAGGGGCAGAGGCCGGAGCCGCATCTGGAGGGAGAAGTCCCACCAGAACAAGCTTCGACCTCCGCTCCCTTAAAGCTCGGGGGTTGAACCCTGCACATATGGTACAACCAGATGACAGGTGTTCAACCCCCAAGCATTTAACGCACAGAGTGTGGCCATCTGCTGGGTACATTTAGAAAACACTGCCTTATGGGCTTCTGACATCCTAAGCCCTAACAGGCCTAACACACACACCTAAAGAACAAACACACAACTACGCAAAACCCGTGAAAAAAAATTAACAAGGTAACGAGAGGAAAGCCTAACACATACACTCAAATTAACTAAATATCAAAATTTTAAAGTTTTCCAGTCAAAAACTCTTATCTTAACCAGGAGCTCGAGGAGTCCGTTGCAACTTGAAACACGGCAAACGAAATCTGAGGTCAGTTAGGGCTTGGCAGGGGATTATGGGTAGAGGGAGGAGCTAGGAGCTCGGATCCTAAGCTTTTGAAATGCCGGCTCGGATCCGAGGTCGGATCCGAAACCCACAGGTTGCAGACAAATGAAGTCTGCCTACTTCAGATCAAAAGTTTCACACTAGGCACTCTCACCCAGAAAAAAAATGACCTCTTGCATTAATCCCATTTTCCACATCCCTATCCTAGCCAAGTGAAGACCCTTCAGCTGCCCCTTTGAGTGACTCATACAAAAAAGTGTCTCTCCTTTGCCTGCCAAGGACATCTCAATGGCCTTAGATGTGGTTATTCCCAGATCTCTGGTGGCTGAAAAAATTACACCAAGAGGGCTACTGGAAAAGATGGCTGGTCTGTGGAACAAGCAGCTGCCAAAGTAGAGTCACCTACCAGCAAATGAGGGAGAACAGGGGCTGGCTTGATACCAAAAGACACCTTTACAACAACAACTTTATGCATGCAGGGGAAGGTACTACCACAAAGAATGAAGTTTGTTCTAAAGGTAGGATGAGGAAGAGACATCAGAAGTGGAGAATGTAGCCTGGATGAGCTGGTAAGGTGCAAGTTAAAGATGACATTCTGAGGTGATTTTGAGAAAGCAACCAAGCATATCACTGACAGTCCCTCACACTGACAGTATCCTGACGAAAAACAAAAATTCAAATCAGAGAAAAATTTTGGCCAACTTTTTGTCACAAAAGGTTCAAATAAGCATATACACAATTCCATTAGACATGTAATGAAAAATGCAGTGACACTCCAGAAAACGAAACCTATATACTTATTTTAAGTTATGTACTTACATAACTTGGCATCTGTGTTGTCCAGTTTCATTCCAACTCGCATATAGGTCTTGAATCCGACCCACTAGATCCAGCTCATCCGCTTTACACAGACTCTCATTCCATCTACCTACAATGCCCAGTGATACACACATCTCCCTCAGATCGAGTTTACTGCTTATATAGTAAGACAGGACCAAAGGAGTAAAAGAAAGAAGACAAATGCTCAATCAGGAAGAGATTTTCCAAAAAGGATCTGCAGGTCTACCAGAAAATCATAGGTTGGAGGATGGTAGGAAAGGAAGGCGAGTTAGAATGAAACTGGACAACACAGATGCCAAGTTATGGTAGGTACATAAACTTAAAAATCTGATGTCTGTTTCATTCTGACTCGCATATGGGTTCCCAGCTACATAAACTCTTGAGTGGCCTCAAGGAAGGATATGCTGGAGCACTGTCGAAACAAAATAAGCCCTACTTATGAGGACAAAGTCCAATTTGTAATGAGTCACGAAGGTATGCGGTTTGGATAAGTGGCTGCTGCACAAATACCACCAATGGAAGTTATGAAACGGAAGGTATATGATGTGGCTACAGATCTCGTTATGTGGGCTTTAGGAGAAATGGGTAACTTCAGGCCATTTTTGGCATAAATTACGGATACGCAAGCTGTTATTCATTTTGCAACAGTCACTTTTGCTGCTGCTCATCCTAGGCGATTAGGTGAGAAAGAGAAGCAATTGGTCAAATTTTCTGAATTGTTTGGACCTATGAAGATAAGTAGTTGCCTAGGAACATCCAGCAAATACAATAAGTTATGTACCTACCATAACGTTCCATGTTAGTTGTCTTAGTCTCGCCTTCTTTCTTGCTGGTTGGGATCGGAGCCGATACTTGGCTCCGACTCTGCCATCTTCTATAGCTCGAGAGCTGTTTACTGGGTCGAGGCTACTTCTTATCCCATGATGCCTAGCGCTAGCTACCCAGATCTCGTTTGAAATAGCTAACCCCAGACATAGCCAGAGAATCAACCTGTCCAAACAGGTAGAGCATACCTGTCATACTCTCTAAGTCAGTAGAGGAAACAAACCAGAGAACACTCAGCCAGTGAAACCAAAACTCCTCTCGATCCAATAGGACAGGGGGATGGAGGGTGGGACGCAAAAAAGAAGGTGAGATGAAGACAACTAACATGGAACGTTATGGTAGGTACATAACTTCTTAATGTTAAGTTGTCTATCTCGCCTTCGTTCTTGCTGGTTGGGACAGTGTCCCTAGCACCTACAATCCTGGGTGACTCATTGAACAGACTCTTCAGAACAGTGGAACCAAAGTCAGCTCTGCTCCTGGAGACCATATCTAGCTTGTAATGAGAAAAAAAGGTATGAGGATTTGCCCATGTAGCAGCTGCACAGATGGAATCCATTGGCAACCTAGATTGGAAGGCTACAGAGGTAGCCAAAGCCCAAGTAGAATGACCTTTCGGTTTGACAGGCAACTCTGTTTCTCAATTGATAAATGAAAGTAATAATGTGAGACAACCACCTGGATAAGGTCACTTTGGAAACTGGGAGACCTTGTTTGCCTAGAGCGTAGGAAAGGAATAGTTGGTCAGACTTCCTTATATCCTTAGTCCTATGCAAGTAAAAACGCAATTGTCTATGAACGTCCCAATTGGCGTAATTTGTACTTTTGCCTTGTTGGTGTGGTTAGGGAAAAACACAGGAAGGTCTATAGATTGGTTTAAATTATTTTCTGAGCTGACTTTCGGAAGGAACGAGGGATTAGTCCTCAGAGCAACCCTGTCCTTATAAAAAAAAACAAGTATGGAGGACGAACACAGTGCCTGAAGTTCAGAGACGTGTCTGGCTGAAGTAATAGCCATCAGAAAGTGTGTTTTCCAAGATAGAAACTTAATGGAGCAGGATGCTGCTGGTTCAAAGGGGGGCATAATTAAGGAGGTTAGTACCAAATTAAGGTCCCGAGGAGGAGGGGGATCTCTCACTGGAGGTCTAAGGAGTGTAGTCCATCTTAAAAAGGCTTTACAAGAGCTTATGAGACAATGTTTGAATTAGACATTAGACATTGAATTAGATGGCATCAATGTATACAACAAGTTAGTGTGTATTTATTAGAAATATTTTCTTTTGTATTCATGTAGTTTTTAAATATATTATATCATTTTAAAGGTTCATTATTAAATTAGTATTGAAATTTTAAATGAAAAGCTTTAACTTTTTAAAAATTTTATAATAGAATAGGGCATTATGTTTGTGGTGAGTTTGGTACCTCTTTTAGAACGTTTTTATGTTTTTATTTTTTGGTTTGTCACATAAGGGGTTAATTAATTAAGCATTTGCCTTGATTATGTATTAATTGCTTTATTGAACATGATATATAATGATCAAATTATATGATGATAGTATTCAGTTGTCTGAAGAAGTCTTGAGAAACGAAAACATAATATTGAGTGTGGAAAGCGTTTATTATTCATAGTCTTGAAAACATATTAAATTTCCCTCTTGGTGGAACCCAGGACTAGAGCCTTATTTCCTTCAAGTGATTTTGGTTTGCTGGTGTTTTTTTCACTTGAATCCATTTGTACGTGATTTCTGAATTAGACAACCCAACATGAAAGTTAGAAATGGCTGCCAATTGAACCCTGATTGCAGCAGAAGCGGACCCAGAATGAAAAAGCTGTGCTAGGAACTCCAAAATTTCTTGGACTGGGGCTGAAAAAGGATCTACGTTCCTAGCCTCTGCCCAACAAGAAAAACGTTTCCATTTGCTAGCATAAGTTTTTTTAGTTGTGGACTTGTGAGAAGACAATCTCACACACAGCCGGGGAAATGCTGGGAAGCCTGGCTGAGGTTGGAAGTGGAGCAACCAAGCTATGAGCTGGAGTGTTTGCAGGGATTGATGCAGCCCGCCTGATTGAATCAGTAGGTCTGGAATCTGATCCAGAGTTCAGGGCTGATCGAGAAGGTAATGGTGCAGGAACGTAAACCATATCTGTCGAGGCCAGTAGGGGAGCAATGAGGATCATTTTACAACCCAACGAAATTGCTTTCTGTACGAGTTTCGGCATCAGGGGAAACGGAGGAAAGGCATAAAGAAGTCCCTGAGGCCAATCGTGGACTAGAGCGTCTCTGGGTGTGTGAACTGGAAGCGGAAGGGAGATGTAGTTACTGCATTTGCTGTTGAAGGGGGTGGCAAAAAGATCGCAGCAAGGCTGTCCCCATTTGCGGAAGATCAGATCTGCAACTACCTGATTCGGGGACCACTCGAGGCATGAGAATAGCTCTGCTGAGCCTGTCCGCTATGACGTTGGACCTCCCAGGGATGTGCTTTGCAATCAGAAATTGTTGAGAGGAAATCGCCCACTGCCAGAGTCAGAGTGCTTCTCGACACAAGAGGTAGGACCCATTTCCGCGCCCTGCTTGTTGATGTACCACACCACTGATCCGTTTGAACTGCAATGGTCCCAGAAGGGAGAGGCTTGAAGAGCTTGCAATGCTAGGAGCACGGCTCTCATTTCTAGGACGTTTATATGCAGATGGCACTCGTGAGGCTGCCAAGTGCCTTGGACTGTCCTGCCCAGATAATGCCCCCCCACCCCAGAGAGGTGTCTGTGGTCACTGTGGCAACCAAAGGGGGCTGAATTAAGGGTCTGCCCTGAGTCACTAGTGGGGAAACCACCCACCAGGAAAGGTGCCTTTTGCATGCTTCTGTAATCATGATCATGTGAGACATGGGTAGATGTTGGAAAGACCCCTGTATGAACAGAAGGCCACTGAAGGATCCTAATGTGAAAGCGGCCAGTGGGATTAGAAGAATTGCCGCTGCCATGGAACCCAGAGTTTGAAGGACAAACATGACTTGAATCTTTTTGCGCTGCATTAGGAATTTGTACTTGCTGGCGAACTGTAAACACCCTTTCTGGCGGTAGCCTTGCTGACATGTTCCTTTTGTCCAAGTCTGCTCCTATATAGGTGATAGATTGACAGGGCAACAAGACAGATTGTTCGAAGTTTATTGTAATGCTTAGCTGGGAGCAGATTGTGATCGTGTAGTCCCTGGCTTGGAGAAGTTGATGCCTGGTAATAGCAGTGAGAAGCCAGTCTAGATATGGAAACACCTGGAATCCTCGACGTCTCAGGTGAGCCGTGACCACTGCCATACATTTGAACACCCTGGGGGCTGTGGTGAGAGCAAAGGGCAGAGCTCTGAACTGGTAACGACCGGCTCCCAGCCGGAAGCGAAGGAATCTCCTGGAGCGCCTGTCCATTTTGATGTGGTAGCACGCATCTTGAAGATCTGTAGAGCACATCCAATTGTCCTGACCCAGAAAGGGTAGAATGGACTGTAGCATGACCATCTGAAACTTTGTTCTTTGAACAGACTTGTTTAGTCTGCTGAGAACCAGAATCTGTCTCCAGTCTCCTGTCTTTTTTGGTACCAAACAGAACCTTGAGTAAGTTCCGGATCCGTGTTGGTCTGCCGGGACTTCCTGGATGACTTTTTTCTAGCAGTTTTGAAACTTCTATGACTGCTTGTCATATTGGGTGGAACATCTGGAAGGGATTTGCAGAAGGGAATTTTGTAACCTCCGGATATAACTGACCATACCCATTTGTCTTGCGTTAAATTCTGCCAGGCTTTTTGGTACAGTGAAAATCTTCCCCCGACTGCCTCCAGAGGCGGGCAGCCGGGCAAACCTTCAGGGATGCTGAAAGGGTTTCCTCAGAGAAGGATTCTATTCTGCCCTGGTTGTGCGGACCCCCTCTGCCACTAGGGCAGCATCTGTGGTTGTTGTTGTGTCCCCCTCTGCCCCTGGAGGAAAAAAAAAAAACGCTACGTGTGTCAGGCGAGGCTCCCTGGGATTTTTGGAACCACTCTTCTGACCCTTGGGGTATGGCCTGGAAGGAGTGGAAAAACGGACTCCCACAGCAGACAGTCTTGCATTCTTGCTCACGCCTAGTCAAAGTGTCTTTCACATGTGGTCCAAAAAGAAAAGAACCATCAAAGGGGGTGTTGGTGAATGACGTTCTAAAGGGTTCCGCAAAATTACACAGCCACATCCATGCATGCCTAAGAGCCATGCCCGTACCTGCGGCTCTACTTGCACCATCGGCTGCATAGGAAATGAGCCTCATGGAGGAATTGACTACAGAATTAAGGGTCACCAGCTGGGAAGCCACTTTAGCTTGAGCCCCCTCAGCTGATGGATCTTAAAGGGTGTCTCCGAGCTCTTTAAGGAGATCGCTCTGAAGCCGGGTAAAATGGCATAAGTAGTTCAGTGACCTCATAGAAGAGGGGGATCTCAGGAACCCTTCCGAATCATCTAAGTCTGTATCAGAAATGACAGACTCAGGGGAATCAATGTGCTTCCTCTTGCACGTCTTACGAGGGGGCTCCTCTGAATGATCAGGGGAGGCCTCAGAAGAAGAGGAAAAGCCCAATGGTTTGCCCTGGAGGCCGGTTCCCCACGCTTGGGGTCTGGAGGAGGAGCAGACATTGGCACAGGCACTACAGGGAACGGAGCCGATGGGGCCGATAGTGGAGCTGACTCAGTGGTCAGCACACTCCTCATGACATCAAAGGCGTCGTTGCCATGATGCAGAAAAAGCTCTGGTTCTGAGGAAATCTGAATCCTTATCCACACCGAGGGACACGGCTCAGAGGCCGATGTAGGAGCTGCGCTCACCTGCGCCGAAGTCCCGAGAGGGAGAACTGGGTCGGACAAGAGTCCAATGCCACTCGCCCCCTCAGAGCAGAAGAGGGAGCCCCGGTGCCCAGTCCCTCGATGGACAGCACCATCGAGGGAATCTGAGCTGACGGTTCCACTACTCTAACCTCAACAAACTCCGGCTACAAGCTCAATGGAGTCTGAGGAGGAACATAGAGAGAAGTGGACGGAGCTGACACCTGGTGAGGGCTGGACAACATCTTGGCAAGTGCCTGCGACTTTAGCAACCTACTAACCACTCTCTCCACATCGTGATCCGAGAGCCTACAGGATCGAGAGAAGTGAGATCTGTGACTGCACTCGCTCTGAAGCAGGGTAGACAGAGGAGCCGAATGTATCGATTCCAGAGAAAGGGGACCTCAGCCACTTATGGCTCCGCGAAGGCTCCGAAGTTTGATGGAGCCAATGGGGAGATGGTCTTATCGGTTCCAGCCGGAACCGAAGTAGCAGGTAGAGTCTGAACCAAAGACGGCTCCAAGCTTGGAGCCGATCTGGTAGATTTAGGGGATTTCACAGGCTGAGTCTTGGCTGGTGAATCCTGGGGCTTTAAAAGACCCCTAAGAATAAGCTTATTCTTACGCTCCTGCAGAACTCTTGGACTAAATGCATGGCATATAGAACAAGAGACCTGCAGGTGCACAGCACCTAAACAGTAGATGCAAGAAGTGTGCCCATTTGTCAGAGACATTTTCTGACAGCATGAGTCACACTTCTTGAACCCAGACACCTTGGATTCTTTTGACATCCTGTAACAAAAAATACAATGGCTAACAAATCAAGATACAGTCTACAGAAAAACACAGTATACTACAGACTAAAGCTAAAGTTTTTTTTTTTTTTGATAGGAAAGCCTCTAACTCAAACAGCTGGCCTATAAAGAAGGTAAGCCTCTAACTTAAACGGCTAACCTGAAAAGAAAAGGATAAGGAGGGGGAGAACTCTCTAAATTAAACGAGTTCTAAAGGGGAGGGAAGGAAGCTACACATACACACTTAGCTAACACAACAATATATAAAACTTTTAGTTATGTACTCACCATAACTTCAGATGTTTGGGATCCATCTCACCTACATTCTGACTGATGGGCTCGGAGCCGATCCCTCGGCTCCGACTCGGCACGCTTATGCTATAGAGCGAGGCCTCTAATTGGATGAGCTATCTTTATCCCAGGATGCACCACCACTAATCCCCCAGATCTTGTTTGTCCGCATTCATGCACACATGCACAGCTTGTTTATATAACATTGTTAGATGTTTCAAGATGAAACAGGATTCGGACCTTCTGATATCCTCTGATCTCCAAGGAAGGGGGGAGGAGGGTGGGTTATTAGGAATGTAGGCGAGATGGACCCCAAACATCTGAAGTTATGGTGAGTACATAACTAAAAGATGTTATGTGATCCTATCTCGCCTACATTCTGACTGATGGGACAGCGTCCCTAGTGCCTAAATCCCGGGTGGCTCATTGGAAAACACTCCTGAGCACTGTGGAACCAAATGAAGCTCGTCCTCTAGATGCCACATCTAATTTGTAGTGAGAAATGAAGGTGTGCGGGGAAGACCATGTAGCAGCACAAATGTCACCAATAGCAAGCTTAGAATGAAATGCTACCGAGGTAGCCATAGCCCTTGTAGAATGAGCCTTAACAGAGGTGGAAAGCTCTTTGTTAGAATAAATATAAGCTTGAGTAATACAGTCCCTGATCCATTTGGCAATAGTGACCTTCGTGACTGGGTTGCCCAATTTGTTTTCTGCAAAGGACACAAACAACTGATCTGTCTTCCTTGATTGTTTGGTCCTATCCAAATAAAACGTAACTGCCTGTGGACATCTAGTGTGTGGAAAATAAACTCCGCTTTATTGGAGTATTTTGGGAAAAAACTGGGAGCTCTAACGACTGTTGCAAGCATAAAGTAGAACAGACTTTAGGAACAAAAGAAGGATTTGGTCTGAGAGATACCCTGTCTGTATGAAAAACCAAGCACGGGGGTTTCACTGACAAAGCTTGAAGTTCTGAAACCCTTCTGGCTGAAGTAATTGCCACTAGAAAGGCTGTCTTCCATGATAGAAACTTCAGATCACAGGTAGCTGCCGGTTCAAAGGGGAAAGAAGTCAAGGCACGTAATACTATATCGAGATCCCATGGAGGTGCAGGATGAGAAATCAGAGGTCTTAATAGAGCAGCACCTTTCAAGAAGGTCTTACACAACCTGTTGCTCATTAAAGGTGGGTCTAGGGATTCATGAAAATTAGAAATCGCTGCCAATTGTACTTTGATGGTAGAAACAGAAGAGCCTTGGTTGAAAAGAGAGGTCAGGAATTTGAGTACTTCTGCCACGGGAGTAGAAATGGGGTCCAGGCCCCGGAGTTGAGCCCAGATAGCAAACCTTTTCCATTTGCTAGAATACAGTTTCTTCGTAGTAGACTTGTGGGCTGAAGACAATATGTGCACCACATCTGGGTCCAGTGCATGTCTCCTGACTATGGTCGGAAGAGGAGGAGCCAGGCCGTCAATTTTAATGTGTGTAGGGACTGGTGTAGTAGTCCCGACTGATGAATCAGTAGGTCTGGGACTTGGTCCAGGAACCATGGACCTTCCAGAGCATGTTTCCGAAGGAAGGGAAACCAGACTTGACGAGGCCAATAAGGAGCAATTAAGATCATCTTGCTCCCTAAGAGAGATGCCTTTTGAATTACCCTGGGTAGGAGAGGAACTGGAGGGAAGGCATAAAGCAGGCCGGTGGGCCAGGGATGGACTAATGCGTCCATAGGGCTCTTCCCCGGAGCTGGGGTTAGGGAGAAAAAATTTTTGCACTTCACATTCAGAGGAGTCACAAAGAGGTCGCAGCACGGAACTCCCCATTCGCTGAAAATCTGCTCTGTCGTAGTCATATTCAGAGACCATTCGTGAGGAGAGAGGATGGTTCTGCTCAACCTGTCGGCTATGACATTGGACTTGCCCGGTATGTGAGTAGCCATTAGGAAGCGTTTGGTAGAGATTGCCCATTCCCAGACTCTCGTCGCTTCCCTGCAAAGAGGATAGGATCTGGTCCCTCCCTGTTTGTTCAGGAACCAGACAACTGACATGTTGTCTGAGTGAACAGCAATTACGCCCTGAGGGAGGTAATTGTGATGGGCTTGGAGGGATAGAAGCACTGCCCTCATTTCTAGAATGTTGATGTGGAGAGGAGTCTCCTCCGGATGCCAATTGCCTTGGACTGACCTGCCCAGGGAATGCCCCCCCCACCCCGTCTGGGAGGCGTCCGTGGTCAAAGTGGCCGCCGGAGGGGGAAGAACAAAGGGTCGTCCCTGATCCAAATTGGAGGACTCTAGCCACCAGCGAAGGTCCCGTCTGCAAGATTCTGTGATCCATATTAGATGATTGAGAGGGAGTTCCTGAAAGGACCACTGAGTTGAAAGAAGCCACTGGAGGATTCTCATGTGTAACCTTGCCAAGGGAACTAGCAGAACTGTGGCAGACATCGAACCCAATAGCTGCATGACCATTCTGGCTGGGGCTTTGGACCTGGGGAGTAAGGCTCGAACCTGATTTTGTATAATCTGAATTATGTCTGCAGGTAAATAGACCCGCATCTGGTTTGAATCTATCTCTGCCCCTATGAATCTTATTCTTTGAGATGGCCGTAACACAGACTTTGGCCAACTGAAGGTGATTCCAAGGTAATTGCCCAGTGTTGTTGTGGCTTGCAGGCTCCGTAGAAGTAGATGCTTGGAGGTGGCAGTTAGAAGCCAGTCGTCTAGGTACGGAAAAACCTGGAATCCTAGACTCCTCAAGTGAGCAGTCACTACTGCCAAGCATTTGGTGAACACCCTGGGGGCTGTGGTGAGACCAAAGGGCAGCGCACGGAACTGCAAATGACTGCCTCCTAGGCTGAAGCGCAAGTGTCTCCTGGACGTTTGATGTATTTTGATATGGTAATACGCGTCCTTGAGGTCTATGGAGCACATCCAAACACCTTTCTCCAACAATGGGAGAATGGTTTGTAAAGTGACCATTCGGAACTTGGACTTCTTGACTGAACAGTTTAGGTTGCTTAGGTCCAAAATGGGCCTCAAGTCCCCGGTCTTTTTTGGCACCAAAAAGAAGTCCCTAATCCGATCTGGTCTGCGGGGACCGGTTGGATGGCTCCTTTTTGCAGCAGTTTTGAAATTTCTATGGCTGCGGTATCCCGTTGACTGGGTGGCGGGTCCGGGATTCTTTTGGACTGAGGGGGGGGGGGACAACAGAATGGAATGGAGTAACCTCCGGCGATAATTCGAAGCACCCATCGGTCCTGAGTGATCCTTTCCCAGGCCTTTAGGTGCTTGGCGACCCCGACTGGCTCGAGCAGCACAGTCGGGCAATCCCTCAGGGACTATGAAAGCTGAAGAGCCACGAAAGGACTCGCGGTCTCCAGTGTTGCGGGGCCTCTGCCGCCTCTGGGACGGCGTCTTCCTGATGAATTTCCCCTCCTCTGCCTCTGGAGGGGGAACCTTCCTGCTGAGAGGGGTAAGACTTCGGCGATCTCCGGAACCACATCTTCCCTCCTCTTTTAGCCTTGGGATAAGGCCGAAAGGGAGTGGAAAATCGTGCCCCTACGGCAGTCAGAGTCTTACCCTCCTGTTCACAGCGGGTAAGTGTGTCTTTCACCTTGGGCCCAAACAGGGAGGACCCATCAAAGGGGGTGTCGGCGAATGAAGATTTGAAGGTCTCCGCGAAATGACACAGGTGGAGCCAGGCTTGTCTCCGTAGAGCAATGCCTGTACCCGCCGCTCTACTCGCCCCTTCGGCCGCATATGAAATGAGCCTCATGGACGAGTTCGAAATGGATGACATTGTAGCCAGCTGAGATCCAACCGTCTGGGCCAGCTCCTCAGGCAAGTTACCTAAGAGGGTATCGGATAGCTCCTTAATCAGATCCCTCTGGAATCTTGTAAAGTGCGTCAGGTAGTTCAAAGACCTCAGAGTAAAGGCCGCTGAACTTAGGGTGCGCTTGCCGTACCGATCCATGCTCCTAGACTCCTTATTAGGAGGATGGACGGACGTAGAAGCCTCTGCTACATCCTGCTGCGTAGCAGATGCCACCACCATAGCATCCACAGCCACACCTTTTGTGAGGAACTCTCTATCTGGGGGCGCCAAAAGAAATTTGTTTGGACGAGCGGGCACCGGTTCCACAGAGTCCGGGTGTTCCCATGCCCTTCGACAGATCAAATCCAAGAGCTCGTCGAAGGGCGGAGACACCCAGGAGGCGGAGGGATGAGCCCCGAAGGCCTTCAGGAATACAGACTCATCAGCAGAGGGAGGTTTGGACTGCCAGCCGCCTCGTTGTTTTAGGGCTTCCAGGATGTCTGCAAAGGAGACATCATCCGAGGACGACTTGGGGGACCCCTCTGCATCATCGAGATCGGTGTCAGATGTCAAAGACTCATCAGGGGAGTCAACGTGCTTCCTCTTGCACGTTTTCTTCCTGGGAGGTTCTTCTGAAGAGGCTTCAGAAGGACCTCCAGGAGGGGGAGAAACCCCAGCGGGGGTAACCTGAGGCCCAGGGGCTCCGCTGTCTGCGGACAGGGGAACTACCAACGACCCAGTCTCCAAATGTAGGGAAGGAGCTGGGGAAACTGGAGGTAGCCAATGAAGATTTGGCTAGAGCACTCCTCATAGCCCTGAAGGCGGGACCACCAGAATCCTGGGAAGGTCCCCCCTCCGTGGCCACGACAGTGGACGGCACTCCCGCCGCCGACGCACCAAGAGGGAGACTTTGGACCGAAGGTATCAATCCCGAAGCCTTCCCCCCCAGGGCCGAAGGAAGAAGTCCGTGCACTGAACTCCGACCCAGGAGCCGGAGCAAGGGTCAGGCCTGACCCTAACACCTCCACTGGTTCCACCAACACCTGCTCCAACGGTGCCGAAGCTGTTGGAGGAGGAAGTACAGTAAGGGAGTGGACCATCGGCTCCGAAGCCAAATGGGCTGGAGCCGAAACCATTTTTTGGAACACCGGAGACTGGAAGAGTCGAAGGAGCACCCTGTCGATGTCCGAATCAGACATCCTAGAAGACCTCGAGGATACCGATCGGGCCCGAACCGATTTCTCCATCGGCTCCGAAGGGCTCGGGGACCGGCTCCGAAAGGACTCCACAATTATCGGCTCCGAGGAAATCTTCAGGGAAATTTCCCTCGGCGCCGATAAAGACTTCGGCTCCGAGGGGGAAGTGTCTGAGCCGATGACCCTTATCGGCTCCAATATCAGTGGAGCCGATGAGGGTGACCCGCCTCTCGATGCTCCAGACCTCGGCTCTGAAACCAGAGGGGTCGAGGTAGGAGGCATCGAGGCAGACCGTTCCGACCTCGGCTCCGAAGTCCGTGGAGCCGATGGAGAAGTCTGCTTACCTTTTTTGGCCGTCGGTTCCGACTGACTGGTCGGAGCCGGTGCTTTCCTCTTCTTAGAAGGAGACTGAGAGGAAGATAAGGCCTCCTCGAAAGAAGGCTTGATTAATCCTTTAAGTATTAATTTGTTTTTCCTCTCCTGGAGGACTCGAGAGGAAAACGCATGGCACACACTGCAGGATTCCTGGAGATGTTTGGCGCCAAGAAAATAGACGCACGAGGAGTGGTCGTCCGTTATGGACATTTTAAACCCACACCTCGTGCACTTCTTAAAACCGGATGGTTTATGTTCCTTAGACAGTTGTTAAAACAGAAACAACAGTAAACTTTAACAGTTTTAGGCCACAGGTACAATAAGTATGCCCGTACTCAAAAAATATAAACTGAAACAAGAAACCTTTTTTCTTTTTACACAGCCAAGAAAGAAAGCAAGGAGGGTCAAGACCCTCTAACTAAAACAGGTACTTGACCCACACACAACCACTAAAGTAGTTAGAACAGGGGAAGGCCCCTCTAAAACGGAACCTTCTCTGACAGGAAAATTAAAGCAAAATTCAATAAAACACCAAGAGACACACTCGTACTCAAAAAATAGCTGTTAAAACAGCTTTTGGGATGAAAAAGAGAGAGTTACTGACAGGAAAGATACTATTAATATAGTACTTAGCCCAGCCAATGTTGAGACCACGTCCAAGCTCTGAAAGCGGCAAACGAGATCTGGGGGATTAGTGGTGGTGCATCCTGGGATAAAGATAGCTCAGCCAATTAGAGGCCTCGCTCTATAGCATAAGCGTGCAGAGTCGGCTCCGAGCCCATCAGTCAGAATGTAGGCGAGATAGGATCACATAACATCTAAAAGTTAATAACCCTAGGAAAAAGATTACTTCTAGTAAAAAGGTTCTATAAAGAAATTTTATATGAGCCTGAGCCAGAAAAACACCTTGAAGCTGAAGCGGCAAACGAGATCTGGGTAGCTAGCGCTAGGCATCATGGGATAAGGGGTAGCCTCGAGTCAGTAAACCGCTCTCAAGCTATAGAAGATGGCAGAGTCGGAGCAGAGGATCGGCGCCGATCCCAACCAACAAGAACGAAGGCAAGAGACAACTTATCAAATATTCACCCTTTCTGGAGTAATTTGGAAAGAAAACCAGTAGCTGAAGAGTCTGGTTAATGTTTGACTCAATAGCCACTTTAGGCATAAACGAGAGGGTTAGTATGGAGGGAAACTCTGTCTTTATGAAATATAATACAAGGTGGTTTAGAGAGGGCCTGTATTTCAGAAATCCTTCTAGCCGAGGTGATGGCTACCAAAAAAAAAATAGGATTCCTGGACAAGAATTTAATGTTAGTTATTGGCAGGCTCAAAAGGCCTTTAATTCAATCCTTGGAAAATTACCATGAGATCCCATGGAGGAGTAGGATCTTTAAAATCAGGGGTCTGAGCAGAAAAATTCCTTTCATGAAAGCCTTGCATAGTTTGGAAGAAGTGAAGGTACTAGAAAGAAAGCCCAGTATTGAAACTGAATATGGCTGACAAATGAGGTTTAATCATAGCAAAAAGTACAGTTTTGTACCTACCATAAACGTAGATGTCCGATAGGTATGCATCTGCAGTCCTAACATATGGGTTTGTCCTGCCTCAGGCAGCCCTTCGGTCGGCCGGATTCCAAAGTCTGGGTCTGGCCTAGGCTGATGTCGCACTTCACCCGACGTCACAGCTGCTGGGGTATAAAGGCATCAGCCGACGCCATTTTCCTCAGTGTTTCTTGCCCCAGATGCCAGGTGCTCTCTAGGAAGGCTAAATTTGGATAAATGCAAATAATTCCAAACAGTAGAGAGCAAATATATATATATATATATATATATATATATATATATATATATATATATATATATATATATATATATATATATATACACATACAAACAAATACACCATAATAGATTCCCCCAGCTAGCTAAAAGAGGGATAAATACCCTAGGAATACCACAGAGGGGAAGGAGGGTGGGTAATCCTGACTGCAGATGCATACCTATCGGACATCTACATTTATGGTAGGTACAAAACTGTACTATGTCCTTCAAGGATGCATCTGCAGTCCTAACATATGGGTAGAATACCATAGCCAAACTGGGGGAGGAGGCACTAAGATAAAGATGGTGTAGTTAAGATCCCTTGCAAAACAGCAGTTGCAAACCCTGCTCGGGATCTAGAGTATAAGGGAAGATTATAATGCTTGGCAAATGTACGCACTGAGCTCCAAGTAGCAGCTTCTAAAATGTCTTTGGTAGCCACTCCTCGTAGGAAAGCTGCAGTGGTGGCTGTAGCTCTTGTGGAATGAGGTCTGATATTTTCAGGAGTTGTCTTTCCATGAAAAGAGTAACAAAATCGAATGCAATTTCCTATCCATTTTGAGATTGTCTGTTTTGAAATTGCTTTTCCTTGCATTCCTGTTGCATATACTACCAGAAGCTGGTCAGTTTTTCTGCTGGTCTTAGTTCTGTCCAGATAGTAGTGTAATTGTCTGTGCACATCCAAGGTATGTAGCAGTCTTTCCCCCCTGTTCTGTGGGTTGGGGAAGAATGTAGGTAAATGAATCGCTTGGTTCAATGATACTCTGGAGACCACTTTTGGCATAAATGTAGGGTTAGTTCTCAGAGAGACTATCCTGATGGAAGATAAGGAAGGGTTGTACTGCCATTAATGCCTGTAACTCAGATACCCTTCTTGCTGAAGTGATTGCTAGCAGGAAAGCAGTTTTCCAAGACAAGAACTGTAATTCTGCTGTTGCTGCTGGTTCAAAAGGGGGAAGTGTTAACTTTTCCAGCACAAAGTTGAGATCCCATGTAGGTAAAGGTGGTTTCCTTGGAGGTTTTACATTTTTGATTCCTCTCAAGAACTGCCTGAGTAAAGGATGAGAGAAGACAGGAGGATCCTTGTATTCTGCTGAAATTGCTGATGCATGAATCTTAATGGAGGAGTAAGACAGGCCATTCTGGAACAGTTCTGCTAAGTATTCCAGGACGTGTGCTATGTTTGCCAATGAGACATTTTCTCCCTTTGCTGCACTCCAAATGAGGTATCTTTTCCACTTGGCTGAATAAGTTTTCCTTGTGGAGGGTCTGCGTGCCTCCAGGATAATGTCCTTAACCCTCTGAGATAAATCTGGGTTATTTTGTTTTATGAAATATTCCAAGCAGCTAGCTGCAGTGTTTTCAAGTTTGGATGTAGGATCTTGTAGTTGTTCTGTGTTAGAAGTAAGGGACAGAGGTAGAGGCCATGCGTGTGTCCGACACATGCTTCTCAGTAGCGGGTACCAATGTTGCCTCGGCCAGTCTGGAGCTATCAGGATTACCCTTGGCTGATCCTCTCTGATCTTCAGTAGAACTTTGTACATCAAAGGAAGAGGTGGGAATGCATATGCTGTCAGGTTTTTCCAGCTGAAGGAAAGGGAGTCCACCCTCCAAGCAAGTGGGTGGTATGCTCTTGTGCAGAATTTCTCCAATTGGTGGTTGTGTGGGGAGGCGAACAGGTCTATCTCTGGTAGTCCCCATTTCTTTGTTATGGCTTTGAAGACATCTGGATGCAGCATCCATTCGTGAGCATCCGTGGTAGTTCTGCTTAAGGTGTCTGCTAGAGAATTTTCTTTTCCTGGTACAAATCTGGCCTGAAGTTGAATGTTGAGATTCAGGGCCACATTCCACAGGTCCATTGCCATCCGGCATAGAGGATATGAGTGTGTACCTCCCTGTTTGTTGATGTACCACATGACTGTGGTATTGTCCGTCCTTATCAGCAGATGACCCTGTTGAAGGAGTGGTCTGAATGCCTGGATCGCATGTTTCACTGCCAGCATCTCCTTTAGATTTGTGTGTAGATTCAGCTGGTCTTGGGTCCATAGGCCTTGTATACACTTGTCCACCATGTGTGCCCCCCAGCCTAGGTCTGAGGCGTCCATGGTGATGGTCTGGCTTGGATGAGGTTTGTGGAAAGGCAATCCTCTGTTCAACTGACAGGCCTGAGCCCACCACAGGAATTCTTGCTTCAGGCATGGAATTATTGGAATCTGGGCTTCTAGACTGTGCTTGTGTTGAGACCATACATTCCTTAGGTACTATTGTAACTTTCTCATATGCAGCCTGGCATGCGGAATCAATATTATGCAGGATGCCATGTAACCCAGGGCTTGCAGGACTTTCCTTGCAGTAAGCTGAGTTTGTGTTGTTAATGTCATGAAGTAGACTGGTAGTTGCTTTTGTTTTTCTTCTGTGAGAAAAGCCATCTGAGTTGATGTATCCAGTTCTGCACCCAAGAATGTTATCCTTTGGGATGGTACTAGTCTTGACTTTTGCATGTTGACTGTGTATCCCAAGGCTTGCAACAGTTGTATGACCTTTTCCAAATCTTTTGTTAATTTTGCCTTGTTGTCCGCTTGTATTAGGCAGTCATCCAGGTATGGGTAAATTTGAATTCCCTGAAGCCTGCAATGAGCAATTACTGATGCCAGGCATTTTGTGAATACTCTGGGCAGTAGATAAGCCAAAGGGCAATGCTGAGAATTGATAATGCTCTGATCCTGCAAGAAATCTGAGGTGTCTTCTGCAATCTGGTCGTATAGGGACGTGCAGGTATGCCTCCTTGAGATCTAGTCACCAGCCAAGACTCCTTGCCCAGCATGGGAAGAAGCTGCTGGAGGGTCAGCATTTTGAATTTTGGAACAATGAGGTATGTGTTCAGTGCGGACAAGTCGAGAATAGGTCTCCATTGATTTTCTTTTCTTGGTACAAGGAAAAGCCTGGAGTAAAATCCTTGGCCTTGTTCCATAGGTGGTACCTTTTCTATAGCTCTCATCCTTAGTAAGTTGTTGATTTGTCTTAGAGCGTCTGTTTTTTGGCTTGGTGGTAGGTTTGGCATTCCTCTCTTTTTTGGTAGAGTGTGGAAGTGAAACCTGTAGCCCTTGTCTATTGTTTGTAAAGTCCATTTGTCTCCTGTAATGTAATGCCAGTTGTCGGAAAATAAGGCTAGCTTTCCGCCCAAGGGTGCTTCCAGTTGTTCCCTGGTAGGCGGAACCAGAGCCAAGTCATTGTGTCTGCCCTGTGGAAGTGGTTGTAGTTGAATCTGTGGCAGTACGTCTCTGGTTGGTAGGTTGCCACTGACGTCCCCTGTAGGCACCCCTAGATTGACCTCTGCCTCTTGGGCGTCTATTTCTGCCTCTCTGTGCTCTGGAGTTGTCTGGAAAGAACCAATTCTTCGAAGGCCAATTTCTGCTAAACCTCGGAGGTTGGACCTGTAAGAAATCCTTGACTGTTTGGACAGATTTTGCTTTTTCTTCCACCTTCTTTAGAACCTCCTGTGCAGGGGAGCCAAACAAACTTTGTTTCTCCATGGGAGCATCTAGGAGTTTTGACTTAACATGGTCTGGTAAGGATTGTTCTTTTAACCAGGCATGCCTTCGAATCACTGTTCCAGTCATAGCTGATCTAAAGGAAGCCTCCAGTGCATCATAGCCACATTTTAAGAAATGGTTACTGACCTGCTGAGAGTTATGTACCAAATCCTGAAGGGACTTGCGGTCTATAGGTTCAGGAGAAGACAGCTTTTTATTTAGCTGGTCTAACAAAAATTCCTGGTACTGAATCATGTGAAATTGACAGTTTAAGGCCCTGGCCGAAAGAGTAGCAGAAGTATAAACCTTTTTACCCCATCTCCCTAATGCTCTAGATTCCCTTTCAGAGGGAAGAGGGTTTTTGGCAGAGGCAGCTGCCACACCTTTAGGGCCCTGTGAAATGGTTTCAGGGTCTGCAACAGGAGCCATATACAAGTGGTAGTGTGTGTCCAGGACCCTGTAATATCTGTCAGGCTTGGCAGGGGCCGGAGGAAGAGAATCAGGGGCAGTACAGGCATCATTATATGCATCATCAACAACTGTTAGTACTGGAGGAATGGCTAAAGGCCTATGCTGTGGTAAGTGTAAAAAAGTCCTTAGCCTTTTCCTTGAATCTGAAAAATCCTGGCCCTGCCATTGGAAGTGTTCCCTCATAGCATGCAAGGTTTCCCCAAAAGAAAATTCTTCAGAAGGAGAAGCAGAAGGAATGGAGTCTTCTGCATCAGAATCCTCATAAGGAGAATATGGGCCTTCCTGAGGGTCTGAAATGTCTGAGTCATCCGAGGAATAGTCTGTAGAGACAGGTTCTGGGGGTTCAGTCCTAGGCCTCTTATCTGGAGGGGGCTGAGAGGCCCTGTCTGGGTGAGGTTGGGATCCCCTGATCAAAGAAATGAGATCCTCAGCCAGGCTGAGTATTTGGGAACTAGAGGCAGGCCTATGTGAGGGAGTTTTAGCAGGTAAGGCCTTAGAAGATTTAGCTGCTTTAGCCCTGGAAAAAGCCTTGATAGACATAGAAGCAGGGGGTCTAGCAGCCCCACGTGCAGGGGTAGATATGTCTAAAGGAATAGTGTCTGACAAATCCTGGGTGCCTGCTTCTGTAGCAGTAAATTCAGTAGCAGATTCAGCCATGCTCTGTGAGGCCTCGGCTATCGGAGGCATGCTTTCGGCCGAAGGAAGAACCGAGGACTCGGTTTCAGCCGAAACAGAGACACTCGCGGTTGGCCTAACCGTGGTTTCAGCCGAAACCGCGGGCCGCGAGTGTCGGTCCTTTTCCTTGCACTTTTTAGCTAATTGTGTAGTCGGAGTCTCCGACGGCATTTTTTTATGCAAAAGCGGGACCAAAAATCTCCTCTGCAAACTCCGACCGACGTCTAAGTGTCCGCCGGTTGAAGGAAGCACAGGCTAGACAAGCTGATAAGTCGTGGTCTGGGCCTAAGCAAGGAAGGCAGTAAGAGTGGAAATCCTTATGAGGTATTTGTTTCCCACAAGTTAAACAATTATTTACTTTGTCTGACATCGGCTGAGGCAAGAAAGAGTCCCCAACGGGGTACTTAGCTTTTTAGAAGTCTTCGGTAGTAGAAATCTCTGGATCTGACCGACTGGCACTTGCGAACAGCTTCTGCTTCGGGCACCACGCGGCAAGAAAGACTGGGGAAAATGGCGTCGGCTGATGCCTTTATACCCCAGCAGCTGTGATGTCGGGTGAAGTGCGACATCAGCCTAGGCCAGACCCAGACTTTGGAATCCGGCCGACCGAAAGGCTGCCTGAGGCAGGACAACCCATATGTTAGGACTGCAGATGCATCCTTGAAGGACATCTAGGCCATTCTTTAAACAGAGAAGTAAGGAAAGTAAGGACCGTTGGTATGAAGGCTGAATAAGGATGAATGTCCTCCTTGGAAGCCCAAATGGCAAATTTTCCATTTTTTACTGTAAACTTTTTTGGTAGAAGTTTTATGGGAGGCTAACATCTCTCTCTACCCAAGTAAGAAAACTGGACCTCTTAATAAATCAGAACTTGAGAAACCATGCAGTCAGTTTTAGGGTGACTACATCCTGATGTCGACCTAGTGGTGTATGTGATAGGAGAGCCAGACTAGGTTCCAGTATCCATGGAGGATAATTCAGATGAGTCCAAAGGAAAGAGAACCAAATCTGTTGAGGCCAGTAAGGGGCAATGAGGATCACGGAGCTCTGTTTGCCTTTCTGCAGAAACTTTGAGATCAATGGTAGAGGGGGAATAGCATAAAGGAAACCTGTGGGCCAATTGCGGACTAGAGCATCCTTTGGGGACTTCCAGGAAGTGGGGATCAAAGCGAAGTACCTGCTGCACTTGTTTAGAGGAGAGGCAAATAGGTTGCAGCAAGGACAGTCAAAACAGCTGAAAATCAGTCTCACCACTGACTGAGGGACCACTCATGAAGAGTCCGAATGGACCTGCTGAGCTTGTCTGCCAGTACGTTGGACTTGCCTGACATGTGGGTTGCAAAGATAAAGTGGTTTCAAGAGATCGCCCATTCCCAAACTCTCATGGTGTCTGCATTTTTTGTGAACTCCAGTAGTCGGATGGCTATCCGACGACATTTCTGGATAATTAAACCTGCTTCCAAAATAGTTTAATGCAAAATCATACAAACGCTTAATAGTGCGTTGATTAAATCTAGCACAAAACAGACATGAAACGTTGTGATCAGGGTCTAGGCAAGGAATACAGTAGGAATGAAAGTCCTTATGAGGTATTTGCTTCCCACAAGAAATACAATTAACTTTTTCTGACATCGGTCTGGAGCAAGAAAAGTTTCCCCAACGGGGTGCTTAGCTTTAATGAAGACTTCGGATCTGAAACTCTAACACGCAAATCTCAGGAGTCGGCAGACTGGCACTTGCGAACTGCTTCTGCTTCGGGCACTGCGCGGCAAGAAAGACTTAAGAAAATGGTGTCTGCTGCATCTTTTATACCCCTGACGTCAGGCGACAGCAACCGACGCAGGACCCAAGACTTTGGAATTCAGGCCGACTGAGATTACCCAAATGTAATGACTGCAACAGTGAAACACAAAGAACATTGGGTTCCTACTTGCTTGTTGATATATCAGACTACTGACATACTGTCAATGTGAATTGCAATAGTGCCTAAAGAAAATGTCTTGAAAGGCTCACAGCACAAGTAGGACTGCAATCATCTCTAAGGCACTTGATGTGCAATCTGGTCTCCAGATGAGTCTACGTTCCTAGGACCATCTTTCCCTTGAAAATGCCCCCTCACCAGCTGGGACGCATCCGTGGTCACTGTGGCTATAGGAGAAGGAAGCACAAATGGTCTGCCAACAGACAGGTCACCCAAAAGCATCCACCAATTTCAGGTGAGTTTTGCAAATAGTCGTTAGCCTGACAGGAGCAGATAAAGGATGGCAAAGTATAGACCAGTGAACAGCCAAGATCTGCTGGAGAACATGCATATAAAATCTTAAAGGAAACAGTGTTATGGCAGCTGCCACAGATCCGAGACCTTGCAATATAAGCTTCGCAGGAGGTGACAGAAGTAGTATAGCTTGTA
>NC_056725.1:1955876318-1956110570 GCF_019279795.1 Protopterus annectens
CAGTCATCCAGATATGGAAACACTTGGAATCCTCTGTCTCAGGTGAGCCGCCACTACTGCCTTATACTTGAACACTCTGGGGGCTGTAGTATGACCAAAGGGCAGAACTCTAAACTGGAAGTGACTGGCTCCTAGCCGGAAGTGCAATAACCTTCTGGATTGTCTTTCTATTAGAATGTGGTAGTATGCATCCTGAAGGTCTAGAGCACAGCCAATACTCTTTTTCCAGGAACGGAAGTATCGACTGCAGTGTCACCATCCAGAACTTGGACTTTTTCAAAGATTTGTTGAGATCCCAGATGAGTCTCCAATCCCCTGTTTTCTATGGAACTAAAAAAAAACTTGAGTAGGTTCCAGATCCTCACCTGTCTGCAGGGACTCCCTGGATGACTCTTTCATAGCAACTTTTGGATTTCTAATGTTGCTCGTTCCTTTTGACTGGGTGGAATGTCTGGAACTAACTTATTTATGGGAGCGGGGAAGGAAAGGGAATATAATATCCTCTGGATATAACATCCTGCACCATTTGTCATTTATCTTTTGCCAGGTTTCGTAGTGCAGAGAATCGACATCAGACTGCCTCCAAAGGTGTGCAATGGAGCGTTGGAAGGGTCTACCAAAAGAATGATTCTCTGGAGCCCTGATTTTACAGGCCTCCCCTACTGCGAGGGTGGCGTCTTCCATTACTGCTCCCCTTCTGCCCCCTAGGGGAACTTTCACTTTATTTGTCTTGGAAAGACCTCATATTTTCTAGACTAAATTTTCCCACTACCTCTTTGACCTTTGGGAAAGGGTCTAGTAGGTGTGGAAAAACGTACTCCAATGGCAGATAAGGTCTTACCTTCTTGTTCACACCCGGTGAGCATTTCCTTTACTTTGGCCCCAAAAAGAAAAGAGCCATCAAAAGGGGTATTAATAAAGGAAAACTTTAAGGGCTCTGCGAAAACGTAAAGGCGCATCCAGGCCTGCATCCTGAGAGATACCTGAACCTGCTGCCCTACTCGTTCCATCTGCTGCATATGATACAAGTCTCATGAGTTCACAACTGAATTTAGGATGGTGAGCTGAGCACCATCTGCTGCCACATCAGCTACAATTCCTTGGAGGATGTCTGATAATTCCTTTAGCAGGTCCCTCTGCAATCTAGTGAAGTGGGTTAAGATAATTCAGTGACTGTAAGCCAAAGGTTGCTGATGAAAAGATGCTCTTCCCATACCTACCCATAGTCCTGGAATCTTTATTCCGAGGATGGATAGAGGAGCTGGTCTCTGAAAGCTCCCTTTTAGTGACCACAGCCATGACCATGGCATCAACTGCTACACCTTTAGTCAAAAAGTTCTTGTCCTTAGGGGCTGTAATACAATTACTTGGCCTCCTAGGAGTAGGCTCTATGGTATCTGTGGTCTCCAAAGTCTTCCGAGAGATTAACTCAATAAGCTCACTGGAAGGAGAGGCCACAAAAGGTTGAAGGGTGAGACAAAAGGACTTCAGGTAAACAAATTCCTCAGCCGAAGGGGAGATGGACTGCCAGTCATCTCTCTGCTTTGATTTCCAGGATGTCTCCAAGGGAGACATCTTCAGGTGGCGACAGTGGGGACCCTTTCTGCTTCATCGAAGTCCATATCTGATGTGATGGACTCCTCTGGGGAGTCTAAATGCTTCCTCTTATTCAGAGGGACCTCCTCACTGGGATATTCTGGGGAGGTTTCAGAAGATGGGGGAAGTCCCCTGCTGGACATTGAGGCCTAGGGTCTCTGCAGACCTGTGAAGAGGGTAGGTGAGAAGATAAAGACACCTGGACAGAACTGGGAGGAAGATCCGAAGGAGACTGTTTCAGACTGCAAGGTAGTCAGAACCCTCCTCAACCTCGAAGGCAGTCTGCCTCCACTCCAAAGTAGTCCCTGGATCTGACAAATGAGTCAGAGCCAAAGGAACCCGATGGAAGCTCTGAAGCTGAGGTAGAAGCAGAGGCCCCCAGAGGCAGGGTCGGATCCAGTGAGATACAAACTGGCTCCACAGACCTGACTGGGGAATGTCAGCCCCCAGAGGTCTCCTGCACCGAATGTGTGGAAACACTCAGGACAGAGACTAGATCAGAAGATCCTATGGGTCCTGGAACTGATGGACACAAGCTGGATATTGTAATTTTCCAGTTCTGAAACTGAGGGATGGGTCGGAGGAGGAGCAGGGGCCGAGGGGGAAGACAGACTGACCCATTTCCTTTGGGCTCGAATCCAATAATTTGGCTAAGGCCAGTGTCTTCAATAGTCTTTCCACTACTGTATCCACATCTTCATCAGACTCCTGGTCGACAAAGTAGAAAAGGCAGGTGACTTGGATCTGGCTAGAAAATGTGATGGGAGCAGAAAGTGGACTGGCTCTACGCAAGGTGATTGGCTCCTATATCTAAATTCCAAATGTAAGGTCTATTTCGGGGTAGAGGGTTCTTGCTGCTCTGAAGCAGCCTTGGACCCGATTTGAGTCATCTGCTCCAGAATTTCCTCGGGAGCAGACAGCTAGGGAGCTTTCTGCTATAGCTCCGAAGATCTCTGCTCCAAAGAAGCTCGCTTTTGTGGTTTGTCCAGTTTGTCAGATTTAGAAGATTCCAGCAATATAGCCTCAGAAAATGGGGTCTTAAGCAGACCTTTCAGAATAAGCTCATTCTTACGCTCCATCAATGCCCTGTTAAAACTGACAGAGCATGACTCTTGTAAATGAAGAGGCCTCAAGCAATAAACAAATTGCTTAGGGGCATCTTCTTTCCGCACTTCTTGAAGCCTAAAGGCTTCCCTTCCTGCTTTTGAGACATATCTATACAAGGAAGAACAGAAGAGGAACAGAACACACACACTCACACAGGTCGGAAAAAGTCCTCTGATTTAAATGGACAGAAAATTGAAAAGGACATTTTTTTTATATATTAGAAAGGTGGAAAGTAGGAAAGAGTGGGTACAATTTAAATGGACATCCTCTAACTGAAACGGATGCTAACTCTTAAGAAGGAAGAGTAAGAGACACTAACAGACACTCGCTAAAGGGTAAAGATATCAAATATTTTAAGAGGAAAAAGGTTTACGAACTGGAAAGTTAAATATGTAGAACAAGAAAAAAAATATTAAACACTTAGCCCAGAGCTTGCTATCCAACCTCTTTGCTGCACAGCAAACACGATCTGAGGAAGCTATGGGGTTGCATTACAGGTAAAGAAGGGGCCCACAAGCTTTGCTGAAGACCTCGAGCTTGGAATATGGCTGAGACAGATCCGCTGGATTGAATCCAACCCATCAGTGAGAATGAAGGCGAGATTAACAACAACACATACTATATTTTCTTGTCGCAGAGATTAAACTCTCCACAGTACATTTAAATAACTTAATTTGTGGTAAAATTGCAATCCAATGTTAAAACAGAGCGAGTCATACATACAGTAAATGTATAAATGCTGAAAAAAAGTTCTGTAATATTTTTGGTCAAATTTGAAAATAAAGCAGAATAACAGTAAAGACTGGAGTAATTAATCCACTGCTCTGACTGCATAAGACAGCCCCCAACATCAAAAAGTGTACACACACACACACACACACACACACACACACACACACACACACACACACACTGCACTTGACAGAAAAAAGTTATCTACTCACCATAACGTTCCATGTTTGTTGTCCATCTTGCCATTCATTCTTACTGGTTTGGTTTTGAGTCTATCCTCGGCTCCAACTCTGGCGCATACTACAGCTCGAACACACTCACTTGGCTTGTGGCTGAACACCTATCCCATCATGCAGTATGCGATTCCCCAGATCTTGTTTGCTGCTAACAAAAGCCATGTGTGTACACTGGTCCTATAATAAAGGATACTTAAACGGGAAGAAAGCCAGAGGAGCCCCTTGTCCAAGGAAAGAAATCCTCCAGGTTCTCTAGAAGTCCTAGGCAGGGGGAAGATGGGAGGGATGGTAAGAATTAATGGCGAGATGGACAACAAACATGGAACATTATGGTGAGTACATAACTTCTTTGTTATGTTGTCCTATCCAACCTTCATTCTTACTGGTTGGGACAGTGTCCCTAGCACAATATTCCCAGGATGGCTCATGGAAGTACACTTTTCAGTACAGTGGACCTGAAAAAGGGCCCTGGAGGCCAAATCCACTTTGTAATGAGTGATAAATGTGCGAGATCTTGCTCACATAGCAGCAGCACAAATACTGTCCATTGATAGTTTAGCTAGATAAGCAGATGACGTTGCCATGGCCCTAGTAGAGTGACCCTTGACTTTGAATGGTAATAGTCTATTAGAATTGTAAATAAAGGTAATACAATGTGACAGCCAATATGAGAGTGAAAGTTTAGAGACTGGCATGCCTTTTTTAGATTCTGATCAGGAGACAACTGATCCAACTTCCTCAGATCTTTAGCTCTATGTAGATAAAAGCAAAGTTGTCTATGCACATCTAACTTAGTATAGCTTGTATTCTGCCTTGTTGCCATGATTAGGGAACAACACTGGCTGCTCTATAGATTGGTTTAAGTAATTTTGTGAACACACCTTAGGTAAAAATGATGAGTTTGCCCAGAGAGATACCCTATCCTTATGGAATATTAAATATGAAGGTCTGATTGACAAGGCTTGCAATTCTGAAACTCTTCTTGCAGAGGTAATAGCAAGAAAATTGTCTTCCAGGACAGAAATTTGAGGTCACAAGATGAGGGTTCAAAAGGGGACAAGGTCAGATATTTTAACAAAATTCAAGTCTCATGGCGAGAGTGGTTCTTTAAAGGGGGGAAGGGGGGGTTCTTAACTCATTACACGAGAGTGACGCCTCCAGGTACATCTGCAGTTAACTCCTGATGATACCTCTAGGCATCAAATATTGCTTGATCATATTTGCTTCAATAATTCCAAAACCATGCTACATACAAGGTTTTAAAAGATTTCATGTTGAAGTTTACAGAATACCAAACTGAACTGCATTAACATCTGACCTCTGTCTAGTACAGGCAACTCGATATTAACTGTTGCTTTTATGACATTAATTTATATAAATATAGTTTTCACATTTTTCTAAGTATCTCAACAACCAAGCAATACAGACAGAACTCCTTAGCCTCATATGAAAGCTCTTAGATGAATAAAATGCGAACAGTATGTATGTAACTTGAGTGGTTGCTGAGATACTGCAAGTTATTTACAAAATATTACAAATGTAAGTTACTGTGACTTATAAAATTCAGTTTAAGACCTAGAACCTAAAGAATACTACCACTATAAAAAAAAAAGTTTGCGCTGGAGAGTTTGCCATTTATACTTCTTTCATAATCCCTGTGGTTCCATAGATATGAATATTTGTTTGAAATGCAAGGACAATTTTGATTATGTCAAAAGGCTTAGGCTCCGCCCCTTGGAAGTTGCACTGTAAACTTCCTCAGCTCCACTGGAGTGAATGAGTTAATAAGCAAGTACCTTTTAAAAAGGCTTTACATAATCTGTGTGACAAAGTTTGAAGTTAGTCACCTACATGAAAATTTGAGATAGAAACTAATTGCACCTTGATAGTAGCTGCCGTTGAACCTTGTTGAAAAAGTTCTGATGGGAACTCCAGAATAGAAGAGATTGGAGGAGAAAAAAGATTGATGTTTTTACTCTGTGCCCAGAGTGAGAACCTTTTCCATTTGCTAGAGTATAGCTTCCTAGTTGCAGCCTTATGCTAGGATACCAGGATGCGTTTTAACTACTGGTGTAAAATTGTGAAGCCTAAGTTGGGAACTGGAGCAGCTATGCTGTCAAGTTGAGGGTTTGGAGGGTTCCCGACATACGAGTCAGAAGGTATGGAATTAGGTCCAGAGTCCACGGTTCCTCCTGAAGATGTGACCAGAGGAAGGGAAAACAAATCCAATGAGGATAATATGGGGTGATGAGAATAATCCTGCTTCTCAACAAGCAGGCTTTCTGAATTACTTGTGGTATTAGGGGGAATGGGGGAAATGGGGGAAATGTATAAAGCAATCCCAAGGGCCAGTCGTGAACTAGAACAACCCTGGGAGACTCCCCCAGAGGGAGGATTAGGTCAAAATAAGCTGCTGCATCTGACATTCATAGGCGTGGCAAATAGGTAGCAGCAAGGCTGGCCCCATTTTCAGAATATCCTTCTCACTATCTCTTTCGTTAGGGACCACTCGTGAGGAATCAAAATTGCTCTGCTCGGTCTGTCTGCTATAACAATGGACTTCCTCCGGGATGTGCGTTGCTATCAGAAAGCAGTGGGAAGAGATTGGCCATTGCCATACTCTTGACAGCCTCTCAGCAAAGGGGACTTGGTTCCTCCTTGCTTGTTTATGTACCAAACCACAGACATATTGTCTGACTGGATTGCATTTTTTCCTAGTGGAAGGTTGTCCTGAAGTGCTTGCAATGCCAAAAGCACTGCTCATCTCTATAACACAGATATGCAAATGGTTTAAGTGTTCCTGCCATGTGCCTTAGACTGTCCTCTCCAGATAATGAACCCCCCCCCCCAGGAGGTGTCTGTGGTCACTGTTGCCACAGGTTGTTGTGGAGTAACGGGCCGGACCTAACGTAACATGACTGGAAAGGAGCCACCATCTTAGATCCTTTTTGCATGACTAATTCTGATCTGGTGGGAGACGGGAAGTACTTGTAAGAACCACTGAGAAAAGATAAGCCACTGAAGAATTCTCATCTGCATCCTGGCTAATGGAACTAGGGTTATCGTTGATGCCATCGTTCCTAGAACCTTGAAGGACTGATTTCACTGTTGCTTTTGTCTTTGGCAGGAGATCAGAAATTTGCTGTCAGAGTAGCAAAACTCTTTCTGCAGGTAATTTTGCCATCATAAAGACGGTGTCTAATTCTGCTCCTATAAATGTAATATGCTGACAAGGCAACAAAGCAGATTTCCCTTCTTTTATGATCTCTAATATGCGAGCCGTGACTACTGCCATGCATTTGGTGAACACTATGGGGGCTGTAGTGAGACCAAAGGGCAGAGCTTGAAACTGATAATGACCGTCTCCCAGCAGGAAGTGCAAGTGACTCCTTGATGCTCTGTCCATTTTCATTTGGTAGTACGGATCTTGGAGGTCTACTGCGCACATCCAATCTTCTTTCCTTAAAAAGGAAAGAATTGACTGCAGTGTCACCATTCAGAAGTTTGACTTCTTCACGGATTCCTTTAGTTTGCTGAGATCCAAAATGGGTCTCCAGTCCCCTGTTCTTTTTGGCACTAAAAAGAATCTTAAGTTCCAAATCCTTTTTGGCCTGCGGGGACTTCTTGGACTAGTCTATCAACTTTTGAATCGCTATAGTTTCCTGTTCCCTTAGACTGGGTGGAACGTCTGGAATCCTTTGGAGATGTGGAACAGGAAGGGAAAAGTGACTGGAATAACCTCTGGATATTATACTTTGTACTCTCAAGCCAGGCAAAACATCACAAAAAACAAGTGGGTACAAAGATATTCACCCTCCCCCCAGACTGCCTCCAGAGTAGGACAGACGGGCCTCCTTGCAGGAGTGCTGAGAGTCTGCCGCAAAAGGAATCACGGTCACCCTGATTTTGTGGACCCCCAATGCCTTGTGGATAGAGCCTACCATTATTGCCTCCCCCTCTGCCCCTGAGGAAGGATTCACCATACACATCCTGAAAAAACTCCCTGGGATTTCTTGAACCACATTTTTCCACTCTTTCTGACCCTTAAGATAGGGTCTGAAGGGGACGGAAAAATGTACCCCAATGGTAGAGAGAGTTTTCCCTTCCTGCTCACATCTGGTGAGTGTCTGACTTTTGGCCAGAAGAGTGAGGAACCATCGAAAGGGGTTTTTGACAAAGGTAGACTTAAAAGGTTCCACAAAATTACACAAGCGCATCCAGGAGTGCCACCTTAGAGAAACTCCTGAACCCACTGCCCTGCTCGCTCCATCATCTGCATAGGAAATCAGCCTCATGGAGGAGTTAATTATGGAATTTAAGGAGGACAGCAGAGAGGTCACTGTCTGAAACCCCTGCAGCTAGTGAACCTTGGAGAGCTTCTCCTAACTCCTTCAGGAGATCTCTTTGTAGCCAAGTGAAGTGCATAAGGTAGTTCAGCTATTGAAGGGTAAAAGTTGCGGATGAAAAAATACACTTCCCATATCAGTCTATATTTCGAAGCTCCTTGTTCTGTGGATGGACAGATGAAGTTTCAGACAGTTCCTTCTTGGTGGCTGCTGCCACTACCATAGCATCTACAGGGACGCCTTTAGTAAGAAAGTCTTTCCGATGGAGCAGTTATGAATTTATTTGGTCTCCTAGGGACCGGTTCCCTAGTGTCTGGTGTCTCCCATGCCTTTTGACTAACCAATTCCATTAGTCTCCTCAGAAGGGTATTCTGGGGAGGTCTCGGGAGAGCGGGACTCACCCAATGAGGCTACCTGAGGCCCTGAATCGCCACTGTCCTGAGGATGGGATGGTGTTGAGATAGAAGACTACCAGTAACCTTGTGTAGAGCTGTAGGAGGGGACAGCACACATCAGCTCGAATGCAGGTCCCCCCAGTTACGAGGATGCCCCCAGTTCTGAAGAATTAGAAGAAATACCTGTCTCAGAGCCCGATGTAGGAACAGAGCTCACCCATGCCGAAGCCCCAAGAGGTGAGCTCGAAACAGAGGAAACTCTGGTCTGAGCACCTCCCCGAGAACAGACTGGAGAGCTTCAGGCTCCTAGACAACCCAGAAGGTACAGAGGGTGTCAGAACAGACAACTGTTCTGAAATCTCCTGAGTGGGTCTCGGTACAGAAGATTCTACATCAAATGGTACTTGGCACTCTGGCTCTGAAGATCCAGCTTGGCTCGGAGGAGGAAATTGACGTGGATGAGAAAGGGTCTTAGTTGCCTCCAGAACCAGTTGGGTCAGAGCCGAAAATAATTTACCCAGCGCTGGCGACTTCAGATGTCTGCGCACCAGGGGATACCGGTATTAACTCAGTGGACCAGCTGGGAAAGGTAGTCTATTCCAGCCCCCAACAGCTGTGGAGCCGAAGGACTTTACTTGTCCAATTCTATGATATCTCCCGGTTGCGAAACCTGTGGAGCCGAAGATTTATACTTGTCTGAAGAAATTTTCAACATTTTCACAGGTGGTTCCAAATGACCAGATAAGGAAGGTGTCTCTGAAGGTTTGTCACTTCTTGAAGAAGGGGACCTGGGCTTAGATGAGGTACTCCGGCCTTCTAAAGCTTCAGAAAAAGGAGTTTTTAGAAGCCCTCTGACTATCAAATTAGTCTTTCTCTCCTGCAATACACGGGAACTAAAAGAGTGACAAAGTACAGGACTCCTGTAGGTGAATGGCCAACAAACGCATACACTATGACCATCAGTTAGAGACATTTTTTTTGCGAACATTTCTGACACCTTTTAAAGGCAGATGGGTTTGGTTCCTTCTCTCCACCTTTCTTAGGCATCATAAAAAGGAAGCAAAAGCTACAAACACTATAAATTTAAAGCACTAACTACAAAAACACACAGCACATCTACTTTAAGGGGGGGAATATATATATAATATATATATATATATATATATATATATATATATAATATATATATATTATATATACATATAATATATATATATATACATATATATATATATATATATATATACATATACATATACACATATACATATACACACACATACATACACACACAGATAGCTCTGCCCTCTAAGTTAAATGGGCACTGGGCTCTAACGTAAACGGATCTAGCACTGCTACTAAAAGAGAAAAGAACCAGCTAAGGGAACAAAGATTAGTTAAGCCCTCTAATTTAAACAGGCACTTGACCCCAACTCAAATGAGCCAAGAAACACTAACAAAGAGTACAGACACTCAAAAAACAAAGAACTACACTAAAGAATTCTGATGGGATAGTAAGAAAATAGGTCCTGCGAATTAAAACGATGGCCAACTAAGCAACAATCATGGTAGTGTAAATTTAAACAGCACAGAGAAAACTATCTGCATAAAACAGCTATAACTAAGAGTAGGACAACAGTTAAGCAAAATACAAGATATACACATTTTTCAAAAGACTTCGCCATGGCCAAGTAGAAGAGCATCAGATTTTGTTAAGCGGCAAACAAGATCTGGTTAATCACACATTGCATGATGGGATAGGTGCTCAGGTAAGAGCCAAGTGAAAGACTTCGAGCTATAGTATGTGGCCATCGGAGTAGAGGATTGGCTCCGAACCCAACCAGTAAAAATGAAGGTGAGATAGGACAACATATCACAAAGTTTCTTCATAAATAGTAAAAACAAACATTTATCAAAGACAGAAGCCAAATAAATGCTGCTACAAGCAGACATTCCCACAGGAATTACTGTAAACAGAAATAAAAAAAAAATAAAATACATACACAGACTTTCAATAAACATAGATAGAATGTTTTGTCTTATCGGCTTTTCCAGGTTAGGGGTCGCCACAGCGGAACTCCAGTCCGCTAATGATTGGCAGTAGATTTTTTTATGGCGCCGAGTTACCAGCCCGACGCCCAACCTTCAGAAAGGCACGCCCATTCACACGTCTTTCAGAGGCCACTGACTGCAGAGAAGACATGCAGACTCAACACAAAATGCACTCCAGCCGAGAATCGAACAGGAAAGCCTCTTGCTGTGAGGCAACAACGCTACCGCTGTACCACCGCGGCTTAAACAAAGATAGAAAGAATAACAAATCTAATAAAATGAAAGGAAGGGAGTTCCCCAAATGAGGCTTATCTGGTAAGCCAGAGAAAACAGCACTGGATCATTAGAAGAATCAGAGTCTTTCTGCCATCCAAAGAAGAAATTCTCAACAGTCACTTCCTGTGACAGCTGAAGGCTTCCGTCTCAGGACATACCCAGCCAATCAACTGTCACAGGAAGAGAAAGGGAGGGAAGTCTAAGCTTTTGAAAGGTGGCAAATACTAGGTTACCTTGGCAGATAACTCAAATGACACTAAGGCAGTGGAAATGAATACGGAGAACAGGGTTCGACTGTACAGATAAACCCTTTTAAAAAGCAAGTCCACCGCTTCATGGCAGTAAATGGCCACTTTTTGTGCTCACTAAATATGGCTTTGTTGTTTAGACAGCATAAAAGAAAAAAGTAAAAAAATGAACAGGTATGTGCATGACTCTGTGTGAGTTAGAGAGAATGGGAGTAAGCATGCATACTTAATTTCCTTCAGCTGCAACAAACAGTCCCATCAAGCATACATTGTTTAAACAAAAAGTATAAAATGCTGATTTGGCATTATTGGCTGAGTAATTCTCAGTGATTTATCAGCAAATCAAACATTCTATCGGGAGCAGAGCAAAACTATGCAGCAAAATCAAGGACGATCTGCAAAATCATGAAGGCATGGAGGGTTGCAGTGCCTGGCATTTTATGATTTTATTTCATGCATTTGATCAAATTGAAATGTCAGATGTATTCACTCAATGTGGCTCTAACTGCCAGACAATTGTGTGTGCTTTTCTATATGCATGTTAGAGTGTCCATCTGAGCTTCTGAAAGTGCCTGGAAAATTAAATGCTTACTCTGGGCATAAAATACTTCCCTCCAACAATTATACATGCTATAGCAAGTTTAAAACATTAGGTCGATGAACTATTTTACATCAAAAATATAAAAAATATATATAATAAAATACAAAATTGAAAATCCTCTTTTCTAAGAGCAATAATACCCTTCAGGGTTGTATGTTATAAGGGAAAACACTCTTCTAGCCTGAAGTGCTTTTGGTTTCAGAACTCCTGGGTAAGAGTTAATTACCTTAATTCTTATGATTTCTAGAACTATTGCTTGCATACAATTTTTTGTTTTTCTGTAGTTGCAAAAATATTGTAAAATAAGGAGTGTCAGCAATCAAAAAATCAAAGCAATCAGAGAAAAGCAGCATAAAAATCTGGAAAGGAACACATCCTGTTTACCACGTACAACTGCTTTAGAACTGCAAATTTCTGCAAGCGGAAGCAAACAAGTTTCATTAGTCATGCGTTCTCAACATTTAGAAAGCGAGACTGGATAAGACATTAGTTCACTACTCAAAACCATACAGAGATGCAGCTTTTAAGGAAAAAAAAACTTCTGGTGCTAGAAGAAAATGCAGAGTAACGGTTTATTGATTTTATCCATATCAAACAAGAAATAAGAAAACTGGCAAGCAAAATATACAGCAACTGCATATACAAAAACACTTAAATGTATCCATTCTAATATTTCTTTTCATCACTTAGAAGAAAATGAACTGCTTTCCATAAACAATATTTAGAAATATTACAAAACTATAAACAAACTTTAAATGTTATCAGAAGTAAGCATACATCCTAGATATAAAACTTTACAAAATACTGTTACAAAGGGATTTGCTAGATCCCAATTCTACAAAGAACTTTACAAAACCTTTTTATGACACAAAGGAATCTAATTTTAAAATGTAAAACATCTTTTTATTAAGGGAAATTAAATTTAGTTCCAAAAAGGTTTAACAACTTTGCAAACTGGTACACCACACAGCCTTAAGAAGCAAGCCAAGGCCACAGTACAAGAAAAAAAAATGTTCATTCAGATAAATTAACAGTATGAGACAAGTATTCATCAGCCATAACCGCTTTGCTCTCGAACCCGGGTCTAAAGTGAAGGCTCACCAGTTTCCTCTCTAACAGCTTTGGAGGACTTGCACTTGTAGTAGAAGCTTGACACATCATCAACATCTGTAAAAATATACGTCTCAGACGGCAGCTCTACTTGAAGCTTTGCTGGAAAGTACAACTTCGCCATAATACCAAGCTTATTAAACTTTTCTTTAAACTCCAGCAGTTTCTTGCGTTTACAAACTGTTATTTTGGATGCATCTGGAAAGAGCTCCAGTTTAACTCCTTCATAAATTATCTCTCTCTTTTTTTTAGCTGCTTTAAGTACAGCTGCTCTTGCTTCAGGGTGGGGCATTGTGGCTACTACTACAGGACACAGTAATATTTGGAGGCGACTGGGATGATGCAGACCTGGTAGTTTTCTACATGCTTTAACTGCACAAATTTGTGAATCTAAATCACTAAAACCCAGAATTTCAGCAAACATTTTATTTATATAATCCAGTATTTTTTCCTCTTCAACTGAAGAAGGGATTCCTACAATTTTTATGTTACATTGTTTAGCTTGGTTTTCTAGTTGTTCAACTTTATTAGAAAGCTTCTTTACTTGCTTAATTAAGATTGCATTTCTGAGATTTTCTTTTCTGTAATTAGATGCATCTGTAAGACAGAAGCTTGGTTCTGCATTAACAGGCTGTAAATGTGTTTGATCTCTGCACTGCAGCACACACTGAACCTGGTTTAATGAAGACTCTCCATCAGGCATTATTCCATCATGTAGGGGTGGCAAACCTGTATCCTCTGTTTTAACATCACACACAGTCTGAATGTGTCCAGCATCTAGATGTTGTGGATCCTTCCCTGGCTCAGCTTCATGACCCTTACTATCTATGAGTAGCAAAGATAAACAAAATGCACCAAGTCAAACTAAATAAAGAAAACTGAAAATAGCACTGAAGACAAAAAAACAGCGTTATGAAAAGTTTCTCTAATGACATGCATATTCTAGGTATATTCCTTTGTCAGAATACAGATGTTGCGCTTTGCATGTTAACAGCAACTACTTCGATTTTTTTTCTTTACAGCTACAAGAGAATGGCAGAAAAAAAAACTACTCTAAAGACTGCCGTGTCAACTTACCAGTGGTCAAATTCCCAGCCAATAGGAAACTTGCACATCTAGAATTAAAGAACCCCAAAGACGTAAAACAATCCTATCAAGGAAGCCATACAAATGGACACTGGAGCATACTTTGACTAAGATGCCTTTGAAGAAATACCGAAGCGTCATATACTCAGTCACTATAATGACATTTTTCAAGGGTTATCAAAACAAGTAAAGCTTGGAGAACAAGTACAAAGACGTTGCATCGCTGGAGAGAGGCTAAGATCACTGCAAACTTAGGAATGCCTTACGAAATAACAGGATAGTTAAATACTGAACTGTCACACCCGTGTAATTAAAAAAGGAACAATGTCATCCATCCCAGGTTGTGGCTATATACAGTCAGTATCAGCCCACCTACCACAGAATAGATGCTATAAATTTACCCCAACAGATTTGCCTGGGTTCAGAGCTTTGAATTCTATACCATTTGATAGGTGCATTCAAAGCAAGGCTCCCTAGGCACCTGCCTAGGGCCTTGTGCTAGTTGGGAAGTCCCTTCAGTGCTGTCTGCAGCTAATACACCTGCAGTCCTTAAGTTGACCATGGGTAATGCACACGTTAGAGATGTGCAACCATGGCCATGAAGTTCCATGACTGTGCATCATTAACTGTATTTACAAATGTGATCCCACATGATTTTAGAAATAGTTTTAAAAATATACCACAGACAAACATAAGCCTGAACCTGGCTGACCTGCATGAACTCACACGGATGACCCACTGAGGGAAAAGTGTTTCCATATATGAACAATATACATATATATTAATTTATATTCAATGCTACATAAAACTGAACAGCTCCAGGTGTCTGGTTGCAGTAGTCAAAAATTTCAGAAAACGTAAATTTATCATAAAAGTAGATGTTTAAAAATATTACTACTGCAGTATCTTAAGCTATATGGGTTGCATCCTGCCAAGGATGTGTCAACTGGTCAGCTTCCACAGCTTAAGTACACCTCCCAAACACCATAACTACTGAACAATTTGAGAAGAGTGGTATGTCAGTGGTTAGAGTGCCAAATCTTCACAACTTTAAGAGGACAGAGCCCTTTTTGCCAATTACATGCTAGAAGCAAGGGAAAGGGAAAAATATCTGTCCCCTGGCCAAAAAAAAAAAGTAGTAAACAGGGAAAGGATGTCCCTACTGCCACAGTGAACTATTCGATCATCAGTTAGTATGAACTATGCCCATTAGATCACTGTTGCAGTAACCCAAGTTATATGGGTCAAACACCAGACGGTAAAATGAGAGGGAGGAGGCAGAAGGACCAGAGTCGAGGAGCCCTTGAAGAATAGTCCAAGTAAAAACCTGCTCTGGACCTAGAGGAAGAATCTAATTTGTAGCACTTGCCTGCAGAGATGACAAAGTTGCTGCTTCTAACATAATTCTAGAGTACATTCCTTTCCAAAAAGCTAAAGTAGTAGCCAAAGTCAAGGCAGAGTGGGCCTGGAGCCTGCCTTGTTACGGTGAGCGTAACTAAAAACAATGGCATGCTGCAGTCATTTACAGGGGGCAAAGAACCTGCTGCACTTGTTTGGATAGGCAAACGGGTCACAGCAAGGTTGACTCCATAGATGGAAAATCCTCTCTGCCGCTGACAGACCACTTGCGAAGCATCAGAATAGACCTAATTCGTGCCTGCTAGGATGCTGGACTTCCCTTGCAATGCGCATTGCCATAAGAAAAAGGTTGGAGGAGATTGCCCACTACCACACACTCACTGCTTCTCGACAAAGGGGACAGGGATCAGGTTCTTCCATGTTTGTTGATGTACCAAACCAAAGACATGTCTGTTTGGATAGCAATCGTCCCAGGGAGACCTGAAAGGTCTGCAATACTAGAAGAATCACCCTCAACTCCAGAACACTGACATGCAAATTGGTCTCTCCTAAGGACCACGTGCCTTGGAGCATCCATCCAAATAAATGCCCCCAACCCCAATTGGGAAATGTCAGTGGTCACTGTGGCTACCAGGGGTGAAAAAAACTGGTATCCCCGACAAACTCCTTTGTTGGACTGTTCCACTAAAGAAAGCAATTTCTGCAAAAGCAAATGAGTTTTATTTGTTAGGACAGTGAATGTTGAATCCACCACTGAGCAGCTAGTCTGCTGAAGAGCACTCACTAAGAATCAAACAATCTGGACCAAGGTTATAGCAGCTACCATAGGTTCATAGGTTCATACTAGGCTATCTGCCCGAGGGCATTTACAAGCCTAGCCCATAGTTTTGTGGCTTACGCCACCCCTTTAGTATGGGGAACTATACCCATTATTTTGCTGTGCCTCTGTTGAGCAGTGACACTGAGGTAATCCCTGGGGTATATCTGCGATCTCCCATCCATTGGTCAAGATTTCTCTTGAACAAGGCCAGCGAGGTGCTCTGCCTCACATATACCGGGATTTTATTCCACAGCATAGGAGTCTTTGGGTGATGAATCTATCCCTCCAGCGCCTATTAATAGCCGTGTCGAGGTTTAAGTCTCCGCCCTTGTGGCTCTGACGGATCTAGATTTTTGAGGTGAAGCATATTCATCAAATCTGGGTTTGACATGGCCTTGTATGTTAGGCAAAGGTCACCTCTGAGCAGTGTTTACTGAATAGAGCTGGAGTTCTTTCAGTCGGGCAGCATAGGACAGATGTTTGAGACCCTTTATCCTTTTGGTGAGGAACTTTTGTGGCCTCTCCAGCTGCTGCAAGTGTCGGGTCAGATACATTCGAATGGGGCATTGTACTCAATCATTGGTCTGATGAGTGATGAGTATAGGGAGACTATGACCTCCCTTGATCTAGATGAGAATCCTTCATGATAAGGTGGGCAATGTAGAAGGTCTTCCTAACTACTTTAGCTACATGGGTGTCGAATGACAGACTACTATCAACCTGGGTCCCCAGGTCCCTGATAACTTCTTCTATGCTCAGTGGATTGCCACCTATTTGGTAGCTAGGGGTAACCTTGTTTTTCGAAGGGTATGACTATGCATTTTTGGCATTTAACTTTAGGCCATGGCTCTGGCACCAGTTATCCGCTTTCTGTGAGACCCTTCTGAAGGATATCTGTGTCAGATGTGTTTTCTACTATGGCCCAGTTTGCAGTCATCTGCAAACTTTGTCAGCCATAACCCTCCTGTGTTTGCTTGTACCGGAAAAGTAGATGCCAAACAAGAGTGGGCCCAGGACTGAGCCCTGTGGTACACCACTTGTGACAGGCTTTGAGTCTGACATGGCGCCAGCAACTCTGACCCTGTGGGTTCTGTCACTCAGCCAGTTTGCAACCCATCTTGTGATGCATGGGTTAACATTTAAGCTGATGAGTTTTTCAATGATACCCGAGTGAGGTATTGTATCAAGGCCTTCGCCAGATCGAGGTAGGCTGTATGGACTGCCTTTCCCTCATCAATGGCTTTGGTGACTGTTTCAAAAAGTCAACCAAGTTTAGAAGGCATGATCTGCCTTTGACAAAGCCAAACTGGGATGGATCCAAAGTCTGCAAATTCTATGTCTTTATTTATGAGGTCCATTATGATCCTCTCCATGGCTTTGCAGATAAGGCTTGTCAAGCTAATGGGCGGTAATTTTCAGGGTCGGTGGAGGCACCGCCTTTGTGAAGTGGGACCACAGTTGCAGTGCCACCCCTGGCACGATCCAGAGGTAAGACTATGATTAAACAGCTGTCCTAGCTGTGGGTTTAATTCCTCATTGAGTTCGTGGAGCACACAGCCGGGGACACCATCAGGTCCCATGGATGCTGTGTTTTTTGCTTTGGAGAGAGCAGTTCTCACTTGGGCGTTGAAGATGTTTGGGGGGCTGCAATCGCTTGGTATAGATATCTCTCCTTTTGGGGGGGAGGGGAATCTAAAGCTTGGAGGACCAGTCTTACTAAGGGAGAGGGGTGTGAAAATGCCTCGCATGAAATCTTACAGACTGTACTCTGACAGAAATGCTAGTTGACTAGTGTCCAGGCAGGTGCCTATGAATTCCAAGACTTGGAATAGTTGATTCTGATGCCTTAAGACTTGCATAGTTAGAGCAGGTAGTCCCGTTTGAGGAGATGCCTGGTTGGGGCAGTGAGGAGCCAGTTGTCTAGGTATGGAAACACTCAATCCAAGCAGCCTCAGGTGAGCTGTTACCACTGCCATACACTTGGTGAACACCCTGGGGACTGTGGTGGGACCAAACAGGGCTCTGAACAGATTGCAACTGGCCCCTAGCCGATAGCACAGCTATCTTTGGGAGTGTGTGTTCATTTTGATGCAATAGTACTTCCTGAAGATCAAAACAGTATACCCAATCATACTTTTGCAGAACTGGCACAATGGACTGAACTGTGACTACCCAGAACTTGGAGTTCTTTACAAACTAATCAAGACTGCTGATATCCAGAATGGATTTTAGGTTCCTTGTCTTCTTTGGCACTAAAAAAACCTCAAGTACCAAATCCTCTCTGGTCTGGTAGGACCTCTTGGATGATTTTGTTTTGGCTAGCAGCTTTTGAATCTCCAAGGCTGCTAACAACTGACTGGGTGGAACGTCAGAGAGCCTCTTCCATTTGGTTGGTGGGATTTGCAAAAAAAAAAAAAAAAAAGGAATGAAATAGCCTCTGGATATAATTTTTTGCATCCAAGTGTTTGTGACCAATGCTAAGGCTTCTGGGTGTAGAGACAAGTGCCCAACTGCATCCAGAGAACAGCAGTCTGACAACCCTTCAAGAGTTCTGGAAGGGTTCATCTGAGATGGTATCTTGAAACCCTTGACTGTGTGGGCCTCTGCTGCTGTGAGGGCAGTGTCTTCCATTGTAAACCCCTCCCAGTCTCTGGGGAAAATTTCCTCCCGGGAGTCCTACAAAGGACCTTGTGACTTTCAGAACCACATCTTTTTACCTCTTCACAGATTCCTGGAAAAGGATCTCAGTGTGGTAGAAAAACGTACTTCAGCAGCAGACAATGTCTTCCCTTTTTGCTCATTGTGGGAGAGCGTGTCTAACTGTAGGACTAAACAAGGAAGATCCATCAATATAAACATTGATAAAAACTTGAAGGGCTCAGCAAAATTTCATAAGCTCATCCCGGAATCTCTCTGAATAGCTATGCCTGAATCCACCGCCCATAAGGTACATTCAGCTGCAAGAGAGACCCATCATGGATGCATTATAGATAGATTGAAGGGTAGCCTGTTGTGAAGATAGCAGTTTGTGTTCCTCCCACAGACATGGAACCAGGAAGAGATATGGTGAATTATTTAATCAAATCTCTCTGCAATCTAGTGAAGTATGCAGAGTAATTCAGAAACTGAAGAACTAATGTCATTGAAGCCATAAAAACACTTTCCAAATCTGTCCAAATGCTCTGGACTCTTAGGTGGATGGACAGAAGAGCTCTGTTCTGCCAACTCTTAGTGGCCACTGCCACAACCATGGCCTCCACAGGAACTCCCTTACTCTAACAAGGCCCATTAGAAGGGGACAGAAATTTGTTGGGGTGACAAGAAATGGGCTGTATGGTATCTGGTTCCTTCCATGTCTGGTGAGACACCAGATCTATAGTCATGAGCTGGACACAAAAGCTTCCAGGAATAAGGACTCCTCCTGGAAAGGGGGATCAGAAGACCATCCCACCCTTCTGGCTAAGGAAAATCTCTAGGTCTCCAAAGGAGACATCTTCTGGTGGAGACCTTGAGGACCCCTCCCTTTCACTGAAGTTAAAATCTTCACTGAGAGATTCCCAAGGGAAATCTAGGTGGCTCCTTTTGCATGATCTGTTCTGGGAGACCTCATCAATGGGATAAATCAGGAGAGGTGTCGGAAGATGGGAAGGTTCCTGAAAATGAACTGTTCGGGTGCTCGAGCAACCTACTGTCCCCTATGGGATAGGGTAGTGAGGTTCAGAACTTGGACTTGATGGTGGTAGGGTTGTAGTAGCTGAAGAAATAAGATTAGACTGGTCTCTCAGATGAAAGAAAACCCTCTCCACCACCTCAAAGGTAGAAGGGTTGAGAGAAGCTGTGACAAGCTGCACCAGAGCCAAAGTTCTAGGTGTTGCTGGGATCCTGTCACAACAGAGGAGTTGGACCTGAGCTATCCACCAAAGAAGCTTCTGCTCTGAGACTTGTCCTATTCTAGAGGGATCTGCACCAAATGTGTCAGGGGCGCAGCTGGAGATGAAGACCTAGCCGTCTTCTGATCTGATGCATCGATTCTTGGGATTCTCGAATCTGAGGGCTCCAAAAACAGACAGATCAGAAAAAGAGAAATAAATGAGAATTAGGTTGGAAGCATATGGATCTGATAACACTCCCATCTAAATCTGAGTCCTGAGAAACTTCACCATCCTATCCACATCTGCTTTGGATAGGCTCCAGGAAGACCTGAAAGAGGGCAAAGTGGACAGGGGATTCTCTCAAAAAAGGGTAAACTGAGCTGTGGAGAAATTGGCTCTGGGAAAAAAAACAAGGGGATCGGGTTCTCCGAGATATAACTGTCCCACAGTTGTATCCAAAGGGGTGGAATCTGATTTTTTTGCAATTTTGGCTGGCAGCTCCAAGGCCAGAGCTGGTTTAGGAAAATGGTTAGTAGACAGTTTTCTTTGTACCCTGGGCTCAGAGAAAGTTAGTTTCTTGGTGGGGGGTTTTGAACTCCAGAAACAGATGCAGCAGATGTACCAGAAGAGTGAAGTAACCCTATCAAAATTAACTTGCTGTGGCAATCACTCAAGTTTTTAGTGTCAAATCCAGCACAAATGGAGCATGGAGTTTCAAGGTGGGCCACTCCCAAACAGTGCACACAAGTCCCTGTTGACATCAGAATTGAGTATCTTATGCCCACAGGAAGTGCACTTTTTAAAAACTGTAGGTTTTTCAGCCACGAGAGAGAGAGAACAGAGACAAAAAAAAGATTTTTTTAATTTGTTAGAGAGAAAAAAAAATAAATGAAAGGGCATACTAACAATGGTATCAGAGAAATACCCAATGAGAGGGTAAGAAAGCAAAGAAAAAAATAGTACCAACAATGGTATCAACCAGTACCCAAGAAAAAGGTTAAGGAAAGAGCGACTACCGCAAGCAACCCATAAACCTTAAAGGAGGAAGGGGGAGAAAAACAAACAAATGATAAAAGAGTAAACGCTCTCAGATTGCAAGAAAAATTAGAAGTTATGTACCTACCATAACATTCCATGTTAGTTGTCTTCTCTCGCCTTCTTTCTTGCTGGATGGGTTCGGAGCCGATCCTCGGCTCCGACTCGGCACTTGCTAAGCTCAAGAGTCACTTCCACCAGCTCGAGGCAGCCCCATATCCCATGATGCAAGGCGGAGATTACCCAGATCTCGTTTGGTAGCTAGAGGAAAAAAAATACCTACTATCTTCCCCCAAGGGAAGAAGAACAACTAACCTGAGAAAAAACTGTAAGGGGAACTCAGGTAACTAAGTGCAGAGCTAACTGGTGTCCAAGGGAGAAATCTCCCAGAGAAGAGGATAGTTCAAGGTCTGTCCAGGCTAGGGGGATAGGAGGGAGGGACGCAAGTAAGAAGGCGAGAGAAGACAACTAACATGGAACGTTATGGTAGGTAGATAACTTCTAAATGTTAAGTTGTCAATCTCGCCTTCATTCTTGCTGGATGGGACCGCATCCCTAGCACCTCTATCCTGGGTGGCTCAATGGAACAGACTCTTGAGAACTGTGGAACCAAAGCTCGCCCTGTCCCTGGAGGCCAAATCCAATTTGTAATGTGAGACGAAGGTATGAGGAGTGGCCCAAGTGGCTGCTGCACAAATAGTGTCTAAGGGTAGTCTAGCCTGAAAGGCTATAGATGTGGCTAGGCCTCTGGTAGAATGTGCTTTTGGTATTGAGATCAGCTGTTTGCCCCTAAGCTGATAAAGAAATAGTGGAAGACAGCCATCTGGATAAGGTCACCTTAGAAACAGGGAGACCTTTCTTATTTTCAGCATAAGAAAGAAAAAGCTGATCAGACTTTCTAGATTGCTTTGTTCTGTCCAAGTAATATCTGAGTTGGCGATGAACATCTAGGCAATGCAATTTTTGTTCCGCCCTGTCAGAATAATCGGGAAAAAATACTGGAAGATCAACAGATTAGTTTAAATTAGTCTTAGAAACAACCTTGGGCAAAAAGGATGGATTAGTTCTCAAAGATACTCTATCCTTGTGGAAGACCAAGTAAGGGGGACGAACACAGAGAGCATGAAGTTCAGACACCCTTCTAGCCAAAGTAATAGCGACTAGAAAAGAGTGTCTTCCAAGAGAGAAATTTTAACGAGCATGTAGCAGCCGGTTCAAAAGGGGGAAGTATTAAGGATGCCAGCACTAAACTTAGATCCCACTGCGGTGGAGGATCCCTAACAGGGGGTTTAAGTAGGAAGATCCCTCTGAGAAAGGCTTTGCAAAGTTTGAGAGACAATGTTCTGGTCTGCAAATCCGACATGAAAATTCGAGATTGCTGCCAGCTGAACTTTGGTTCTTCTTCTTCCACAGTTAGAGTGAAAAATTTCAGCTAGGAAGTCCAAAACTGACTGAATAGGGGCAGTAAAGGGATCTATGTTCTTAGACCTTGCCCAAAAGGAAAAACGTTGCCATTTGCTAGAGTAAATCCTTCTGGTAGAGGACTTTAGAGAAGCTACTATGATATCCCTAACGGGATTAGAGATCATAGGAAGCCTGGCTAAGGAAGGAAGTGGAGCAACCAAGCAGTGAGGTTGAGGGAACGAATGGACCGGTGCAGTTGACCCGACTGGTGGGTCAGATCATCTGGAACTGGGTCCAGATGCCAAGGCTGCACTAAGAGATGTCGATGAAGGAACGGGAACCAAATTTGTCGAGGCCAGTAAAGAGCAATGAGAATCAGCTTGGCTCTCAAGTCGGTAGCTTTCTGAAGCACTTGAGGAATCAACGGAAAAGGGGGAAAAGCATAAAGAAGTCCCCGGGGCCAATCCTGGGTTAGAGCGTCTCTGGGGGGATGGCCTGGAAGTGGAAAGAGAGAGGAAGTCTGGGCATTTGCTGTTTTGGGGTGTAGCAAAAAGGTCGCAGCAGGGAGGGCCCCACTTCTGAAAAATCTCTTCCGCTATAGATTGTTTGAGAGACCACTCGTGAGGCATGAGTATAGCTCTGCTCAACCTGTCCGCTATGATGTTGGTTTTCCCGGAGATATGCGTTGCCATCAGAAACCGCTGAGAGGAGATCGCCCATTGCCAAAGTCTGAGAGCTTCTCGACACAGAGGATAGGACTTGGTCCCGCCTTGTTTGTTGATATACCATACTACGGACATGTTGTCCGTGTGAACCGCGATAGTTCCTAAAGGAAGAAAGTCGTTGAGGGCTTGCAACGTTAAAAGCAGTGCTCTCATCTCTAGGACATTTATATGCAGGTGGTAATCGAATGGTTGTCACATGCCATGGACCATCCTGCCCTGATAATGCCCCCCCCCACCCGATCAGGGAGGCATCCGAAGTGACCGTGGCTAACGGGGCCGGGGGGACAAATGGTCTGCCCTGATGGACTAGGGGGGAAGAAATCCACCAGGATAGGTGGCTCTTGCAGATCTGTGAGAAAAGGATCTTGTGACACATGGGCAACTGCTGGAAGGACCATTGGGTAAACAACATCCACTGTAGGAGACGCATGTAAAAGCGGGCCAGAGGAAGAAGTGTGATGGCAGCTGCCATTAGGCCTAACACTTTCAGGGCCAACCTGGCTTGTACCTTTTTGCTGAATAGGATGATCCGAACATGATTTTGGATATCCAGGATTCTTTGATTTGTTAGATTTGCTGACATCCAAGTAGTGTCTAGATCTGTGCCTATAAAGGTAATAGATTGGCAAGGCGATAAGGAAGACTTTTCGAAGTTGACTGAAATCCCTAACTGGCTGCAGAGACGTAGAGTGTAATCCCTGGCCTGGAGAAGTTGATGCCTGGTGGTGGCTGTGAGGAGCCAGTCGTCTAGGTACGGAAACACCTGGAATCCCTGACGTCTCAGGTAAGCCGTGACCACTGCCATGCATTTGGTGAACACTCTGGGGGCTGTGCTGAGACCAAAGGGCAGGGCTCTGAATTGAAAATGACTGGTCCCCAGCCGAAAGTGGAGAAACCTTCTGGAGCGTCTGTGGATTTTTATGTGATAGTATGCATCCTGAAGGTCTATAGAGCACATCCAGTTGTCTTTGTCCAGAAAGGGCAAAATCGATTGAAGTGTGACCATCCGAAAACTCGTCTTTTTGACAGACTTTTTTAGTCTGCTGAGGTCTAATATTGGTCTCCAGTCTCCCGTCTTTTTGGGGACCAAAAAGAACCTTGAGTAGATTCCGGATTCTAAATGGCCTGCTGGAACTGGCTGGATGGCTCTTTTCTCTAGAAGTTTTGAAACCTCTAGCTTTGCAATTTCCCTTAGACCGGGTGAAACGTCTGGAAGGGATCCCTTTTGAGGGAAGGGGCTTTTCTCGAAAGGTATTTTGTAACCCTCGGATATGATCGACTGTACCCATTTGTCTTGAGAAAGGGAAAGCCAGGCTTCTGGGTACAGTGACAATCTCCCCCCGACTGCCTCCAAGGGTGGGCAGTCGGGCAACACCTCAGGGATGCTGGAAGGGCTTGTCAGAGAGAGGCTCTCTGCTGCCCTGGTTCTGTGGACCCCCCTCTGCCCCTAGGGCGGCGTCTGTTACTACCCCCCTGCCTCTGGGGGTAAACTGACCACGTGCGTCAGGCGTGACTCCTTGAGATTTTCGGAACCACATTTTCCCTCCCTTCTGACCTTTGGGGTAAGGCCTTGAAGGGGTGGAGAAACGGACTCCTTCTGCAGAAAGAGTCTTGCTCGCACTTGGTCAAAGTGTCCTTCACCTGAGGTCCAAACAAAGTTGTCCCATCGAAGAGAGAGTTTGTGAAGAACGCCTTAAAGGGGTCTGCAAAATTGCAAAGTCGCATCCAGGACTGACGTCTGAGAGCCACTCCTGTGCCTGCAGCTCTACTCGCTCCATCGGCTGCATAAGAAATGAGCCGCATGGAGGAGTTAGTTATGGAATTTAGGATTCCCAGCTGAGAGGCAATCTTCTCTTGAGCCCCAGCAGCTGACTGATCCTGTACCACCTCACCCAATTCCTTGAGGATATCTCTTTGAAGTTGGGTGAAGTGACATAGATAATTCAGCAAACGCATAGCAAAGGTCGCTGAGGAAAACATCCGCTTACCATACCTGTCCATGGTCATAGACTCCTTGTTAGGAGGATGGACCGGTACGGAATGATCTGCAAGTTCCTTTTTGGTGGTGGCCGCCACCACCATGGCATCAACCGGGACATCTTTGGCGAGAAACTGTTTTTCAGTGGGGGCCGTGATAAATTTAGAAGGCCTCCTGGGGACTGGTTCCACAGAATCCGGAGATGCCCACACCTTTCGAGCTATCACGTCCATGAGGGGGTCGAAAGGCGGAGAAACCCAGGAGGTGGAGGGTCGAGATCCAAAAGCCTCCAGGTATACAGACTCATCCTCGGAGGGGTTAATGGAGGGCCAGTTCCCCCTCTGTTTCAGGAGTTCAAGAATGTCTGAAAAGGAGACATCCTCAGAGGGGGATCTTGGGGACCCCTCAGACTCATCTAAGTCGATATCTGATGTCGCAGACTCAGGGGAGTCTAAATGCTTCCTCTTGCAAGTCCTCTTACGCGGGGGTTCCCCTGAAGGATCAGGAGAAACCTTGGAAGAGGAAGGTATTCCCAATGGGGAAACCTGGGGCGATGGATCTCTGGGTCCGGGAGCAAGAGAGTGGGAAGAGATATCTACAGGCACTGAAGAGGGAGGAGCTAAAGGGACCGACTGTTGACTCAGCTCGGGGGCTAGTACACTCCTCATCACCTCGAAGGCTCCCCTCCTGGGGAGGACCGAGAGCTTCCGCTCCGAGGAAACAGGAATACCCGGCCCCACCGAAAGGGAAGGCTCCGAAGCAGATGTCGGTGCCGAGCTTACCAAAGCCGAAGCTCCTAGGGGGAGAACGGGGTCGGACAAGGGTCCGATGCCACTCGCCCCCTCGGAACAGACAAGGGAAGCCAGACGACCGGATCCCTCCAAGGACGGTCTCAAGGAGGAGATAGGAGTCGAAGACGACGGAGCCGAAAGGAGTGGTATCGGCTCCGAAGCACCAACAGTCACAGTTCCAATAAGCTCCGGCTCCTAGCTCTGAAGGAGAGTCGAAGGAGGAATTTCTGGAGGGTGTGGAATAGCGGTCGTCTGCTGAGACGGGCTATGAAGTATCTGGGCCAGTGCCTGTGATTTCAGCAGTCTACTCACCATTCTCTCCAAGTCATGGTCTGAGAGTCTGGAAGACCTTGAAGATCGGCTCCGATGGCTCCGCTCCGAAAGTAAGGGAGAGGCCGGAGCTGAATGAATGGACTCCAGCGATGGAGATCTGGATCTCTTTCGCGATGGAGCCATCGGAGCCGAAGAACCTTCGGTTCCAGTTGGAGCCGACAACTTGTCGGCTCCGAGCTGGGTCAGAGATGTGTCGGCTCCAGCCGGAGCAGACAGGCATGGAAGCAAGAGTATCGGCGCCGATACCGAACCTTCAGAGAAGGAAGGATCGGCTCCAGCCAGAGCCGATCTCTACTCCGAGGGAGTCGGAGCCAAGGCTGAAGGCTTGGACACTGAAGCCTGGGCCTTGGGAGGCTTTGAGGGCTTCCCCGAGCCGGACTTAGCCGGGGAGCTCCCAGACTTTAATAAGCCCCTGAGAATAAGTTTATTTCTACGTTCCTGCAGGACTCTCTGGCTGAAGGAGTGACAAATAGCACAGGAGTCCTGCAGGTGTAGCGGTCCCAGGCAATAAATACAAGAAGTGTGACCGTCTGTCAGAGACATCTTCTGACAGCACGAGTCACACTTCTAAAGAAGCTAGTGTCTCAGGCTTCAAGACATGACTATCTAATACACACACTACACAGTCAGTCCAAAAATTAAACTAAATTAACAAAACCAAGTACAGGGAAAAAACACACAGACACACCCAAACAAACCCTGACAGGAAAAATATAGGAGGGGTAAAGACCTAAGGCCAGACTAGCAAAAAATATAAATAAAGGGAACGGGACACTAACGGGAATGGGGCTAAGTGAATCAGGAAGTTAATAAAGTAATATATAAATAAATATAAAGTACTGGGGTAGACTAAAGTCTCAGAAAAAAAGGTAGAAAAATTCACTTACCAGGAGCTGGTAAAAAGTTACCTCATGAGCGAAGCGGCAAACGAGATGTGGGTAATCTCCGCCTTGCATCATGGGATATGGGGCTGCCTCGAGCTGGTGGAAGTGACTCTTGAGCTTAGCAAGAGCCAAGTCGGAGCCGAGGATCGGCTCCGAACCCATCCAGCAAGAATGAAGGCGAGATTGACAACTTAACATCACCCTATAAGCTTGACAGAGTGGGATATGCATCTGAAGTAAAGTGTGAAATGTGATCTGGGGTATTACAGGGTTCTAGGGCATTATAGTTAGAGGAAGCTCGAGAGTTGGATCTGAAAATCTGAGCAAATGTGTCCAAGCCAGATCAGAGGTTGGATCAAAGACCCATCAGTTGAGTAATGAATGAAAATGACACATTTAAAACATTAAAAGGGGTGTGTAAAGTTTTTCTCCCAAACGGAACTTACCTGCTCCACAACATTGCATAAACAGACTGCTGATCCTCTGAAGCTCACACAGGAGCACTTTTCTGCAACAGGAAAAGTCTGAAGGGCTTGGCACCCAAGCCTGTCTTTAGCTAGCTCAGCTCTAGCTGACCAACATTTTGGGCATGTGGAAGGTGCCTTGAGGCTTTGGAAACTGTCTGGCTGTTACATCCTACACATGATGTAACCCAAATAGCTTAGGCTTCTGTAGCAGTGAACAATCTGATCATCAATGGCATAATTTTGAAATAATGGTGTTTGCCCAGTCTACTATTAACATACTTGTTTATTCACTGCCCATTTCCCAGTTTTACATCTGACAGGAATAGTTCGACAAGTAGTAACACCAGTAGAGTCCTGTAGTACACCACTGGGGACCCTTATTGGAGACAGACACCATGATTTGTTATATCCGTTGGTTAACAACAATTTTACTCATTGAAAATATGTACAGACATTTAATGACTTCACCTTGTCCATCATTCCCTTATGTAGAGTAATGTTAAAAGTCATACCAAAGGTCAAGATAGGTTATATACAGTCCGCTTCATGTTGTAGTTACTTCTTCAAAGAATGCCATGAGACTCAAAAGGCAACACTGTATTAACCAACCCATACTATTTCCATGTGTAACAGAAACAGGTCTCCCTCCGTCATTTTAAATGAACTGCATTATGAATATTCGCATATTTCACATGGAATACTAATTGATGGGTCACAAATATACCTCTCAAACAGGGATCATGGGGAAAAAGCAAAATGAGGGTCAGTCTGCTTGCATGTCCGTTTCTTATGAACTGGTCCTGGTAGGAGATCAGTAGGCTCCAAATAAGGCTGTAGCATGGAGCCAGAGATGCCTGTGGTACCAGGTGTCCTTGTCTGACAGTGACAGTTAGTACAGTCCCGCTGGGGTTCAGATGGAATCACCTTTTCCTTGGCATCAGTATGACCTTTTCAAAACCTTGAAGGCCGAAGATGCCATTGGCTCTGTAGGCTTCCTCCTATCCTCAGACAGGACACATACCTCACAGCAGATGGGCCTCAACCCTGAAGCTCATCTAGGAGCCAAGCTATCGAATACCTGACCCCGAGGGTAAGGGATTGTTCTGGCAACTTTGGTTTTGTTGACCCATCCCCTCAAACTCCAGCAATGAAGCTTAGGCTCAGAGTCTCTACTGGATCCAAACATGAGAGTCAAGAGAGGAAGGCGTGCTGTTGGAGCTGAAGTAACTTAGCTATCAGTTCCGACAAAGGCACTTGATGATGGACTGGATCCAAGACGGTCAGTTCTGAAGGACAGACTAGGACCAGAGAAGGAAAAGAAGGCTGGACCAATATTCAGTATGCTTCTGGGGGATGGTGCAGAGAGTACCCCAAGCTGGACTTGCATTCTAAGGAACTTCCTCATCATCTTAATTCTTGTTCAGTTAGACTTCTGTATGACAGGGTGGAAGAAGCCACTGAAGGTGATCTCAAATACCTCTACTCCTGGAGTATGGGTGTGCGCAACTTCAAACTCATTGGGTCCAGAAAGAAATGGGACCTAGAAGGTAAGGTACACACCTAAGAAACTGTCTACTCTGACCATAAAGCATTTCTTGATCTGGCCAGGAAGTACCATACAAGGGATACTGTTTATTAAAGAGGCCTTGTAAGACACGACTGAAGTTGTCAGGTGGCAACTGAGATCTGAGGTACTAAGGTGGAGCAGGGGAGGAGTCAGAGTCCAAGAAAAGAGAAGCTTCAGAATCGGTACAGAAGTCAGATTCAACAACACATGGTTGAACCAGATAAAAACAGAAAACTGTATCGCACTGTTTACTACTAGCAATCTAAAAATGTGTAAGGACTCTTTCTGGTTTTAAACTAATACATCAGAAACAGAAAAATGTAAAGAAATCTGAGAAAATGATAGTAGTCCACAGACTGCTTAAGCTTACTACACCCATTTGGGTAGTTGATGATACTGTATTCTGCAGTCCAGTCAACTAGCCTCTATTGTAATCTTTAATCCATCTCAGATTGATATCCACTCTTTGCTGCTCAAGTAATGAATACTAGGAACTATAAAGTTAACTGTGGAGAAATGGTCAAGTTGAAGGATAGCAGCACACGAGGTCTGGTCCTTTACCCTGCCTATGGGCACATTTCACCAAAATCTAGCACTGCAGAAGCTCCTTCAATAAGATTACCTCAAAGAAAGTTATACATGCTATAAAGTACAGTTTTGTACCTACCATAAATGTAGATGTCCGAGAGGTATGCATCTGCAGTCCTAACAAGTGGGTTGTCCTGGCCTCAGGCAGCCCTTCGGTCGGCCGGATTCCAAAGTCTGGGTCTGGCCTCGGCTGATGTCGCACTTCACCCGACGTCATAGCTGCAGTTCTTCGGGTATAAAGGTATCAGCCGACTCCATTTTCCTTAGTGTTTCTTGCCCCAGATGCCAGGTGCCCTCTAGGAAGGCTAAATTTGGATAAATGCAAATGTTTCCAAACAATAGAGAGCAAATAGAAATGAACATGTATATACATATATACAAACAAATACACCATAATAGATTCTCCCAGCTAGCTACAAGATGGGCAAATACCCTAGGAGTACCACAGAGGGGAAGGAGGGTGGGTAATCCTGACTGCAGATGCATACCTCTCGGACATCTACATTTATGGTAGGTACAAAACTGTACTATGTCCTTCAAGGATGCATCTGCAGTCCTAACAAATGGGTAGAATACCATAGCCAAACTGGGGGAGGAGGCACTAAGGAGGCACTAAGAGTTTATGGTGTAGTTAAGATCCCTTGCAAAACAGCAGTGGCAAAACCTGCTCGGGATCTGGAGTATAAAGGCAGATTATAATGCTTGGCAAATGTATGCACGGAGCTCCAAGTAGCAGCCTCTAAAATGTCTTTGGTAGCCACTCCTCGTAAGAAAGCTGTAGTAGTGGCTGTAGCCCTTGTGGAATGAGGTCTGATGTTTTCTGGAGTTGCCTTTCCATGAAAAGAGTAACAAAATCTAATGCAATTTCCTATCCATTTTGAGATTGTTTGCTTTGAAATTTCTTTTCCTTCCATTCCTGTTGCATATGCTACCAGAAGCTGGTCAGTTTTTCTATTGTTCTTGGTTCTGTTCAGGTAGTAGCGCAATTGTCTGTGCACATCCAAGGTATGCAGCAATCTTTCCACCCTGTTCTGTGGGTTGGGGAAGAATGTTGGTAGGTGTTATTGCTTGGTTTAATGATACCCTGGAGTCCACCTTAGGCATAAAGGTAGGATTAGTTCTCATGGACACTCTATCCTGATGAAAGATAAGGAAGGGCTGTACTGCCATTAAAGCCTGTAATTCAGAAACCATTCTAGCTGAAGTGATTGCAAGCAGGAATGCAGTCTTCCAAGATAAGTACTGTAATTCTGCTGTTGCTGCTGGTTCAAAAGGGGGGAGTGTCAACTTTTCTAACACAAAGTTCAAGTCCCATGTAGGCAATGGTGGTTTCCTTGGTGGCTTTACATTTTTAATTCCTCTGAGAAACTGCCCGAGTAGAGGTTGAGAGAAGACTGGAGGATCCATGTTGTATTCTGCTGAAATTGCTGATGCATGAATCTTAATGGAGGAGTAAGACAGACCATTGTGGAAAAGCTCTGCTAAGTATTCCAGGATGTTAGCTATGTTTGCCAATGATGCATCTACTCCTTTTGTTGCACTCCAAATGAGATATCTTTTCCATTTCGCTGAATAAGTTTTCCTTGTTGAGGGTCTGCGAGCCTCCAAGATAATGTCTTTAACCCTTTGAGATAAATCTGGGTTATTTTTCCTTATGTAATGTTCCAAGCAGCTAGCTGCAGTGTTTTCAAGTTTGGATGCAGGATTTTGAAGTTGTTCTGTGTTAGCAGTAGAGGTATTGGGGGTAGAGGCCATGCGTGTTCCCGGGACATACTCCTCAGTAGCGGGTACCAATGTTGCCTCGGCCAATCTGGAGCTATCAAGATGATCCTTGGGTGATCTTCTTTGATCTTCAGTAGCACTTTGTGCATCAAAGGAAGAGGTGGGAATGCATATGCTGTCAGGTTTTCCCAACTGAAGGATAGGGAGTCCACCTTCCAAGCAAGTGGGTGGTATGTCCTTGTGCAGAATTTCTTCAATTGGTGGTTGTGTGGGGATGCGAACAGGTCTATTTCTGGCAGTCCCCATTTCCTTGTGATGGTTTTGAAGATGTCTGGATGCAGCATCCATTCGTGGGCATCCGTGGTGGTTCTGCTTAAGATGTCTGCTAGTATATTTTCTTTTCCTGGCACGAATATGGCTTGGAGCTGAATGTTGAGGCTCAGGGCCACATTCCAGAGGTCCATTGCCATCCGGCATAGAGGATATGAATGTGTGCCTCCCTGTTTGTTGATATACCACATAACTGTGGTGTTGTCCGTCCTTATCAGCAAATGACCCTGTTGTAGAAATGGTCTGAATGCCTGAATTGCCTGTTTTACTGCCAGCATCTCCTTTTGATTTATGTGTAGGTTCATCTGGTCTGGAGTCCATAAGCCTTGTATGCACTTGTCCACCATGTGTGCCCCCCAACCGAGGTCTGAGGCGTCCGTGGTGATAGTCTGGCTTGGGTGAGGCCTGTGGAAGGGCAGTCCTTTGTTCAATTGACAGGCCTGGGCCCACCACTGGAATTCTTGCTTCAGGCATGGAATTATTGGAATTTGGGTTTCTAGGCTGTGCTTGTGCTGAGACCATAAATTCCTCAGGTACCATTGTAACTTCCTCATATGTAGTCTGGCATGTGGAATTAATATTATGCAGGATGCCATGTAACCCAGGGCTTGTAGGATTTTCCTTGCTGTAAGCTGGTTCTGCGTTGTTAATGCCATGAAATAGAGTGGTAGCTGCTTCTGTTTTTCTGCTGTGAGGAATGCCATCTGGTTTGATGTATCCAGTTCTGCACCCAGGAAGGTTACCCTTTGGGATGGTATCAGCCTTGACTTTTTTGTGTTGACTGTGTATCCCAGGGCTTGCAGCAGGTGAATAACCTTTATCAAATCTTTTGTTAATTTGTCTTTGCTGTCCGCTTGTAACAGGCAGTCGTCCAGGTATGGATAAATTTGAATTCCCTGAAGCCTGCAATGAGCAATTACTGATGCCAGGCATTTCGTGAATACTCTGGGCGCAGTAGATAAGCCAAAAGGCAATGCTGAGAATTGATAATGCTCTGATCCTGCAAGAAATCTGAGGTATCTTCTGCAATTTGGTCGTATGGGGACGTGCAGGTATGCCTCCTTGAGATCCAGAGTCACCAGCCAAGACTCCTTGCCCAGCATGGGAAGAAGTTGCTGTAGGGTCAGCATTTTGAATTTTGGAACAATGAGATATGTGTTTAGAGCGGACAGGTCGAGGATAGGTCTCCATTGTTTTCCTTTCTTGGTACTAGGAAAAGCCTTGAATAAAATCCTTGTCCTTGTTCCATAGCCGGTACCTTTTCTATAGCTCTCATCCTTAGTAAGTGGTCTATTTGCTGTAAAGCGTTTGTCCTTTGGTTTGGAGGTAGGTTTGGCATTCCTCTCTTCCTTGGAAGAGTATGGAAGTGGAACCTGTAGCCTTTGTCTATTGTCTGTAAAATCCATTTGTCTCCTGTAATGTAATGCCAATTTACTGAAAATAAGGCTAATTTTCCGCCTAAGGGTGCTGCCAGTTGTTCCCTGGTAGGCGGTTTCAGAGCCAAGTCACTGTGATTGTCCTGTAGAAGTGGTAGTGGCTGGATCTGTGGCAGTAGTTCTCTGGCTGTTAGGCTGCCACTGACGTCCCCTGTAGGCACCTCTGGATTGACCTCTGCCTCTAGGGCGCCTATTTCTGCTTCTCTGTGCTCTGGTGGTGTCTGGAAAGGACCAATTCTTGGAAGGCCAGTTCCTACTAAACCTCGGAGGCTGGACCTGTAAGAAATCCTTGACTGTCTGGACAGATTTAGCTTTTTCTTCCACCTTCTTCAACACTTGCTGTGCAGGGGAACCAAACAAACTGTGCTTTTCCATGGGAGCATCTAGAAGCTTTGACTTTACATGGTCTGGTAAGGATTGTTCTTTTAACCATGCATGCCTTCTGATTACTGTACCAGTCATAGCTGATCTAAAGGAAGCCTCCAGTGCATCATAGCCGCATTTTAAGCAATGATTACTGACCTGCTGAGTGTTATGCACCAAATCCTGAAGGGACTTACGGTCTAAAGGTTCAGGTGAGGACAGTTCTTTAGTAAGCTGATCTAAGAGAAATTCCTGATACTGAATCATGTGGAATTGACAGTTTAAGGCCCTAGCCGAAAGAGTAGCAGAGGTATAAACCTTTTTACCCCATCTCTCCAATGCCCTAGATTCTCTTTCAGAGGGGAGGGGTTTTTTGGCAGAGGCAACTGCTACAGCTTTGGGGCCCTGTGAAATAGTTTCAGGATCTGCAATAGGAGCCTTATACAAATGATAATGTGTGTCCGGAACCCTGTAGTATCTGTCAGGCTTAGCAGGGGCCGGAGGCAGTGAGTCAGGGGAAGTACAAGCATCATTAAATGCATCATCCACAACTGTAAGTACTGGAGGAATAGCTAAAGGCCTATGCTGTGGTAAATGCAAAAAGGTCCTAAGCCTTTTTCTAGAGTCTGAAAAATCCTGGCCCTGCCATTGAAATTGTTCCCTCATAGCATGCAAAGTTTCCCCAAAAGAAAATTCCTCAGGAGGAGAGGCAGAAGGTATGGAATCCTCTGCATCAGAGTCCTCATATGGAGAATAAGGGCCCTCTGGAGGATTTGTATTTTCTGAATCATCAGAGGAATAATCTGAAGAAACTGGCTCAGGGGGCTCTGCTCTAAGCCTCTTCTCTGGAGGTGGGTGAGAGGCCCTGTCAGGGTGAGACTGGGTTCCCCTGATCACAGAAATGAGATCCTCTGCTAGACTAAGCATTTGAGCACTAGAGCTAGGCCTGTGAGAGGGGGCTTTAGCAGGCACGGCCTTAGAAGATTTAGCTGCTTTAGCCCTGGCAAAGGCCTTAACTGACATGGATGCAGGGGGCCTAGCAGCTCCACGTGCAGGAGTAGATACATCTAAGGGGATAGTATCTGACAAATCCTGAGAAACAGTAAGAGCAGGTAGATTTTCAGTAGCAGATTCAGCTAAGCTGGAAGAGGCCTCGGTAGAAGGAGGCATGCTTTCGGCCAAAGGAAGAACCGCGGACTCGGCTTCAGCCGAAACAGAGACACTCGCGGTAGGCTTAGCCGCGGTTTCGGCCGAAACCGCGGACCGCGAGTGTCGGTCCTTTTCCTTACGCTTTTTAGCTATATGTGAAGTCGGAGTCTCCGACGGCATGATATATGCAAAAGCGGAGCCGAAAAACTCCTCTGCAAACTCCAACCGACGTCTAAGTGTTCATCGGTTGAAGGAAGCACAGGCTAGACAAGCTGCTACGTCGTGGTCTGGGCCTAAACAAGGTAGGCAGTAAGAGTGGAAATCTTTATGAGGTATTTGTTGCCCACAAGTTAAACAGTTATTCACTTTTTCTGACATCGGCTGAGGCAAGAAAGAGTCCCCAACGGGGTACTTAGCTTTTTAGAAGTCTTCGGTAGTAGCAATCTCTGGTTCTGACCGACCGGCACTTGCTAACAGCTTCTGCTTCGGGCGCCACGTGGCAAGAAAGACTGAGGAAAATGGAGTCGGCTGATACCTTTATACCCGAAGAACTGCAGCTATGACGTCGGGTGAAGTGCGACATCAGCCGAGGCCAGACACAGACTTTGGAATCCGGCCGACCGAAGGGCTGCCTGAGGCCAGGACAACCCATTTGTTAGGACTGCAGATGCATCCTTGAAGGACATCTTGTCAAATGAAATGAAAATCTCTACAGCCCATTTTTTCACCTGTTCACATTAAGACACTGCAATAAGCCCAACATCATAAAACAGAGTATGGATGGGTAAACAAAAGCAGCACAAGAGAGAGGACTGAATTAATCCTCAAAACTTGGGAGGGGGTTCATTTTATTGAACGACTGTCAATAAATCCCACCAAAACAAACTGGTACATAAATCTGGCTGTAATATATCACTGAAAAATTAAGTCAGGTGTACATTTACAGGACAAAAGAACTACCTAGAAAATCACTGGGACTAGGATGAAGAAGAAAATGAATGACAATGTCAGAATACCAACATTAGAGTGCAATGAGCAACAAAGAACAAAATGCGTTTTGCTATTGTGCAAGAAAACAGAACTATGTTCTTTACCATACTGCTTGATATTTAAGGGGTCCCCTGTCTCAATGGGCCTACGATTACAAGACCATTTCTCTGTCAATTAGTGGAACAAGTCTCATATTCCAACCACTTCCTTTTTGAACAAAAACTTTAATGAATTATCGCTTGCGACACACGCAAACTTACATTTATATAAAAGTAATCAATCTATACCAAGTTCACATTTACAAACAATATGCACACATTGTTCTATGCAAATACCAACATTACATAAATCACTCAATTCCTGCCTTCTCTGAAATCTCACTCCTCCTCAAACATTTTTCTATATGTATTGTTCCCAAAACTTCAATTTTTTTCTATGCAATTTACTCTTACACCTTTCTAAAGATCTCACTTACTGTTCTTTTACCTCTTACAATATTCACTACTTCAAGTGTGGTTGGTTTAGACTTTGACTTCCATTTTCTAGTAAATGTTTTTTTTTTTTTTTGGCAGCTACCAGAATTGAAATTAACAAGGCCCGGTTATGTCTAGGTAATTTAAATCCTGTATTCCAACTAAAAAAAAAATTCTTTAGCTACACTCATTTGTTTGTCGAGTATTTCAGACAGAGTATTCTACAGATAATTTTTAAAGTCTGCCAACTCATTATACTCCCCAAACATATGTTCCCACTGGTCTACTTCAGTAAACTGATGTTTCACTTACCCGACTCTCACTTGGCTGAGATGAAACCACCAACAACTTCAGAAGACTGACTCCCGGAACACAGACTTTTCATGCAAGGTAAGTAACCGCCTGGTCATCCCTAACTAAATATACCAACTCAGAGATTGCACTACCACGTGGGGTAAGGGACAAAGTTCAACAAGATAGCCAAGCGGTTACTTACCTTGCTTGAAATGTTGGTGTTCCGGGTGTCGGTCTTCTGAAGTTGTCAGTGGTTTTGTCTTGGCCATGTGGGAGTCGGGTAAGTAAGAGTTAGGTCTAGGTCTACTGAAGTAGACCCATTCCCAGTTACTGCTTTGTTCCTCATTACACTCCATCTGCCACCTATCTGAGGGAAAAATCTCTGGATTATGCCTGGGGTATAAGAATTTATGTAAACACTTCCAGGCAAAAATACTAAATCTTCTAGACTTTGTTGGATATTTAAGAACAATACATATATGTCCTCCCATTGTTTCTTTGTGAATTGCATATCTAAGCTCCCTTACCAATCTCTTCTGACCTCTGCTTGATTCCTACAGTTATCGTGCAATACTCTGTATGCCCTACTAATCATCTGTTTTTAAACAGCAGCCTCTGTTCTACGTTCAACTAAAAACTCAACCAGTCCAGGTCTTCCACTTAGGATTGCCCTACCCCTTTCATTTTGCCTAAACTCATATCAAATCCTGGAACGGAAGGCAATCTCTAGACTGCAGTCCAAATGTCGTCTTGGCTTCTTCCAACTTGATTACCCTTCCATTTCTCATTTGTTCCCAATACACTAGTTCCTTTGCCAATTTCCTGCAGTAAATTCCAGATCCCTCTTGCCTATTCTCTATACCCCTAACTGTGGTCATCCCCAGCAGAAGAATTTCCTTTCTCCATTCTCATGTTGGCTTTGTTCTTCATATACTTTGCTACTTTAGGAATATAATATTCTGTAGGACTACTATTACTTTCCTTAAGGATCTGCATCCAAAATCCCAATGTTTTTCTTATTTCTTGAATTTCACTCAGCTTCATCATAATCGCTTTCAACTTAGAATTGGAAATTTCTGTTTGTGTTCTGCACAACAGCTTTAACTTTATAGCTCTAAAATATCCCTTCAAATCAGAGAACGCTAAACATCCTTGTTCTATAGAGGACTGACTTATCCAACTTTAATCTTGCCCTCTTCCCCCTCCCTGAAAAAAATCCTTCAACTCTAATTACTATCCATACCTTATCCTCCGGTTGATAAAAATGTCTGACACATGTATAAAACTAAAGAGAATGAAAATTTTTACTGCTTGTATCTTGCTAGCCATATCCATAGGCAAGAACTTCCAGTTGCTCATTTTTTGTATCTTTTGTTTAGTCTCTTCCCACATAACCTTTTCTGCCATAACAGTGTCCTTTTTAACCCATACTCTTACATCCTTCATTTTATCACATCCCTGTAATTATGGGTATTGCTGAACCAATTCACACGTAGGCATAATTTACAGCTATAGCATTTGTTTTATCTTCACTAATTTTATATCCTGAAAAAAAAATCTGTGTTCGACAACACCAGTGTCTCCTTTTCTGGTCTTAGAGTACAAAATATCAGCAGCAAATAAAGCCAACTTTTCTTGAATACCACACCAATTAAATCCTTGAATTTCTAAGTCTCTTCTCAATGCCAATGGTTATAAATATAGCAAAGGGAAAACAGCACACCCCCCTGCCTAGTTCCTCTGTTCAGCCAACCTATCAGAGAGGATCCCTACCACTTCGGCTTTTTATTTCCTCCTAACATTATTGTATCAGGAAATATAAATGCTTCCATTGCCCACTCAAATCTCAACTAACTCAGTCAAATGCTTTCTCTGCATCAAGACCAAACACCAGCAGCATTTTCTTACATTCTGCTTCCCTTTGGATCATCATTGTTTTAATGTTGTCAAATAGCACCATAGGAGATTACTAAGGCTATCAATCTGGAGGTCATTTCAAGCCTAGCAATTTCATCCCAATCTAATACCACAGAGTTAGTCAATACCAAAGATTGCATTTAGTAATGACTGCCCATGTCCAGAAGGATTGTGGACACTATCCCCAGTAAGAATTTACAGTGCCCCATCCAATTATCCAGGTTCCTCTTGAACAGTATCAGAAGTGCTCTGTTTCACATGAACAAGTAGCCTATTCCAAAGACACGACAATCACTGGGAGATAAATCTCTCTCTCCCGCATATCCTACTTGAGTCGCTGGCCATATTTAGGTCCCTAGGATGGGTGGCCCTACTCTCGTTTGATTTTCACATATGCAGCAAGTTCATTAGGTTTTGGTCTGAGATTGCTCTGTAAGCCAGGCATAAGTCTCCCCTACGTCGTCAAAATGATTCACAGCAAAGTGACACTGACTTTAGTCCGTGTATGGCAAGTGCTGGAGTCCCTTGATTTTCTTTGTTAGAAACCTCTGAGGTCTCTGCACTTGCTGCAGGTGCTTTGCACAGTACATGCCGAATGGGGCATTATACTTAAGTATGGGCCAGATTAGTGCAAAGTATAGAGGGGTTATAACCTCTTTTGTTCTCGAGGTGATGCCTTTAATAATAAAGTGTGCTATGTAGAAAGCCTTCCTTACTACAGTGGTCGAAGTTAAGGTCACGGTCAACTTGTGAACACAAGTCCCTTACGACTGTGTGTACTTAGGGTACAAATGATTTGATAGTGTGAAGTGACATCGTTTGTGCTGAAGGGAATGATGCATTTCTTTACATTCAGTATGAGACCGTGACTAAGACACCAGGGTCCGCGCAAGTCCATCCTGGGAGTATGAAATCATTTGGGGATTCAATAATTGCACCCAGTTCGCAGTCATCTGCAAACTTGGTGATCCACAACCCCTTCGTTTTGACCTAAACTTCTTAAATATATACCAAACAGTAGGGGGCCCAGCACTGACCCTTATGGTACCCTGCTGGTTGATCTGGAGTCACCCATTTTAATAGTGTGTCTGGTTTGTAAGCCAGCTAGCAACCAGTCTTACAACAAAGGGGTTTATATTTAGTTGGCTAAGTTTATCGGTAATACCAGAGTGTGGGAAGCCTTTGCAAAGTCGAGGTATGTTATGTGCACAGATCTGCCCGCATCAATGGCCCTAGTCAAATTTTTGAAAAAATTCACAAGATTTAATAGGCGGTAAATGCCCTTGATGAAACCAAATTGGGTAGGATCCAGGGTTTAGAGGTCGCCTATGTCTATTTATGAGGTCCATGATGACACATTCCATGGCCTTACAGACAAGGCTGGTCAGGCTTATGGGTTTGTAATTCCCTGGGGTCCGTTGCTAAGCCACCTTTGTGTTCGCCATTCCACAGGAACAAAGCTTGTGGTTAGACTATGACTGAAAAGGGTACATAATGATGATGCTAGTTCATGATTTTAGCCTGTTTAGAAGACAACCTGGGATGCTGTCAGGTCCCACAGAGGCTGTGTTTTTTTTGCCTTAGACAAGGCTTTGATGACCTGTTCTTCAGATATGTATGGTGGGTGATGGGTGGGACCTAACAGCAGGTTTGCCATCTCTGTGGAGTCAGTGTGCGTGATACCGTTTGGTCACTAGTTCTGCACATGTTTGGGTCCTACCTTTCAGGCTACGTAAACAACGCCACAAAACCACACTGATCCATACCCATCAATTTTGGCAACACCTATGCCATTCTTTTATCCATTAGACACTTTATAATCATGGTTCAAAACTTTGGATCTGATGGGTCTTCAGTGTTTAGGTATTTACAACCACCCACAGCTTTTTTCCAGGATGTCAGTGTTTCCCCTCCTTTTAAAATACTGTTAACCTAATATTACAGATATTTAGCACTTTCTTCCTTCCTAGATTTCAAACATCCACTGGAAAACCATCAATTATTGCAGACTTTCCTACAGGTCGGTTATACATCATTTTTCTCTCATCTCCTATCTTAACTGTTACTGAGCCTCATATCTCTAACCTTGGCATATTTAAGTCTTCTATAAATACTTTCATTCGAGTTTTTTCTTGATTTCCACACTTCTCTGCTTTATACAAATTCTCATGAAATTTCAAAATCTCTAATACATCTACAGGATCTCTTGCTATTTTTATTACAGGTTTCCCAAGTTTGGCAACAACCTTTTCTACTTTCTGTTGCCTAAGTTGTGCTGAAAGTGTTTGTGCTTTGCATTTATAAAAACAGCTGCTTAACAGCAATCTTTCTAAACTTGTGCATATTATCCAGGTACTCCCTGATTTTCTCTTTAGCACTCTGCAATTGTGCCGCCTCTTATTCTGAAAGATTCTTCTTATTCGTAAACACTAACCTTTGTCAGCTCCTCTAAGTCTTCTTACTTCTTAACCATCTTTCTTTTATTTCTATGCTATTTTTAAACTCAACTTTCACTTTATCCCACTCACTAACATCTGGAGTACTTTCTAACTTACCTAATATCTCCTGAATTAATTTCCATTACCCATTCTGTACATTCCCTTTTTTTTAAGCAGACAGGCAGAGAAGCACTAGTGTCTCATCTTTAATAAAAAAATGAAAAAAACAGCTCAATGCGTATAATGTCACAATAAAGGCAATTAGAATTTAGCGCTTTCTTCCACTTTATTTAAAAACGTGAACTTCTTCAGAAAAAGACAAGTGCCCTCCCAAACACTTGTCTTTTAAATGAATTATGCAGGATATGATGTCATGAGTCTTCCATTTAAAAATGTAATGTTGATTTTAAATATCTTAAAAATTATTATTTCAAAATGCATTGTCTTTACATTAAATGCAGTAATAAAAATAAATATCAGTGATGTATAAATATACAAAAAAAAAATACAAAAAAAAATATGTGCATATGTATATAATACACATGATCCTATATAAAAAAACATATCATACTTACATATAATTATAATTATAATGTAATATTATTAATTGATATTGATTTTAAACTAAATTATATGACAATATATGGTGAAATGATCACTGTCCTAATTGCTTATATGATAGAGTAAACCTAAACTGACAACCTATAAATAACACATTACAAATTTGAACAAAATAAAACTATTCTAAGAAACCTCTAATCAAACTTACCATAGAGTAAGTGACAATAAAAATGATGACACAAAGGTGTCCACCAAAAACCATGTAAGTTGCTAATCCATGACGTCTCAGGTTATACATATATATATATATATATATATATATATATATGTGTGTGTGTGTGTGTGTGTATGTATATTATACACACCCTGATCATTTATATAACAGAAAACATTTAATGTTAATAACTTCGTTGAGACATGGAAATTGATCTGCCCCCAGTAATAGTTGCCAAAGGGCTTCCTTCTGTTCTAATCTATTGTTAACATCTCCCATAAATATACCTTTGTCTGTGAAATCCAAAATGAAAAATTCAAACTTTTTAAATTCTCTGCATACTAAAGCATGTCTTGCTAGAGCATTATTTTTGTCCTTATTTTTTTATGGCCAGGACATGTTCGTATATCCTGCGTTTCAAAACTCGAACAGTTTTGCCTACATAATAACATTCGCAGGTCACACAGGAGGCTAAATATACGACATGATCACTATGACAATTGAAATATTTTTGTGCCCAAAAAGTTCTTTTTAAGTGCTTCAAAGTGACAAAGGACGTGTTACTTATGAATCTACATTGTCTACAGTTATTACAGGCGAAGGTACCCTTTTTAGTAGTTACATCTCTAGCCCTACATTGTGATGACAAATCAACTTTTTCCAAAATCTTTTTGATGTTGTTGACCGTTTTGTAAGTAAATTTTGGTCTCATTCCTAGACAGCCTACTAGGTCTTTATTACCCAAAATTATTCTCCAGTTTTTTTCTATAATGTTCTTAATCTCCCATAGTTCATTCACTATAGGGAGTGGGAATGCTGTATAGAACATATTCAAATTTTGCTCATTTTTGTTTGAAATCTGGCTTTCTAGTTGTACTATTCTTGGTGTTTCCACTAATATGTCTGTAGCTAACAAAATTGGTTTTGCTACACCCTCCCTTAGTTTTGTTACTTCTTTTTCCAACTTTTTAATCCAATTGATGTTGTAACCCCTCACAACAAACATTTTCCTCAAGATCATTAATTCATCTCGATAAACATGATCCTCTGTAGTCAGTCTACTTAGCCTTATCATCTGCCCCTTCACAACACTCTTTTTCATGTGTTGGGGATGAAGGCTATCTTTGTGGAGGTATTGATTTGTGAAACATGATTTCCTATAGATCTTACTTAGAATCCTACCGTTGGTATGGTTTATATATAAATGCAGATCTAGAAAGTTGATGTCTCTACCAAAATTTCCCAATTTGAAATATAGAAAACTCGTGGTATTGTTCAAATCAGTAATCATTTCACTGAACTCCCACTGTTCACCTTTCCATAGGAAAAACAAATCATCTATGTACCTAAAGTACATCTGGACCTTCTCAAAACTAGGATGGTTTTTCAAAAACCTCTGTTCCCAATTTGCCATTACTATATTGGCAAAAGCCGGGGCCACTCTAGCCCCCCATCACTACTCCCGATATTTGCTTGTAAAACACATTGTTAAATTTGAAAAAATTATTATCAAGTACTATTTCCATAAGGGAACATAAGGTATTAACCTTATTGCCACTCATTCTCTGTATTCTGTACTAAATATTCTCTCATATATTCTATCCCTTCCACCTGATCAATGGAAGTATATAGACTCTTGACATCCAATGTTGCAAAGTTCACTTCCTTTTCTAATGTTTGAAGTTTTCCTAAAATCTCCAAAAGTTGCCAAGAATCCCTAAGAAAATATTCCGCTTTTTGTGCCACAGGATTTAAAATACTGTCAAGCCAAATAGAAATATTCTCAGTTTTTGAATTTTTGGCCGATACTATTGGCCTAAAGGTTAGATCTTCCAAACCGTATTGTAATTTAGGTATAGCAAAAAAGTGTGCCATTGTTGGATGTTCTACAAGAAGAAAATCATAATCGTTCTTCTCAATTTCACCCTGGCAAAACATATCAAATAAAAGGACATCTATTTTCCTAAAACTGATTTTCACAAATTCTATAGTGACTTTACGGTAGTTAACAGTGTCTTTTAACATGTCTAATATTCCTCTATTATAGTCAATGGTGTTCATAACTATAATTTTCCCCCCTTTATCTGCTTTCATTATTCTAACTTCAGAATTGTCTGATAACTCTTTTAGGACGTTGTTTTCAGTTACACTCAAATTGTTATATTCACCAAATACTGAAGTTTCTTTGAATTCTTTTTTACACAAACTCTGAAAGACTTGCAGTGTGTTAATTGGGGGGGGGGGGTTAAATGTACTAGGCTTAGTTGGTAAATTATTCTTAGGTGTACTATAGTCAGTGATGTCTTTAACAATACATTTCAAATTTAATTTACGTAGATATAACCTAAAATCAACCAACAACCTACTTATTTCCACCCTATTAGATGGAATAAAGATGAAGCCTTTGGTTAGTACACTGTATGCATCTTCAGACAACAATGAATCACTTAAATTAATCACATTTAAAGTGTAGTCATTGTCTTTAGTAGATGGAATCACAATCTCCTTTTGTTTTTGCCCTTCGTTTTCCCTTTCTGTTGTGTGGAATTGTACCACCTTGTAGTCCTTTTCTCTTGTACCCTTTGTTGGTGAAAAGGGACATTTGATTGACGATGTTGCTGACTTGCGACCTCAGCATAACTTGAATTAGTCGCAGCCCCTACATTTACATCAACATTATTCGAGTTACTGTCAATGTCGTTAGATAGTTTTTGTTCCTTATCTTTTACAACCTCCAGATCCAATTCTGGGTTCGGAGAGTTGCCCACAACTGACTCACCATTAGACTGTCCAAGCCCGTCTGATGCTCTATTGATAGTCTCTAGAACATTGGAAGTATCATGTGATGAAACCCCAGTGGTTTTGTGGGAATCCACAATACTTATATAGGCTTCATTAGAGCCATAAGTGTCTCATCTTTACTTTATTACCCTGCATTTTCATCTTATTTATTATTGGTGCATGATCCAAAATAGTCACTGAATGTGCGTCACAGTTAAATGCACACTCCTGTGAAAAATAATTTGTCTAGACCCAACCAGTTATTTTACCTTAGGGAAATATGTACACTCTCGCAGTTCCTACTACTGAATTCAAGTTTTCTATTAAATATTTTCAAAGATTTCCTTACAAATCTACATTTTTTGTTATATTTTCCCTTCTAGGCTCCCCAATACATCTTCCTTATTGCAAATCAAATTCCAGTCCAACCTACAAGTAATATCCCCTGCTGAAAGCAGATTTTCCCCCCAAAATTTTAAGCACCATAACAGCAGTTTTAGATGGAATATAAATGCATCAATTTCCAGTAGGCCCTTACTACCACAAATCTGCCATTAGCATCTCTTCCTCCTCCTTTATCAGTACTGGAGCTCCTTTAGCAATTAAAAGTACCCCTCTTTTCCTTTGTTCCTGATATTCTGCAAAATACCCAACCTGAAATCCTCCCCATCAAATTTACATGCTCAGTTATTTCGAAATCCATGTCTATATCACTATTTTGCACTCCATTTCTTAAATTCTTTCCTTTTTGGCTATACCTGCGAGACCATTCACATTCCAAGATATGGAAAATGCTGCCATTATGCTAAGTTATTACTCTCTATCACATACAACTTTTTAAATATCTATTTCCAGCTTCTATGACACATGCACCCACTTATGTTTGATGTTGATCTTTTATATATATTTTGTTAACATTGGAACCCTTGTCACATTTTTCAACACCTTTTGTTTTAATGAAAATCTTGAAATAAACCACCACCAGAACACTGCATAACCTGTTAAGAGAAACACACAAAACTATGGACATCTTGAAATGATGAAGTTTAACCCTCGTAATAGAACAATTTTCCCAAATAGCTGCAAATACAGGCCTTAACTAACCTAAAATTGAGGTTACCCAGGCTAAGTCACGTTATTGCCAGAGTTTCTACTTTCACTAATTGGGGTCTATTCTTTATTCTCCGCTCAGATGTGAAAAAAAAAAAAAAACTTCATGTGCTTTAAACTAAATTTTAAATTTGAAGAAACAGTGCTTTGGCTTTTTTTATTGCCCTATAATCAGCCTGTCTCCATGGAAACACAAGAAAAAAATGTCCTCAGTAACAGGCTTCTAAAGACTAGCTGAAACATTTATTGCTAAAGGAAAACTTTAATATATTCAGTGTTCTCTTATTTATTTCCACTTAAAACTTATTTGGTTAAGCCAAGGGTCTTAATCCAGACATTCACCTATACTGAAGTAAGAGAAAATATTTCACCTATACATAAATTACCATCTGTGCACTTTTGCATCCAATCCCCCACCTCGGCAACCCAATATTACAGCCTATTAACTTAACCATTCTTTTGTCTAGCTTTTCCTGTCTTTTGCATTGTAAAGCTTACATTCTTAATACTAAAAAGAAAGACATTTGTTTAGTATATCAGACACAAGAACTAAAAATACTTCACTATAAAACATGCAATTTACTTCATGAAAAAAGTTTATGGAAAGGTCATCAGAAATTGTTTTACTTAGTTACCTTTTTCCATCCTCTTCCCCTCCACTCAGTGTCCTTCCAAACATTAACACAGCAAGGCAAATGCCTTTCAGTTCCTCACAAGTTTAACAAAGTCAACAGAAGCCCACTCTTTTCCCACTTTTTCTTATATGGCTGCATTTCACAAATGCGACTGATGCTTTAGTCTTGTTTATTCTTGTTCATCTTCATCTCCCAACACCAGACTCTGGTTCAATTCCAGGGTACTCCCAATTCTTATAGTCAACTCTTATGCATTTCTCTCTTGAGCATTTTCCTTAGAGACAAAGGGAAATGTTGCCAGTGAAGCCTTTTCCAAAGTGCTTTATTATCAGAAGAAAGAAAAGCAGAGTCCTCTTTTTGTTGGACAATTGTTTGCATTTCTTCCTTAGTCTGTTCTGAATCAAAAAATGACATCCTCCAAGAAAAAAAAAAAAATATCCCTTAGACAACTGCATACACCTTGAATCTCACACCTGCTTTTCAACCTTCCAGGATTGCTGGAATAAATTTGTTTCTCTCCTGCCTGTTTAAAGTGAATAATCATTTTCCACACACACACACACACACACACACACACACACACACACACACACACACACACACACACACACACACACACACACACACTCCTTCAGCTGTAACACTTTGCCCCTTTTGCCACAGTTTTGTTAGGATTAATTATTTCTGCTGGTAGGTTTGTATCTTTACTAACACAGGTCTTGGCTGTTTTCTCATGCCCAGGTTATGAGCATACACAATGCAACCTTTTCAACTAACAGTCCCTGTTGTGGAATAACAGTCCAGTTGCATATTTGTACATTCAATAAAATTAATACAGTCTTACTTCTAGTTTCTCTGGTACAAACCTACGAGCTTTGTCCTCAAATTCTACCATTTTTGAAACATCTTTTCTCAAGAAGTGTAATATTCAGACAGCCTTTTTTTTCATTCTGACCACTGATTTTTGTAGTTTGTAGTTCCTAGCCCTTGTTTTTTTAGATTATTTTTTCACGCTGGGAGAGCAGAAGATAAGCAGTTAATCAATCTGCAGTCATCTTGGAAAGTCCAGTCCAACCATTTGTCATCTTTGGCCTGGAACTACAGCATTACATCAACATCTCCTCAACCAATCGGAGAGCATCATACTACTAATCAAATTACTTCCAATTTTTTTCCCACCCTCCATTTCCTGAAGATGTGACTGGCAATGTTGATGTCTTTGTAAGACTTATTGCTGACTACAAGTATCTACTTGTCAAAGGAATAGGAACCATTGCCCAAACTAGAAAGCTGCTCTGGGAGGCTTCAGGAGCAGAGGACAGATCATCTCTGGAGGCAAGTCTGCAAGGTGGCAAATTTTACCTCAGTAAGCATCATGCAATATCAGTCTGCAAGCTCTCTTAGGATCTGTTCAAACCGATGTCAGTAGCAACTAAGTAACTGCCTATGCTCTTCTGGGTGGACGATTAAAGTACAGTTTTGTACCTACCATAAATGTAGACGTTCGAAGATCCACATTGCTGCAGTCCTAACACTTGGGTAGTCCGCTGTCCCAGTCGGCCCGAATACCAAAGTATAAGGCTGACGTCGGTCAAGGCGCATTAGTCTGACGTCAGGGTACAAATGCGCATGACCGACGTCATTTCCTCAGTCTTTTCTTGCCCCAGATGTCAGAAGACCCTAAAAAGATAAGGCCAAAACCAAAAAACACCAAACACTCCTGTACCAAATATATGTACAATATATACAAATTTACAAAAGTACAACCCCACCCACACAACCACCCCTAAACACAGAAGGGAAGGAGGGAGGGTAAATTGGACTGCAGCAATGTGGATCTTCGAACATCTACATTTATGGTAGGTACAAAACTGTACTATGTTCTTCATCTCACATTGCTGCAGTCCTAACACTTGGGTAGAATCCCAAAGCAGAGGTAAGGGAGGCTGGCAAATCACAAAGAAGCTGGAGCTGTCAACATGCCCTGCAAAATAGCCGTGGCAAAACCAGCCCTAGATTTAGAGTAGAGAGGAAGGTGATAATGCTTAGAGAAAGTATGCACTGAACTCCAAGTAGCTGCCTCCAAAATGTCCTTAGTTGCCACCCCCCTTAGAAATGCAGTTGAAGTGGCAGTAGCCCTAGTGGAATGAGGCCTAATCCCAGCTGGAATCTCCTTGCCATGATGGGAATAACAAAATGCAATGCAAAACCCAATCCACTTAGAAATAGTTTGTTTTGACACAGGCTTGCCCTGAGAACTCAAAGCAAAAGAAACAAACAACTGCTGAGACTGCCTAAAATCCCTAGTCCTGCTTAAATAATAACGCAACTGCCTGTGTACATCTAAAGTGTGCAAAATCTTTTCCCCTTATTTTGGGGATCTGCATAAAAAGTAGGCAAATGAATAGTTTGGTTTAAAGCCACACTAGAGACCACCTTAGGCATAAAGGAAGGATTAGTGCGTAATGATACCCTATCCTTATGAAAAATCAAAAAGGCTCAACCGCCATAAGGGCCTGCAATTCAGAAACCCTTCTTGCAGAAGTAATGGCCAACAAAAAGCAGTCTTCCATGACAAGTATTTCAATTCAGCAGTAGCCGAGGCTCAAAAGGTTGTAGAGTAAGTTTCTCCAACACAAAATTGAGGTCCCAAGCAGGAGTAGGAGCTCTACGTGGGGTCTTATATTCTTTGCCCTCTAAGAAATTGCTTGAACAAAGGATGAGAAAACAATGGTGGGTCACAATCATAGTGAGCTGAAATTGCTGCAGCATGAATCTTAATGGAAGAGAAAGACAAACCTTTGTCCAATAACTCAGTAAGATATTGAAGAGCCACACTCAAATTAGGCTCAGAAACCTCCAAATCCTTTGCTGCACTCCAAAATAAAAATCTCTTCCATTTTTCTGCGTACACTTTCCTTGTACTAGGTCTCCTGGCTTCCATAATCACATTCAAAACTTGTTGAGGAAGTTGAGACCTGCTGTGGTTCAAAACAGAATATGCCAGGCTGTTAGATGAAGAGAGTGAAGCTTGACATTGAGTAGATGACCGTCCCTCTGAGACAATAGGTGTGGAATCAAAGGTAAAGGCCATGGAGGCATCCTTACCAGACTCCTCAGTAATGGGTACCAGTGTTGCCGAGGCCAATCTGGAGCTATTAAAATCATCCTTGGCTTGTCTTGTCTGACCTTCAGGAGTACCTTTGGGAGGAGAGGCAGAGGTGGAAAGGCATACACATGAAGATTTTTCCAACTGAAAGAAAGAGCATCCACTTTCCAAGCTGTGTGATGAAACCTTTTGTGCAAAACTTTGGCAGCTGGTGGTTTAGTGGAGAAGCGAACAGATCTATGTCTGGAGTTCCCCATGACACTGTCAATTTCGAAATACATGAAGATCCAGTTTCCACTCGTGGGGATCCATGATTTGCCTGCTTAACACATCTGCTAAGGAGTTCTGTGCTCCCGGCAGAAACCTTGCCTGAAGATTTAGTTGCAAGCTGAGCGCAGTCTCCCACAAAATCATTGCTTGCCTGCATAGAGGATAAGAATGTGTTCCCCCTTGTTTGTTGATGTACCACATGACAGTTGTGTTGTCTGTTAGAATCAACACCTGCCCTGGAAGAAGTAACTCCTTGAAAGCCATTAATGCAAACTGGACTGCTAACATCTCCTTCATGTTGATATGTAGATGCTGTAGTCTGGCAGGCCACTTGTCCTGTATCCACTTTCCATTCAGATGAGCTCCCCAAGCTATGTCTGAGGCATCTGTCGTTAGAATCTGACTCGCCTCTGGCCGGGTCACAGAGAGTCCCTTGTTTAGGTGACATTCCTGAGCCCACCACAAAAATTCCTTTTGAATGCAAGGTATTATTTGAATGACAGTGTCCAAATCCTGGCAGTGCTGTGTCCATACATTTTTGAGATACCATTGCAGCTTCCTCATATGCAGTTTGGCATTGGGAAGCACCAGAATACAAGATGCCATGAACCCTAAGGCTTGAAGGACTGTCCTTGCAGTCAGCCCGGACTGAAGAGATAGTTGATGGAAGTAAAGGGAAAGATTCTTTTGTTTGTCCGGGGTTAAAAAGGCCATCTGGGTTGCTGTATTCAGTCTCACACCCAGAAAGCACATGTCTTGAGAGGGTACTAGACTGGACTTTATTTCATTCACAGAATACCCCAGGCATCTTAGCACTGCTATCACAATCCAAATGCTGAAAAAGGTCATCCTTTTCTTGAGCCAGAATCAGGCAGTCATCCAAGTAAGGATAGATTTGTATTCCTTTTAGCCTGAAGTAAGCTATCACTGGAGCCAGAACTTTTGTGAATACTCTGGGCGCAGTAGATAAGCCAAAGGGCAATGCAGAGAACTGATAATGGGAATTCCCAGCTCGAAAACGCAGATACTTCCTGCAACTTAGTCTGATAGGCACATGAAGGTAAGCCTCCTTGAGATCTAAAGTTACCATCCAGTGATCTTTTCCCAGCAGAGGTAAAAGCTGTTGTAACGTCAACATTTTGAACTTGGGAATGTCCAGATAAGTGTTGAGGATAGATAAATCCAAAATTGGTCTCCACGTGTTCCCCTTTTTTGGTACTAGGAACAGGCGAGAATAAAATCCTAGGACTCTTTCTGGCACAGGAACCGGCTGAATGGCCCCTATTTGGAGTAACAGAGAAATTTGCTTGTGAGCCTCTTTTCTTTGTAGAGGAGGAATGTCTGGCATGCCTTTGAAAGGAGGCAAGGTATGGAAATAAAACCTGTAACCGTGGTGAATGATATCCAATACCCATCTGTCTTGGGTAATTAAATTCCAATTTTCTTTGAAAAGTGCCAGCCTTCCTCCCAAAGGTGCTGCCAGACGAGAAGGCTCTGGCAGCTGAAAAGGCAGGTCATTGGGTCTGTTTACGAAAGGACTGACCCCTGCCCTCACCAGAAGACTGAGCAGGTGAACTCCCTGTTCTAGGCCTAAAAGAACCTTGAGCTCTGCCCCTACCACGTCTAGACCTACCCCTAGACTGTGAATCATAAGAAGGATATTGTCCACCCCTTAGTAGGCCAATTTCTACTAAACTTCGGAGGCTGAACCTGCAAAAAATCTTTAACAGTCTGCATAGACTTAGCCTTGTCCTCCATTTTCTTTAAAACTGCTTCCACAGGCGAACCAAACAACACATCAGATTGTAACGGAGCATCTAAAATCCTTGTCTTAACATGCTCAGCCAAATTCTGATCCCTCAACCAGGCGTGCCTGCGAAGAACAGAACCAGTGGCAGCCACCCTCGAAGAGGCCTGTACAGCAACAAAACCACATTGCAAAGAATGCTTACCCACCTGTTCAGAAACATGAACTAAATCCTGCAACTCTTTACACTCAATACCTTCCGCCAGAGCATCCACCTTAGACTTCAATTGTGAAAGGAGATAATTTTGGTATTTTAACATGTGGAACTGGCAATTCAAAGCCCTCATGGCTAAAGTGGAAGAAGTATACACCTTCTTTCCCCATCTATCCAAAGCCCTTGCCTCTTTATCAGGAGGAATAGGATTTTTAACCACAGAAGCCTTAACACCTTTAGGCCCCTGAGAAACAGTTTCTGGGTCTGCCCTAGGACTCTTAAAAAGATACTTATGAGCTTCAGGCACCCTATAATACCTATCCGGTTTAACTGGGGCAGGAGGCAAAGAATCAGGGTTCAGGGAAGCCTCTGCAAAACATCTTCCACCACATCCAGTACAGGAGGTATAGCCAAAGGCCTATGCTGGGGTAAAACAAAACTCCTAAGCCTTTTCCTGGAATCAGAGAAATCTTGACCTTCCCATTTAAAATGCTCCCTCATGGAATGAAGAGTCTCTGAAAAGAAAAATCCTCAGGAGGAGAAGCCAAGGAGTAGAATCATCTACATCAGAATCAGAATAAGGAGGATACTCCTGTAAGTCTTCAGCCGAAGGCTCAGAAGCCTCGAACACTGCTCAAAACTCTCAAGCTCAGGTTCCACCCTAGGCCTCTAATCAGGAGGGGGCATAGAACCTCTAATCATAGTAATCAAATCTTCTGCCATTTTAAGCATATGTTTCTTAGGCAGAGACCCTGAAGAACTAGGAGAGACACCCACTGAAGTTAAACCTGGCCTGCCTCTCGAAGAAGCCTTGGAAACAGAAGGGGAGGGCCTAACCACCCTAGCAGGGGAGGGCAGAACACCTACCTGAGCAGCCGCCTCAGCCTGGCCTACCTCCTGAGAGGACACCTCTTGTAACAGTAAAGTCTCTCCCTGAGACTCCAAGGAAACTTCTGGCAGAACCTCCGGCTCCACCGAGCCCTCTAAAGAACCGTCGTCCGGGACAGACGGTTCTTCCAACCTAGGCTTTGCTGCTTTGTCCTTGCGCTTTTTAGGCAGGCGCCGGAGCATCCGACGGCATTTTATAATTACAACGCTTCCCAAAAACTAACCTGGCACAGTCTAATCTTCTCTTTATAGTGCGTTTGTTAAATCTAGCACAAGAGCGACATCCAACAACGCTGTGCTCAGGCCCTAAGCAAGGTATACACAAGGTATGGTAATCCCTATGAGGTATCTGTTTCCCACAAGAAATACAGTTATTCACTTTTTCTGACATCCGGTTAAATACTGAGGCAAGAAAAAAACAAAATATTCCCCAACGGGGTACTTAGCCAACTTTGATTCGGTCTGAAACTCCGACTTCAGAAAATTTCAGAACGCCAACCTGCACTCGCAATACTGCTTCTGCATCGGACCATGCGGCAAAAAAGACTGAGGAAATGACGTCGGTCATGCGCATTTGTACCCTGACGTCAGACTAATGCGCCTTGACCGACGTCAGCCTTATACTTTGGTATTCGGGCCGACTGGGACAGCGGACTACCCAAGTGTTAGGACTGCAGCAATGTGAGATGAAGAACATCTGTGCAGCTCAACCTGTCTCACCATCTGTCGGACAATCATTTCTTCAGCTTGAGTACACTGCTTGATATTTCACTGACACTGCTGCTGCTTTCAGATAGGTTCTTCCTCCTCGACCCCAATGGTACTGCTAAGCTCAACTGATTTCAGGCATGAGCTGTATAAGTTGCGAGTTGGACCCCTGCCCTCTGCAACCTGGATATAAAGCACCAGGACTGAATTATTTCTCTCATATTAGTGTTTTGATTAAGGTGGACGTGAGTGCAAGAGCTGTCTCTCTCTCTCTCTACATCTCTGCGCGCGCGCCTGTCTGTTGGGGGGGGGGGGGGTCAGTGTTCATCCAAATGCCTTGAAGGAGGTTTCTTACGCCAGTTGTCATTAAACTAAGCCTTACTCAGTCCATAATGCATCTAATATTACCACCCAAATTCTATCCTTCATTTTCTTAAGCAAGGTTATATAGGAATAAACAGCTTGAACTTTATCTTATAGTTAATGGTCTTCTGGATCCTTATCAGTCTGATCGGCTTTCTCCACAGCACTGAAATTGATCAATGTTAATCTCTTGTCATAAGGGGTATCTAAATAAGTAATATCCTGAGGTGCAGGCAGCTGATGCTTGCAACCCAAAAGGATTTCCTTGGCTTGAAGCAAGAGGAGTCCCTGAATCGTCAGTTACCAAGGCAGCCTGAAAGCATACCTTTCCAAAACGTTAATGCTTAAAATGGATGATCTATTGTCTTTCTTTCTGAATTTTGATGTATGGAGTTGAATCAGGGTGAGCATGAAGGGATATATCCTGTGTACATAATGAGAACGCAGCAGGAGAACAGAGTTTGCAGTGGATGCAAGTGGAAAACCTGCCAGACTCCTGAATACTCTGCTTTCACAAAGGACCGGAGCAGCATCTGAGAAGTCCACCAGCATGTTCACTTGTCCAAAAAATATGAACAAAAGAAAGAACGGCCCACTGCAACATTTGTTTATTAAAAGAGGAGTCATGACTGCAAGCCCCAGTTGTGTAAGCACCACATAAAAAACTGGCTGCTGGACTGAAGCAGAAAACCCAGGAATCCGCTTATCCTGCAAGGCCAACATATCCTGAAAGACACAGGGGAGGCTTCACCTAAACTTATCTGAAGCCCTCACTCATACTGGGGTGGGGGGGCAGGAGCACGCACTTTGAACCATGAAGAAACCAAGGAGGCTGTAGTACCCCATGGCAAAGCATCCAACATTAAGACTTTTAATAGGCCTGGTAACAAGAGAGACGCACTGTGACTGAAGGGAATGCTCCACTTTAGAGCCCAGCAAAAGGGTCAGTTATTAGAAACAGTTCCATAACTGCATGGTAACTCTGTAGTCGCTCACATCTCAAATCCACTACCACCACCTTCATCCTCAGATGTATAAAAGTTACAGTGAAGACTGTAACTGCCATAAAGTCAAAAGTTGCAGTGAAGACTGTAGCTGCCATCAAGTCAAAAGTTGCAGAAGGTATTGACCAGGACTGTACACTGCATCTTGATCACAGTGGGCAAGGTGTGGACCTCCAGGCCCCTTTTCAAAGGGTAGTGGAGTACATGTTCCAGTGCCAAAAAAGGCAATAACAGAAGAGAAAATAATTCTCTCAGTTTATGGAAAACCTAGAGAGAATGAAATCACAGTAATTATAACAGGGAAAGTAACAGGAGTCTTTCAATGGGCCACTAGAAGATCACTGAGGCAGGGGAGACAAAATGTATGTAATCAGTAGCCAAATTCAGCGCTGTAAATTAAGTCACATAAACCGTACGATAAAATAAATCAATGCAACAAATGAAGAGGCAACAGTCATGGCAGATAAAAATCCAAAGGTTTTATTAAACAAAATTATGAGCTTTCACTTAGATCAACCACGCCTCATCAATAAATCTTAAAACTTAAGTATATTTTTACGTTTAGATATTATGCTCAACAGTTTTAATATTAAGTCATCAGTTATTGAAAAGTTTTTTTCTGTTGTTCTTGGATGTTTTGTTTTCAGATTTATTTACTGAAATGGGGAATAAGAGTTTTGCATTTTTGATTGCACTGTTATGGCAACGAATGAGTCCATTAAATTTTTTAAATACATTACTAATGACCCCATTAAACTAGGATTATGCATAAAGTCTGATGAGGCGTGGTAGATCTACTCAAAGGCACTTACTTTTGGTTAATAAAACCTTTGGATTTTTATCTGCCATATTTGTCACCTCCTCGTTTGTTGCATTAGACAAAAATGTATGTACTTAACCATAGTGCAAGATCTTCAAAACCTGTCTGCCCATTTCAAACAGGACTGGAAAATAAGGTTATGTACTCACCATAATGAAAGATCCGTGTTGTTTGCCTCCGTCTGATTCAACCTGTGGAACCTTGGATTATGGCCAACTGAAGTCTTTAACCAGTTCGGCTCCACCTACCTTACCCTTAACTCCCCACTCCTCCATCAACTCCCTAGATCGAGTTTGCCCAATGAGAGACATAATGAGAAAACATTTATTTACTTGCATTTTGTTTACTGGAACAGTCCATTGGGCCAGAGAGAACCCATTTTCAATGGAGATCAGGGGTAAAAGCTCCACAATACAAGACATTAATGGACTGATTTACAAAGAAAAAATATTTACAAAACAGAGTAAATAAAATGAGAGAAATGTACAGTAGCATAATCTGAACAATCAGTATGCAGTAAATAAAGTGTGCTGTCTCTATAACCTATCTACAGTTGTACTATCTCACAAAAAAGAAAAAAAAAATAATGTTAAACAGCGTGGCATACACTTGAGGGGGCTTGGTGCAGGTACACTTCCAGCTTGAGGATAGGTGGTTGTGAAGGGAAGTCTGGAAAGAGGTAGGAGTTTGAGTTTTTCTGATGGACAGGAGGCACAGCATTCCAGTTCTTGGCTATTGAGCATGAATAAAGAAGCTGACCGGGTGGGAGGTTAGGTTTGTGAACTGCAAGAGCTTCTGATCCCCTGATCTAAAGGGCCTATTAGGGTGGTAGTTGAATGCTGAGCTTACGGCAGGACAGTCTAGGGATCTAGAGAGTATTTTGTGAGCTGTGGATCAGCTGCATGTATGACAGTTTGGCAGTTCTAGACATTTCAGTGGCTTAAAAGCAGTGCAGTGTTGGGTGGAGTATATAAATTGGTTGGGAATTTGGCGATTTTACTGTAGCATGTCTTAAGTTTGGATTTAGCAGAGCTTTGGATATTGGCAAGTAGAAGGGCGCTGCAGATGAGAGATGTTAGGCAAGTTGTGGCTAGGGTTATTTTTGTGGCTGGGCTTAGGAAGTGATTACATCTATAGAGGATTCCAAGTTTAAGATGTGCTTTGTGAATGCTGTGTTGTATATGCAGGTCAAATTTCACGTGTTCGTCGATAGTGACAAGAAGCTTTGTATGGTTAATGACTGATTACAGACTTACTATGAGATAGTGAACTTCATTTAATTTACAGGGGTTGTTTTCTTAGGGGTGAATTGTATGATTTTAGTTTTACTTGGGTTCAGGGCTAAGTGGTTGTTGTGCTTCTAGGATTACGTGGAGAAGGCATTTTCAGTTAAAGTAGATCAGAGGTGGAGTTGGCAGAGCAGACAATAGTAGAGTCATCTGTGTATTGAATGACAGATCCTTGAAACAGAGAGGAGTGGAAATTATGAATATACTAAATAGGAATGGTCCAAGTATGAAGCCTTGGGGAACTCCCGAAAGGGTTGCTGAGAAAAGAAAAGATTGAGTTTTGCCGTCTGACAACCTATTGTTTTTCTTTTAAGTAACTAGAGATCCAGTTTAGAATGGGAAGGGAAAGAACTAAACAGGTGGGTGAAAAGTAAAGGGTGAGAAACAGTGTTAAATGGTTTGGATAGGTCAAGGAAAAGGAGAGCAGGGCAGTTGTAGTTCTAGGGCCAGGTCTGAAGCCATGTTGAGAGGGTGAAAGTATTTGGTTGTCAAGACAGCAGAACAGTTGAATATTGATGCAATTTTCTAACATTTTGGAGCTCTGAGAAAGAACTGCAATGGGTGGGAAGTTAGTGATGCCAGTATTATTGCCACCTTTATGGAGTGGGAGAATAAAAGCCTTATTCCAGGTTTTGGGAATGCAGGACTCAAGGATGGATCTATTGAGAAGTATGCTTATGGGGTAAGTGATGTCAGCAGCAATTCTTAGGTATTCTGAGGGTATGCCATCAGGGGCATTAGAGCAAGCTTTTAGCTTAAGGAATAGTCTTTTTATAGATGAGATTGGGATTGGTTTTAGAGTAAAGGTAGAAGAGGGATGGATGTTGGGGTGCGAGTCGGGGAAGGGGAGTGCATGTGTGATCTAGATATGAATGTGTGGCATGTGGGGTAATTTGAGAAACTTTTGCTGTGATATCTGCTATGGAGCTGAAAGATATTAAAAAGGGAGGCTATTTCTTCAGGAGAATTTGTCAGGATGAGGGCAGGGTTTTTTTTTTGTGCCTGGGTTTAGTAGTGAGGTAACTGCATTCCAGAATTTCTTTGGGTTCTGCTTGCAGTTGGACTGAAGTTTTAGGTAGTGCTCTTTATCTTTGTTGGCTAGCTTTTTTACTTAGTTGCGAAGTTGTCTGAATTTTTGTAGGTCTTGAGTGTTTCTGTGCACTTACTATAACTTCCATATTTTGTCTCTGGCATGCATGAGATGTTGAGTTGGCTTGGACAGCCAAGGAGCATGATTATTTTTGACCCTCTGAACAGAGGTGCAAGTCTATTTAGTGTATTCATGAAGGTGGTGTTGAAGTAATCAACAGCTTAGTCAAGAGGGAGGGTTTTTAGTAAATTCCAATCTGTTGATTTTATAATATTGTTGAATGTTACAGGGTTGAATGAGGCCAAATTCCTTGTTTGTTTATACTGATGTTGACTGACTGTAGAAGGAAGCACGATTTATAAAGACTGGGAGATGGTCACTGAAGGTGTTTGGAAGTGTTCCGGCTGAGCATAATTTGTTAGGGTTTGTAACCAGAATCTAGTCTAAAACTGATCCTTTGTCATTGCCTTTGTTATGTCTGGTTGGGGAGTCAATGAGCTGGGTGAAGTTGAAACTGTTAATATTTGAGGATGGGTAGTTGAAGTGGAGTTCTAGCCAGTTGATATTTATTTTGCCTAGTACTTAGTCTTATTTTTAATATTGGAAGAGATCCAGGATATGAAATCTTCCAATACAGGCAATGTTCTTTCCAGGGGGTATGTAGAGAGCTACAATACAAAGTTTTTTGCTGTTATTCATATTTAAGAAAGTTATGAGCATTTCTGCATTAGAGAGCTGATGTACAGGATGAATAAATGGAACTACACTGTAGGCGCTGGAAAAGAGAAGGGCAATGCCGCTTCCTTTTTTGTGGGCCTGTCTAATCTTATTGTTTGAAAGCCTGGAGGGAGAAATTCAGCATCTTTAATATGGGGGTTTAGCCAGTCTCAGTGGGGGCGATGACTGGTTGTTGGCGAGCAATCCATGTGTGAAAGTCTGACACCATTATGGATACTTCAGATTCAGACTGACTATACATAATGACTTGGGGGAGTTTCTATTGATGGGTGTGGTGGGATGGTCGAGTGTAATGGGTCTTGGATTGGGGTGTATGTCGCCACATAAAGGTGGAAAGATTAAAATGACTTGGGTTACTGGTTGGTTTGGTGTGAATCATTTGAAAATTTACAGCAGAGTTTGGTTGATTCAACTGTTTTTTTTATAAATTGAGGAGATAGGCTTTACTTTGTGATGAAGATGATTTAGTTGATATAGGCTCAGGGAGATTTCTGTACAGCATTTGGGTGGAATAGGTAAGGAGGTAGCGGTAGAATAGGTGGTGGTGAAGTTAGTGGAGAAGGAAAAGGGGTTTGGAACAGTGAGATATATTAGGGATATAAGAAGTGTGGAAAGAAGTAGGGTAGAGTGTGAGTGTAGTGAAAGAGAACATGATATTCAGCTTTGCAGGACTGTAAGGGTAAACAGATGTGGAAGCTAGAGGAGGAGCTGTTATATAGCTGTGGTTGAGTATTAAGTGACAGTAAAGGGCAGGAGAGTGGTGCAGCAGTTAACATTGTTACCTCGCAAGAGGTTCTCTGGGGTGTCTTCTGTGCAGAGTCTGCATGTCCTCTCTGCATTCACGTGCGTTTCCACTGGATACTGTGATTTCCTGTGGAGCATTTCTATCCAGGCCTTCACCAAAATTCGGCTCTGTTCTGGTAGAACTTTCTCAGTCAATAAATGTTAAATAAAAATAAAGGGCAACGGGTAGTGCTGAGACCGAAGTTACAGCTAAGTTAGAGGGAGTGAATGCAGAGTAAGGAGAGGAAGAGATGTAAGCACGGGTGGGACCTGGAGTAAGTGGACTATAATCTAGTAGACTGGTGGGGTTAGGTAAGGGAGACAGTAATATGGAAGAGTATAGTACAGTTGTGTACGCTTACCATAAATGTAGATGTTAGAGTGTATTCACTGTTGTAGTCATTACATTTGGGTAATCTGGGGGCAGGCTGCCCTCAGTCGGCTTGATTAACAAAGTCTTGGGTTCTGTCTCGGTTGCTGTCCCTTCTTCCATGACGTCAGGTCATCAGGGGTATAAAACATGCAGCAGACGCCATTACATTAGTTTTTCTTGCCTCAGATGTCAGATGCCCCCCAAATGGGGAGCAAATAAAATTAAAAACACAAATATATACCTCCAACCAAAAGCAAATACACCAAAAGGGCTTTTAGGCATAGTGAAAGAAAGTAGAGGTATAGCCAGACGTTTAATAGTGCATTGATTAAATAAAGCACAGAACTGACAGCAAGGTACATCGTGGTTAGGGCCTAGGCAAGGAATACAGTACAAATGAAAATCCTTATGAAGTATTTGCTTCCCACAAGTAATGCAATTAACTTTTACTGACATCAGTAAGGAGCAAGAAAAAGATTCCCCAATGGGGTACTTAGCTTTTTAGTTGAAGACTTCGGATCTGAAACTCTATAACGAAAATTTCAGGAGTCGGCCGACCGGCATTTGCGAACTGCTTCTGCTTAGGGCACCGCGCAGCAAGAAAGACTAATGTAATGGCGTCAGCTGCATGTTTTATACCCCTGACAACCTGACGTCATGGAAGAAGGGACAGCAACTGACGCAGGATCCAAAACTTTGTTAATCAGGACGACTGAGGGCAACCAGCCAACAGATTACCCAAATGTAATGACTGCAACAGTGAAACAAGAACATCTGTAGTTACAGGAGTAGAAGAGAATATTCGAGTGGAATAGGGGTGGAGTAAATGATAGGCAGGAGTGGAATAAGGAGCAAGTATGCTGAGTCGGAGTGGGAAGGAGCAGTGTGAGTGATAGGTGGAATTCGTGATGGGGATAGGTTGGATTAAATGAGGGAGGAGTACAGCCAACTATAAATTTAGGGAAGTGGAGGTGGGTGAGAATGGGGGTAGGGGAACGGAGCAGGGCTGAACCGCAAAGAGACCAAGCAGTAGAAAAAATAGTTGAATGTGCTTTAGGTTTTGAGCACAGCTGTTTTCCCACTTTACAGGAAGGCCTTTTTTTTTATTATCCGCATAGAAAAAAAAAGTGACAGATTTTCTAAATTTTTGTTCTGTCCAAATAATATCTATCATGGATTGATTTCAAATTGATCTTAGGCAAGCCGCATCAGCAAAAGGTTGGGGTAGTTCTCAAAGATACTCTGTCTTTGTGAAAAACCAAATAGGGGTCGAAACCGAAAGGCGTGAAGTTCAGACACCCTTCTGGCAGACGAGCGGTTGCACGTCCATGAACCATCCTGCCCCCCCCCCCCCCACACCCCATCACGGGGCATCGTGAAGTGACGGGGTGGCTGGAGGGCATACCACCTGCCCCTGGTGAACCTGGAGACGCACGGCGATGTAGTCCACCAAGTAAGATGCTGTCACAATATCACACAGAATCCCTGTGGCCGTTGAAGGAAGTTGCTGGTATGACCACTGTGAACAGCATCCCTGAAAGGAGGCATATGTAGAGGAGAGACCAGAAAGAAGAGTATGTAGCATGAGCCATGAGACCTAATACTTTAGAACCATTCTGGCCTGTATTTTCTTGTTGGCCAGAATGATCCTGACATGAGTCTGAATGTCTGAAACTCTTTGTTCTGAAGGTAATAGACTGGCAGAGCGAAGGATGACTCTTTGAAGTTTTATTGAGATGCTAAATGAGAACAAAGGTCTATTGTGTAAATTCTGGCTTGTATAAGCTGATGCCTGGTGGTGGCTGACAGGCTGCCATGCATTTGGTGAACACTCTGGCCTGTAGAGAAGGGCAGGGCTCTGAACTGAAATGACTGTGACCCAGCCGAAGCGGAAGCAGCTTCTGAATCTTCTGGGCGTCTGAATTTTGTGAGCATCGCATCGAAAGAGATCTATTGAGGCACATCAGTTGTCCTTGTAAGAAGGGGGCAGAGACGAGAAGAGTGACATTCGAGATCTTGTCTTCCTCACAGACTTGTTGAGTCTGAGACTGCAATTTCTGCAGGACCGGTGCACTGAAGGGAAGGGAATTGAAGGGGAGAAGGGAGGAGAAAGAAGGATGTAACCCTTGGATATGATAGGATGATACACATCTGTCTTGAGTGAGAGGGGAATGCCAGGCTTCTGGGTACAAGTGATAATCTCTTCCCGACTGCCTCAAGAGAGGGACGCCGCAACACCTCAGGGATGCTGAAAGGGGCTTGTCAGAGGACCTGACCAAAAAAACAAAGCTGACCCATCAAGAATTTGTGAAGTGAAGAGGGATCCAGCACAAAACAACACACAGCCGCATCCAGGCTGCGTCTAAAGACACACCTGTGCCTGCTTTTACTTACCCATCCCCAGCATAAGATATTAGCCGCAATCTTTTCCCTGAGCCTGCTGTAGGATCCTGAACTACTTACTCCAGCTCCTTCAGGGATATCTCTGTCTCTCTGAGTGACAACAAGATAATATAGCGAGCGCAGCAAAGGTCGCTGAGGAAAAATTGTGTCACTGGCAGTGATGAATTTTTTGAAGCCCCCTAGGGACTGGCTCTACAGAGTCAGGAGCTGCCGCCTTCTGTGCAATAACCTGCATAAGGGGAGGCGGAGACACTTGGGAGAGGGAGGGGGCCGAGATCCACGCCTCTGGTATACTGACTCATCCCTCAGAGGGATTGCGGGCGGGCCAGTTTCCCTGTTTCGAAGTTCTAGGATAGGATGTCGAAGGGGGCATCCTCAGAGGGGGAGGGGGGATCCTCTGACTCATCAAAGTCAGTATCAAACCTGAGGTCATCGGAGCAAGAGAGAGAGAGAAGAGAAGCAGAGAGACAAAGGTGTGCTATAGAGAGAGGAGCCACGAACAGACTGCTGACTGCGATACCAGTGGCCAGTACACCTTCATCACCTCAATGCCCTCCCAGGCAGGTCCACCCCATCGGCGCCCAGCCAAAATCAATCATCGGCTCCAGCGGGAGCGATCATTCAATGCGATTAGAGCCGAGGCGCGCAGATACAGAAAGCCTGGCCCTTGGCTTGGGTGTTGATTTTGGTGAACACACACACCTAACAGGGGGATGGGATAGGAAAGAAGATTATTTAAAAAAAACTAAGAGACAGGAAATTTTTTTGACTAAAGGGGCTAAATATCACAAAAGTGAACAACATCTGGGTACTTACCGCCTTGCATCATGGGATCATCATCAGTTTAAATATAATGCAGCAGGGCAGTACCAGTACTACAAACAGGCAATTTTTCTGTTTGCTAATAAAGTACAGCTCTCTATGTTAGACGTTTTAGACCTTTACTTCTTAAACAAGAAAAAAACTAACATAAGACAATTCTATACTAGGCTACTGGGGGGGGGCGCTAGCTATACCATCCTTAGTGTGCATGCCACTATACTACAAAGACAAGTCAGTAAAATCTTTTGACTGATGCTTAAGAAGTGGTGCAACTTACACTGCAGGAATAAAGTTAGGTGTCCACTTAAGGTACGATCTTGTGATAAAAGCAGTGGATGACTCAAGATATCTGTAACAGGAGGGGACACAACCCACACACACAATTGTAAAAAGAAAAAAAGTCAGAGGGGGGAAGTTAGTTTAACTTGAAGTGAATACTGTAAGTTAACCTGTACTGCTAGAAGACTAATGTAATGGAGACAGAGATGGAAAGATTCTGGTAAAACAACTAACAGTAAATGGATAAAGTCAGAACATGATGAAATTCAGCAACCAACAGTAATTCAAAAACTGTCAAAGTGTATAATAGAACAGTAATTCAGCATCTACAAAAAATGCTAGACAGCATAAACAGCAGTTTAATAAGCAGAGTAACTCTAGAAAGCATATATCATAACAGCAGTTTAGCAAGTAGCAGAAAACGCTAGGCAGTACTCTACAGTTTAACTTACAATACAGCTAATTAAAATCTAGCACGTCTTTTCTTGGTGAACACTGAACAGTACACCAAAGAGCTGTTATAAAAAAAAAGTTATGTACCTACCATAACGCTCCATGTTAGTTGTCTTCATCTCGCCTTCTTTCTTGCTGGTTGGGATTGGAGCCGACTCGGCCATCTTTAATAGCTCGAGAGCTGTTTACTGGCTCGAGGCTACCCCTTATCCCATGATGCCTAGCTACCCAGATTTCGTTTGAAATGGCCAATCCCAGACATAGCTATAGGAAGAAACTCCTCCAAACAAATGGTTAAACATACCTGTCCTACTGTCTAAGTCAGTAGAGGAAAAGTACAGTTTTGTACCTACTATAAATGTAGATGTCCGATAGGTATGCATCTGCAGTCATCACATATGGGTTGTCCTGCCTCAGGCAGCCCTTCGGTCGGCCGGATTCCAAAGTCTGGGTCCAGCGTCGGCTGATGTCACACTTTCCCCGACGTCAGAGCGCCTGGGGAATAAAAGCATCAGCAGACGCAATCTTCCTCAGTTTTTCTTGCCCCAGATTCCAGGTGCCCTGTAAGGAAAGCTAAATTTGGAGAGATGCATTTAAAAATTCAAACATGCACAATAATATAAAAACAAATGCACCATAATAGATCACCCCAGCTAGCTATAAGAGGGGTAAGTACCCAAGAAATACCACAGAGGGGAAGGAGGGTAAACCTGACTGCAGTTGCATACCTATCGGACATCTACATTTATGGTAGGTACAAAACTGTACTACGTCCTTCAAGGATGCATCTGCAGTCATCACATATGGGTAGAATACCATAGCCAATCTGGGGGTGGAGGAACTATGTAAAGGATGGTGTAGCTAAAATGCCCTGCAGGACTGCCGTAGCAAAGTCTGCTCTGGATCTGGAATATAAAGGTAAATTGCAATGCTTGGCAAATGTATGCACGGAGCTCCATGTACCAGCTTCTAAAATGTCCTTGGTAGCCACCCCTCTTAAGGCGGCTGTGGAGGTGGCTGTGGCTCTCGTAGAATGAGGTCTAATGTTAGCTGGCACAGTTTTTCCATGAAAGGAGTAACAAAAACAAATGCAATTCCCTATCCATTTTGAAATTGTCTGTTTGGAAATTGCTTTTCCTTGTGTACCAGCAGCATATGCTACCAACAGCTGGTCAGTTTTTCTGTAACCTTTAGTTCTGTCCAAGTAGTAGCGCAACTGTCTGTGTATGTCCAGGGTGTGCAGAAGTTTCTCCCCTTTGTTTTGTGGATTTGGAAAGAATGTAGGCAAGTGAATAGCTTGATTTAATGAAACCCTGGATACCACCTTTGGCATAAATGTAGGATTGGTTCTCAATGAAACTCTGTCCTGATGAAAAATAAGAAATGGCTGTACTGCCATAAGGGCCTGTAACTCAGATGCTCTTCTTGCTGAGGTTATGGCCAGAAGGAAAGCAGTCTTCCAAGACAGGAACTGTAGTTCTGCAGATGCTGCTGGTTCAAAGGGAGGCAGTGTTAGTTTTTCCAACACGAAGTTAAGGTCCCAAGTAAGTAGAGGTGGTTTCCTTGGAGGATTGATGTTTTTGATTCCTCTTAGAAACTGTCTTAGGAGAGGATGAGAGAAGACAGGTGGATCAGTATTGTACTCTGCTGAAATTGCTGAAGCATGAATTTTAATGGAGGAGTAAGACAGACCACTGTGGAACATTTCTGCCAAGTATTCCAAGATATGTGCCATGTTCATCACTGTCGCATCTAGGCCCTTTGTGGTGTTCCAAATGTGAAATCTTTTCCATTTTGCTGAATATGCCCTTTCTTGTGGAAGGCCGGCGAGCTTCCATAATAATATCTTTCACTCTCTAGGATAGCTTGTCCTGAGGAGGAGTCAAGGTATTTTCCAGGCTGTTAGTTACAAGATTTTCAGGTTGGAATGCAGAGTTTTGTAATTGTGCTGTGTCAGTAGAAGAGGCCAGAGAGGAAGAGGCCATGGTTTCGTGCGTGACAGGCTCTTTAACAGTGGGTACCCAGTGCTGTCTTGGCCAGTCCGGAGCTATCAGAATCACATTTGGCTGTTCTGTCCTGATCTTCAGTAAAACCTTGGTCATTAATGGGAGAGGCGGAAATGCATACACTGTTAGAGTTCTCCAGCTGAAAAAAAAGGCGTCCACTTTCCATGCTTGTGGGTGGTATGTCCTGGAGCAGAATTTCTTCAGTTGATGATTGTGGGGGGAGGCAAAAAGATCTAAGTCCGGCCTCCCCCATGATTGTGTTATCTGTAGAAAGATGTCTGGGTGCAGCATCCATTCGTGTGCATCCATGATATTTCTGCTTAAGCTGTTCGCCAGTATATTGTCTTTCCCTGGCACAAACTGGGATTGTAGCTGTATATTGAGTTTCAAGGAAAGTTCCCATAGGTTCATTGCCAGCCTGCAAAGAGGATAGGAATGGGTGCCTCCTTGCTTGTTTATGTACCACATAACCGTGGTGTTGTCTGTCCTTATTAGCAGATGGCCATGATGCAGAAAGGGTTTGAAGGCTTCGACTGCATGCATCACTGCCAGCATTTCCTTTTGGTTTATGTGCATGCTTAGCTCTTTTTGTGCCCATAGACCTTGAATGCATGTGCGCTCCCCCATCCATGGTCTGAAGCGTCTGTTGTAATGGTTTGGCTGGCTATTGGTTTGCTGAAAGGCAGACCCCTGTTTGACTGGCTTGCTTGAGCCCACCACAGAAATTCCTTTTGAAGGCATGGAATGAGTGGTATCAAAGTTTCCAGGCTGTGACTGTGCTGAGTCCATAAACTCCTTAGGTACCATTGTAGTTTCCTCATATGTAGTCTTGCTTGCGGAATCAGAAGGATGCAAGAAGCCATGTACCCCACGGCCTGCAGGATTTTCCTTGCAGTCAGCTGGGTTTGTCTTGTCAGATTTTTGAAGTAATCTGGAAGTTGATTTTGTTTTTCTTCTGTGAGGAAGGCCATTTGGGTGGCTGTATCTAGATCTGCACCCAGAAAGGTTATTCTTTGGGATGGAACAAGTCTTGATTTGTGAAAGTTGACTGTATATCCCAAGGCCTGAAGTAGGTGGATGGCATAATTCAAGTGTTTTACCAAAGTTTGTTGGCTGTCCGCTTGTATAAGGCAGTCGTCCAGATATGGGTATATTTGAATCCCCTGAAGTCTGCAGTGTGCAATTACTGATGCCAGGCATTTCGTGAATACTCTGGGCGCAGTAGATAAGCCAAAGGGCAATGCTGAGAATTGATAATGCTCTGACCCTGCAAGAAATCTGAGGTGTCTTCTGCAACTTTGTCTGATAGGGACATGCAGGTATGCCTCCTTGAGGTCTAGAGTTACCAGCCAAGACCCCTTGCCCAGCATGGGAAGGAGTTGCTGTAGAGTCAGCATTTTGAACTTTGGCACAATAAGATAAGTATTCAGTGCGGACAAGTCGAGAATAGGCCTCCATTGTTTTTCTTTTCTTGGAACAAGGAATGGTCTGGAATAAAATCCTTGGCCTTGTTCTGAGAGAGGAACCTTTTCTATAGCTTTCATTTGCATTAAGCTGGAAACTTGTTTCAAAGCCTCTGCCCTCTGATTCGGTGGCAGGTCTGGCATGCCCTTTCTTTTTGGTAATGTGTGGAAATGAAACCTGTATCCTTTGTCTATTATTTGTAGTGTCCATTTGTCCCTTGTATTACTGTGCCAATTTTCTGAGAATAAAGAAAGCTTTCCGCCCAAAGGTGCTTCCAATTGAGCCCTGGTTGGTGGTGTCAAAGTAAAGTCATTGAGCCTGTCCTTGTGCAACAGTTGAAGGTCCTGCATTATCTCTCTGGTTGGGAGGCTGCCATCGACGTCCTCTGTAGGAGCCTCTAGCTTGCCCTCTACCTCTGGCACGTCTGTTCTTGCCTCTCTGAAACCTCTCTGTCTGAAAAGGACCAATTCTTGGAAGGCCAATTCCTGCTGAATCTTGGTGGTTGTACTTGGAGAAAATCTTTGACTGTATGGATTTTGCCTTTTCTTCAAATTTCTTTAGGACCTCCTGAGCCGTGGAGCCAAATAACTTTTGCTTTTCCAGAGGAGCATCCAGCAGCTTTGCTTTAACATGGTCTGGCAGAGATTGTTCCTTCAAGCCAAGCATGCCTACGTATGACTGCGCCAGTCATAGCTGACCTACATGAAGCTTCCAATGCATCATAACCACATTGCAAGAAATGGTTGCTAACCGGTTGTGAGTTATGTACCAGATCCTGAAGTGACTTGCGGTCTAGGGGGTCAGGTGATGCAATTCATCTAACAAATACTCTTGGTACTGTATCATATGAAACTGACAATTTAATGCCCTCATAGAAAGAGTAGCAGAAGTATACACTTTTTTACCCCATCTCTCTAAAGCTCTGGACTCCCTTTCAGAGGGGAGAGGATTTTTAGCAGTGGCAGCTGCAACCCCTTTAGAGCCCTGGGAAATAGTTTCTGGATCAACAGAGTGGGCCTTGTAAAGGTAAAGATGCGAGTCCGGGACCCTGTAGTACCTATCGGGTTTGGCAGGAGCCGGAGGGAGAGAATCAGGGGTTGTGCTAGAGTCAGAGTACACATCATCAATGACATTCAAAACAGGAGGGATAGCTAAAGGTCTATGCTGAGGCAAATGTAAAAAGGTCCTTAATCTTTTCCTGGAATCAGAGAATTCCTGGCCCTGCCATTGGAAATGCTCTCTCATGGTGTGTAGTGTCTCCCCAAAGGAAAACTCTTCAGGAGGGGAGGCCGAGGGAATAGATTCCTCTGCATCAGAATCCTCGTAGGCCGAAAAAGCCTCCTCCTGGTGGTCCGAGAGAGTAGAGCCATGAGAGGCCTCATCAGAGGAGTGGGGATCAGAGGGCTCAACCCTGGGCCTTTTGTCTGGAGGAGGTTGAGAGCCCCTGTCCAGATGAGGTTGAGAGCCCCTAATTAAGGAGATAAGATCCTCTGCTAAGCTTAGAATCTGTGAACCAGTGGAGGGTCCCTGAGGGATAACCTTGGGAGGTAAAGCTTTTGAGAGTTTAGCAGCTTTAGCCCTGGAGAATGCCTTAATGGACATGGATGCAGGAGGCCTGGCCGCACCACGTGCTGGTGTAGAATTGTCTAAAGGAATGGTGTCGGAAGGTTCCAGGACACCAGTTTCTGTTGGAAATTCAATAACAGACTCAGCTGGGGCCTCCGGGACCGAGGTAGTCGGTTGAGCGGTTTCGGTAATTGGAAGTACCAAGGACTCTGTTTCAGCCGAGACAGAGACACTCGCGGTAGGCCTGGCCGTGGTTTCAGCTGAAACCGTGGCCCGCGTGTCAGTCCTTGTCCTTCCGTTTCTTAACTAAATGAGAAGTCGGAGTCTCAGACGGCATATTATACGAAAAACTAGCCCCAAAAAATTCCTCTGCAAACTCCGCCCGACGTCTAAGAGTGCGTCGGTTGAAGGAAGCACAGGCTGAACAGGCGGAGACGTCGTGGTCTGGGCCTAGACAGGGGAGGCAGTAAGAGTGGAAATCCTTATGAGGTATTTGTTCACCACAAGTTAAACAATTATTAACTTTATCTGACATCGGCTGAGGCATGAAAGAGTCCCCAACGGGGTACTTAGCTTTTTGAAGTCTTCGGTAGCTGAATTACAGGAGCTGGCCGACCGGCACTTGCGAACTGCTTCTGGCACCACGCAGCAAGAAAGACTGGGGAAGAAGGCGTCGGCTGATGCTTTTATACCCCAGGCGCTCTGACGTCGGGGAAAGTGCGACATCAGCCGACGCCAGACCCAGACTTTGGAATCCGGCCGACCGAAGGGATGCCTGAGGCAGGACAACCCATATGTGATGACTGCAGATGCATCCTTGAAGGACATCAAACCAGAGAACACTCAGCCAGTGAAAACTGGACTCCTTTCAGTCCAATAGGCTAGGGGGATGGAGGGGGGGACGCAAGAAAGAAGGCGAGAAGACAACTAACATGGAACGTTATGGTAGGTACATAACTTCTTTATGTTAAGTTGTCAATCTCTCCTTCGTTCTTGCTGGTTGGGACAGTGTCCCCTAGCAGCTACAATCCTGGGTGGCTCATTGGAACAGACTCTTCAGAACAATGGAACCAAAGTTAGCTCTACTTCTGGAGACCAAATCCAACTTGTAATGAGAAATAAAGGTATGAGAATTTGCCCATGTAGCAGCAGCACAGATAGAGTCCATGGGCAACCTAGACTGAAAGGCTACAGAGGTGGCCAAGTCCCTGGTAGAATGACCCTTCGGTTTAATTGGCAAGTCTTTGTTCCTAAGTTGATAGATAAAGGTAATATGAGACAACCACCTGGATAAGGTCACTTTGGAAACTGGGAAACCCTGTTTACCCCGAGCATAGGAAAGGAAAAGTTGGTCAGACTTTCTTATATCCTCTGTCCTATGAAGGTAGAAACGCAACTGTCTGTGAACATCCAATTGATGTAACTTGTATTCTGCCTTGTTGGTGTGGTTAGGGAAAAACACAGGTAGGTCTATAGACGGATTCAAATTATTTTCTGAGCTGACCTTCGGAAGGAAAGAGGGATTAGTCCTCAGAGGGACCCTGTCCTTATGAAAAACCAAGTATGGAGGACGGACGCATAGTGCCTGAAGTTCAGAGACACGTCTGGCTGAAGTAATAGCTACCAGAGAGTTTTCCAAGATAAAAACTTAATGGAGCAGGAAGCTGCCGGTTCAAAAGGGGGCATAATTAATGAGGTTAGTACCAAATTAAGGTCCCAAGGAGGAGGGGGATCTCTCACTGGGGGTCTAAGGAGAGTAGCCCCTCTTAGAAACACTTCATATAGCTTATGAGACCATGTTTCCATTAGACAACCCAACATGAAAATTTGAAATGGCTGATAATTGAACCCTGATTGTAGCAGAAGTGGACCCTGAATGAAAGAGTTCTGTTAGGAACTTCAAGATTTCGTGGATAGGGGCTGTGAAGGGAATCCATGTTCCTAGCCTCTGCCCAACAAGAAAAACGTTTCCATTTACTAGCGCAAGTCCTCCTAGTGGCACACTTATGGGAGGAAACAATGTCGCGTACGGCAGGGGAAATACTGGGAAGCCTGGCTAAGGTTGGAAGTGGAGCAACCAAGCTGTGAGCTGGAGCATTTGAAGGGATTGATGCAGCCTGCCTGATTGATGAATCAGTAGGTCTGGAATCGGATCCAGAACCCAAGGCTGCTCGAGAAGGTAATGGTGCAGGAATGGGAACCATATCTGTCGAGGCCAGTAGGGGGCAATGAGGATCATTTTGCAACCCAACAACATAGCTTTCTGAATGAGTTTCCGTATCAGGGGAAACGGAGGGAAGGCATAAAGAAGTCCCTGAGGCCAATCGTGGACTAGAGTGTCTCTGGGAGAGTGACCAGGGAGAAGTAGATGCTGCATTTGCTGTTAAGGGGGTGGCAAAAAGGTCGCAGCAAGGCTGTCCCCATTTGCAGAAGATTAAACCCGCAACTGCCTGATTCAGAGACCACTCATAAGGCATGAGAATAGCTCTGCTGAGTCAGTCTGCTATGATGCTGGGACGTCCCAGGGATGTGCGTTGCAATCAGAAATCGTTGGGAGGAAATCGCCCACTGCCAGAGCGAGTGCTTCTCGACATAGGGGGTAGGACCTGGTTCCACCCTGCTTGTTGATGTACCACACCAGTGACATGTTGTCTGTTTGAATTGCAATGGTCCCAGAAGGAAGAGAGCCCTGAAGAACTTGCAACGCTAGGAACACGGCTCTCATTTCTACGACGTTTATATGCAGATGGTACTCGTGAGCCTGCCAAGTGCCCTGGACTGTCCTTCCCTGATAATGCCCCCCCACCACCCTATCAGGGAGGCGTCTGTGGTCACTGTAGCAACTGGAGGGGGCTGAATGAAGGGTCTGCCCTGAATCACTATTAGGGAGACCATCCACCAAGAAAGGTGCCTTTTGCATGCTTCTGTAATGATGATCATGCGAGACATGGGGAGCTGTTGGAAGGACCACTGCGTGAAAAGAAGCCACTGCAGGATTCTCATGTGAAAGCGGCCCAGGGGTATCAGAAGAATTGCCGCTGCCATAGAACCTAGAGTATGAAGGACGTACTTGACTTGAACTTGCTGGCGAATTGTGAACACCCTGTCCGGAGGTAGCTTTGTGGACATGCTCCTTCTATCCAAGTCTGCTCCTATACAAGTAATAGATTGACAGGGCAACAAGGCAGATTTTTCGAAATTTGTGGTGATGCCTAGCTGGGAGCAAATTGAAATTGTATAGTCCTTGGCTTGAAGGAGTTGATGCCCGGTAGCAGCAGTAAGGAGCCAGTCGTCTAGATATAGAAACACCTGGAATCCTTGACGCCTCAGGTGAGCCGTGACCACTGCCATACATTTAGTGAACACCCTGGGGGCTGTGGTGAGACCAAAGGGCAGAGCGGTGAACTGGTAATGACTGGCTCCCAGCCAGAAACGAAGGAACCTCCTGGAGCATCTGTCCATTTTGATGGGATAGTACGTATCCTGGAGATCTATAGAGCACATCCAATTGTCCTGACCCAGAAAGGGTAGAATGGACTGTAGCGTGACCATCCGAAACTTTGTTCTTTGAACAGACTTGTTTAGTCTGCTGAGATCCAAAATAGGTCTCTAGTTCTCTGTCTTTTTTGGTAACAGAAAGAACCTAGAATAAGTTCCAGATCTGTGTTGGTCTGCTGGAACTTCCTGGATGACTTTTTTCTCGCAGTTTTGAAACTTCTATAACTGCTTGGCCCCTCAGATTGGGTGGAACATCTGGGAGGGACTTGCATGACGGTAAAGGGGGCTGAACGAATGGGATTCTGTAACCTCTGGATATTACTGAATGTACCCATTTGTCTTGCGTAATGCTTAGCCAGGCTTTTGGGTACAATGAAAGTCTTCCCCCGACTGCCTCCAGAGACGGACAAGTCGGGCAATCCCTCAGGCATGTTGGAAGGGCTGGTCAGAGAAAAATTCTCTACTGCCCTTGCTCTGCAGACCCCCTCTGCCACGAAGGCGGCATCTGTTATTATTTCTTCCTCTGCCACTGGAGGAAAAATCACTACGTCTGTCAGGCGAAGATCCCTGGGATTTTCAAAACCACATCTTTCCACTCTTCTAACCCTTATAGGTTCGTAGGTTCATACTAGGCTATCTGACCTAGGGCATTTATAAGCCTAGCCAGAGTGTGTTTGGCTTTCGCCACCCATTTTAAATTAATTTTGCTATGCCCTTTTTCGAGGTTAGTATACTGTGCCTCTAACAGTGACACAGAAGTGATACCCGGGGTAAACCTACGATCGCCCATCCACTCAAGATTCCTCTTGAAGAGAGTCAATGAGGGACTCTGCCTAACCTGGACTGGGATTTTATTCCAGAGTGAAGGGAGCCTCTGGGTTATGAATCTGTCCCTCCAGCATGTCCTATTTATTTCAGTGCTGAGGTTCAAGTCTCTCGAGCGAGTAGCTAGATGAGATTTGGATTTTCTGAGGTGCAGCATGTCCATTAATTCCAGGTTGGACATGGCTTTGTACGTCAGGCACAGATCGCCTCTGAGCAGGCGGTATGCCACTGAGTAGAGCTGGAGTTTCTTTAACCGGGCAGCATATGGCATCTGTTTGAGCCCTTTGATCCTCTTGGTGAGGTACTTCTGGGGTCTTTCCAGTTGCTGCAGGTGTCTGGTAAGGTACATCCCAAAAGGGGCATTGTACTCAATTATGGGCCTGATGAGGGATGAGTAGAGAGGCATGATGACCTCCCCTGATCTAGATGTGAATCCCTTCATGATTAGGTGGGCTATATAAAATGTTTTTCTAACCACTTTGGCCACGTGGTTGTCAAATGAGACTTGGGTCCCCAGGTCCCTAATTACTACTTCTGTACTTAATGGATTACCACCTATGTGGTAATTTGTGGGCACTTTGCTTTTGCCAAAGGGATGACTATACACTTTTTGGCGTTTAGCTTGAGGCCATGGCTCTGGCACCAGTTGTCTGTTTCTATGAGGCCCTTTTGGAGGATGCTTGCGTCGGCTGGAGAGTCTATTATGGCACCCAGTTTGCAGTCATCTGCGAACTAGGTCAGCCACAGTCCTTCCGTGTTGGCCTGTACCTCCGAGAAATATATACCGAACAAGAGAGGTCCCAGGACTGAGCCTTACCTTGGGGTATGGTCTAGAGGGAGTGGAAAAACAGACTCCCATGGCAGAGAGTCTTGACTTCCTGCGTCTTGCCTTCCTGCTCACACCTAGTAAGAGTGTCATTCACCTGTGGTCCAAAAAGAAAGGAACTGTCAAAGGGAGTCTTGGTGAATGACGCTAGGAAGGGTTCCGCAAAATTACACAGCCGCATCCATGCACGTCTCTGCCACGCCTGTGCCTGTGGCTCTACTCGCCCCATCGGCTGCACAGGAAATGAGCCTCATGGAGGAGTTGACTACTGAGTTAAGGGTTTCCAGCTGAGAGGCCGCTTTAGCCTGAGCCCCCTCAGCTGATGGATCCTGCAGGGCATCACAGAGCTCTTTCAGGAGATCCCTCTAAAGCCTGGTGAAATGGCATAAGTAATTCAGTGACCTCATGGAAAAGGTCGCTGAAGCAAACATCCTCTTCCCATATCTGTCCATGGTCCTGGACTCCTTGTTAGGAGGATGGACAGAGGAAGAAGTTTCCGCTAACTCCTTTTTAGTGGCTGCTGCTACCCCCATGGCATCCACGGGAACACCCTTAGTAAGGAACTGCTTGTCAGAGGGTGCAGTAATAAACTTGCCTGGTCTCCTCGGGGTTGGTTCCACTGTATCTGGGGCTGACCAAGCCCTTCGAGCCACCACAGACATTAGTGGATCAAAGGGCGGAGAAACACAGGAGGTGGAAGGTCGGGAACCGAACGCATCCAGGAATACAGATTAGTCCTCGGTAAGGGCTAGGGTATTCCAGTTCCCCCATTGCTTAAGCATTTCTAGGATGTCCAAGAAGGAAACATCTTCAGAGGGGGATCTCTGGGACCCTTCCAACTCATCCAAATCCGTATCCAAAGTGACAGACTCAGGGGAGTCAATGTGCTTCCTCTTGCACTTCTTCCGAGGGGGCTTCTCTGAATGATCAGGGGAGGCCCCAGAAGAAGAGGAAATACCCAATGGGGTAACCTGGAGCGCCGCTTCCCCAAACTTGGGGTCTGGAGGAGGGACAGAAGTTGACTTGGGCACTACTGTGGACGGAGCCAATTCGTAGGTGGAGCTAACTCAGAGGCTAGCACACTCGTCATGACATTGAAGGCATCCCTGCCACGATGCAGAGAAGGCTCCGAAGAGACCGGAATCCTCCTCCGCACCGAGGGAGACTGCTCCAAGGCCGATATAGGAGCCGAGCTCACCTGCGCTGACGCTCAGAGGGAGAGTGGGGTTCGGACAAGGGTCTAATGCCACTAGCCCCCTCGGAGCCGAAGAGGGAGTCTCTGCGCCCAGATCCCTTGACGGAAGGCACCATCAAGGGGATCGGAGCAGACAACGGATCCAAAGGAGAGAGAGTTATCGGAGCCGACGGTTCCACGACTCAAACCCCAATAAACTCAGTCTCCGAGCTCAATGGAGTCTGAGGAGGAACATAGACAGAAACGGACGAGCAGAAACCTGAGGGCTGGACAATATTTTGGCCAGTGCCTGCGACCAACAACCTACTGACCCCACTCTCTCCACATCATGGTCGGAGAGCCTAGAGGACCAAGAAGAGTGTGAAGATCTGACACTACGGTCACTCTGCAAGAGGGGAGACCGAGGAGCCGAATGAATGGACTCTAGTGAAGGGGACCTTGGCCTTTTTTGGATCCTTGACGGCTCCAAGGGTAGTATTGGAGACTACGAGGAAGCAGACTCCTCAGTTCCAGCCTGAACCGAAGGAGAAGGCAGGACTAGGGCTGATGACTGCTCCGAGCTGGGAGCAGACGATTTGGCCTGTTTAGGGGATTTCACTGGCTGAGCCTTGGCCGGTGAATCCTGAGGCTTGAGAAGACCCCTCAAAATAAGTTTGTTCTTGTGCTCCTGCAGAACCCTTGGGCTAAATGCATGGCATAAAGAACAAGAGTCCTAGAGGTGTACTGCACCTAGACAATAGATGCAAGAAGTGTGCCCATCTGTCAGAGACATTTTCTGACAGCATGAGTCACACTTCTTGAATCCAGACACTTTGGATTCTTTAGACATATACAAAGAAAAGAGCAATCGCACTCTAAAGACTACTTTGGCCAGCAAACTAGACAACACTAAGAAAAAATAAAACTGAACACACACACAAAAAATAACAGAATTAGATAGAGTTTTTTTTTTTTAAGACTAGGAAGCCTCTAACTTAAACGGCTACCTAACACTACAACAGAGGGGTAAGGGGGGGGGGGGGGGGGAGAACTCTCGAACTTAAACGAGTTCCAAGGAAAAAAACTACAATACACTAAACACTTTAAACTAAATATACAATTAATAGACTACGAAAGAACAACAACTACTATACCAAAAACACTAATCTGATGAAAAAAGGCAGATTAATAAAGATATACGAGCCTGAGCCAGTATCCAGGAACCTCGCAGCTGAAGTGGCAAACGAGATCTGGTTAGCTAGCGTTAGGCATCATGGTATAAAGGGTAGCCTCGAGCCAGTAAACAGCTCTCGAGCTATAGAAGATGGCCGAGTCGGAGCCAAGGATCGGCTCCGATCCCAACCAGCAAGAACGAAGGCGAGATTGACAACTTAACATCTACAGTTCACAGAGTTTTACAGCTTAGTGCTTAAACTTTGCTTGGCAAATGCTCTGTGAGCAGAGCACCAAGGAGCTGTTACACAATTCCAAAGCTCAAACAAGGCTAAAACATCATCTATTCTATTGGACATTCATCTCAAAAACAGGATAAAAGGAGGCACTGATACGGTTAAGAGTTTCTAAAAAAAAAAAACCTTCCTTGGCGAGCACACTATGAACTAGATGCCAGGGGGCAGTTACACACAGTTTCATACATTTGTAAATAAACCTGGAAATGTACCTTCCAAGAAAATGGAATACGGCAACCAAGGAGAATGCAAGACTCCAGAAGGTGCAAACAACCAACCTCCAATTTCTGGTCATCTCAGGAGGAAAGACTCACCAAGTCAACAAGAAGGTGGGGGCAGGAGAATGGGAAGGATGAACCAGGAGGCAGACAACACAGATCTATCATTATGGTGAGTACATAACTCTCATAACTGATGCTGTCTGCTCTGTCTGGCTTCAGTCTGGGGGGAAGTCACCAGCCTCGAACATTCATCAGGAGGAACTTGTTGTGTTGTTGTTGTGTCTTTTGGCTTTTCCCGGTTAGGGGTCGCCACAGTGGAACTCTAGTCCGCTAATGATTGGTAGTTGATTTTTACGTGCCGAGTTACCAGCCCTGACGCACAACCTTCAACAAAGGTATGCCCATTCACGCATGTCTCCACGCAGAAGACGCTCTGAGAATCTAATCGGACAGCGTCTTACTGTGAGGCGACAACGGTACCGCAGCACCACCACCGTGGGTACATTCCTCAGGAGGAACTAAGGAAGGATATTCTGCATCACATTGGAGCCAGAGGAATCTCTAGATCTAGGGTGAATATCCACCTTATAATGAAACACAAAAGTGTGGCAACCTAGCCAAGTAGCAGCTGCACAAATATCATCCACTGATACCAAGTTATAGAAGTAGCCACATTCACTGCTGAATGACACTTAGGCTTGGGTGGTAGAATCTTGCCTGTCACAGAAAATGTAAACAAAATACAATGTGACCGATACTTGGATAAAGTTACTTTAGACAGAGGTGAGGCCAGTCTTGACTTTGAAAAAGAGAAACAAATTACTAGATTTTCTGACAGCTTTGGTATAGTCCAAATAGAATCTCAGTTGACCATGTAGATCCAAACAATACAAAAGATATTCACCTTTGTTAGAGAAATTGGGGGGAAAAACAGGAACATGAATCAAACTGTTACCATTCTTAGAAGCTACCTTTGGCAGAAAAAGGGTTAGTATGAAGAGAAAACCTGTCTTTATTGAACAGGAAAATAAGGAGGTGAAGAATCAAAAGTTTGCAACTCAAACCCTTCTTGTGGGAGTAATTGCCGCCAAAACATTTTTCAACAGAAAAACTTCATGTCTGAAGTAGCTGAAGGTTTAAATGGAGGGTATGCAAGAACCTGTAAAATGAAGGGCAGACCCCAAGGAGGGGCTGGGTCCTGTATTGGGGGACCGATTAGAAATGTACCTTTTTGGAATGTCTTGGAGATCTTGAGAGAAGTCATAGACATATTCTCTGCCAATGTGAAAGCTTGATATGGCAGCTAACTGTACTTTAATAGGAGAAAAGCTAGAAACTGAAAACTCTGCAAGAAAATAAGGCAGTAAAAGGTTAGAGTCCCCAACACTCCACCCACAGGACAAATCTTTTCCATTTAGTGGAATACACATTTCTAGTGAATTCCTCCCGAGAACATGACGACATATGAACAACCGCCTGCAAAAGCTTGTGATTTCTGACCTAAGGAATTGGGCGGAACCATGTGGTCAACTTTAGGGACTAAAGATTAGTGGGATCCAGACCTGCTAGATCAGAAAGATCCATAATGGGATCCAGTACCCAGGGATTACTTCAGAAGAGGCCAAAGGAAGGGAAACCAAATCTGACAATGCCAAAATGGAGCAATGAGGATCACTGTAGCTGTGCAGTGGGCAGCTTTCTGCAGAAAGTTTACCATCAAAGGTATTTGGGGGATAAGAGTAAGAAAGTAGCGAGGGGGGGGGGCAAGTAAGCATAGTATCCCTGGGTAACTGTCCTAGAGGAAGAACAATGGTGTAATAGCTGCTGTACTTTGTGCTGGATGGGGCGGAAAACAGAAAGCAACACGGAAAAATCTAAGCTACTACTTTCGGATTTAGGGACAGCTAGTGAGGCAACAGAATGCTTCTGCTGAGGCTGTCGGCCAGAATGTTGGACTTTGCTGGGGTACGCATCACCACCAGAAACCGCAGAGAAGCTATAGCCCACTGCTAAACTCTCATGGCCTCCCGACAAAGAGGATAGGAACATGCTCCCATTTGTTGAGATACCAGACTATAGACATACTTGTCCATTTGTATTGCAACCACCCAAAAGGGAAGGTCATCCTGAAAAGCCTGCAATGCAAGGAGGACTGCCTTCATTTCCAGAATGCTGATGTGAATGTGAGCCTCTATGGAAGACCAGGACCTATGAACCATTCTCCCTATGAAATGTCCTCCTCCCACCAAAGGATGGAGATATCTGTGGTGACCATGGCCGAGGCAGAAGTTATTACAAATGGTCTTCAGTTCCCAAGTGAGATTGCAACCACCAATGAATCTGCTTGTGACACTTCCATTAACCATATTGTGGAAATCGAAAGGACAAGTACGGAAAGAACACTGAATAGTCACAGTCCACTACAGGGCTCATGTGAATTCTGGCTAAAGGAACCAACCCTATCAAAGCAGCCATATGACCCAAAAGCTTCATAACTGCAAGTGCCAGTTAGTTTCAGAGTTGCAAGCACACAGGCCTGAGCCCAGAGGCCAAAAACCCTGGTGCTCGGAAGCCTGGCTACTTGGCTGCTTGTGTCTAAATGACACTTTATGAACTCAAACTTGTAAAGGCTGAAGGCATGAATTTGGATTACCGACTGTGATGCCTAGGTTGTTGCAGAGATGGTGCAGAGAGTCCCTGATGGAGATCAATGATGCCATTGTGGGGGTAGTGAGGAGCCAATAATTTGGGTTCACAAAAATCTGCAATCCCTGCAGCCAGGCTGCAACCACTAACATGCATTTGGTGAACACCTCGGTGCTATTATGAGACCAAATGGCAGGACCCTGAACTTGTAAAGGATTGGCTCCCAACAGGAAGCAAAGAAACCTCCTGGAACACCTGTCTAACTTGATGAAATGTCCTTGAGGTCTGTTCAAGACACACAATCGCGCTTCCGAATAGGAAAGATGGACTACATCATGACCACCCAGAATTTGGTCTTTTTGACAAACTGGTTTAGTTTGCTTAAACTCAAAAATGGTAAGAGGTCTTTTGTTTTCTTTGGAACTAAAAACCAACCTGGAATGCATCTCAAATCCTATCTGGTATGGTGGGATCTCCTGAATGACTCAATTTAAAAGCAGCTTTTGAATCTCTGCCACTATGCAAGTCTCTGATGAGGTGGAACATCTGGAAGGTGCATGAGACTATTTGGAACTTCTGAAAAAGGAATGTAATAACCTCTAGATAGGACTCAGCACCTAGACATTTGAAGTGATGGCCACCCAAGATTCTGAGGGAAAAGCCAGATGACCACTGACTGTCTACAAAACATTAGCCAGGCAACTCTTCATATTACTGAAAGGGCCTGCCAGAAAAAAGCCCAGTAGAAGCCCTTGTTCTGCAGACTGCCTCTGCCACATTGGCAGTGTCTATCAGGACACCCCCCAGAAGGATCATCAGGAGTGTTCTGGGGAAAGAGCTCTGATTTCCTAAGAGAGACGCTTCCCCCTTTTGATTCCTAGAAAAGCTCCAAGGGGTGTGAGATGTTGGTGGCGTAGAAAAGTGTACACAGATGACAGACACTCCCCGTCTTGGTTGCTCCTTGACAGAGTGCCTTTAAACTTTGGCCCAAACATGGAGGACCTGTCAAAAAAGGCATTTATGAAGGACAACTTGAAACAATCAAAGTTAAACAAATGCATCTAGGCATGACAATACCAGAGCTCGTGAATCGAGGCACCTCATCTACCACATTTGAGACAATTCTCATTGAAACATTAACAATGGAAACCAGGGTGGACAACTGAGTTTCCAGTGACTATTGTCCCTTAAGGGTAATTGCCACTTCAGACACTGGGTCTTAATGAAGACTTGTCAAGTGAGTGCTGTCAGAGCAAAAGTGGCTGAGGTGTAGGAACGCTTCCCAACTGATACAGTGACAGATACCCATTTGGTGGGATGAAACAAGCAACGCTCCTCAGAAATCTCCTTGGTAACTTATGCCACCACAATGGCATTGATAGCCAGACCATAATGAGTTTTTTTTTTTTTTTGGGGGGGGGGGGGGGCAAGAACCTTATCCAGCTTTCTAGGGATGGGCTCCACTCCAAGGAATCCAAGTGATTCCTCTTACAATTTCTCTTCCCTGAAATCGCCCATTCTGAAAAAGCTGGGGAGGAATGGAAAGAATCGGGAAGCCATGCTATGGGGCAGACTGGAGGCTCACTGAGCTAGGCTGTCCATTGGTCACAGGTACTGATTAAAAAAAAAGGGGGGGGGGGTTGCTGGCGGGAGAAATTAAACCCTTCTTCCTAGAGAACATCCTCTCTACAATGTTGAAGGCAGAGGCTGGCCTTTCGATTCCAATGGTTGCAAAAAACAGCCTTGAACTCAGCAGTGCCTAGACACGATGTTGAAACCATCACCAAGCTGTACAAAGCCTAAGCCCCAGGTGGAGGAGAGGATCCCGAAGGAGGGGCCATCAAAAGCAACCCAGAAACCCCAGCCTTGACATCATATCTCTGAAGACCAGATGGCCCCAGACAAATCTGGGTCAAAACTACAAAGGAAGAGGACAGAGCTGTCAGATCTGATACAGAGTGGAAATTCAGACAGCCATGAATAACTCAGATCTGAAGGGACCAAAGGATAAAGCCAGAAAGATGGAGCCGAAGGTCCCAGAGCCAGATGAGGACCCGGGGGTTAAGACCTAGTTGCATCTGCACCTGCAAAAAGGATATCAGCTGTCCCAGATCAGAGGTTTTGATGCTGCACACAAACCTCAATAACACGAAGAAACCACAGAGTAGGGCTTAAAAGATCTGTGATAAGAACCCGCATGTTGGACCCAAGATGGGGAGGCCCTGAACCAGGGCTGAGATGGTAGAAGACTCCAGCAACTGCAGAGATGGGATGCTCAGAGAAAAAGGGGAAATTGCCCTATCTGACGGTGCCCTTTTGATTAAGAATGGGCTTGGGATGTTCAGAGCTGGAGAAGAGATCTTGTGGGGTTTATTGGATTTAGGCATTAAAAGCAATCATCTTAGAGACATCTGGGCTGATGTCAGTGCTTGGGTACCCAAAAGTCAGAGGACCTTTGAATCAGGAGAGCCCGAGGGAGCAGGTCCAGAAGTAAAAGCCAAAGACCTCCTCTTAAATTCCCCTCTGTCTAAAGTCTCGCTATCAGGGCTGCTCAGACCAACTCTTGGGAACCGGGGAGAAGCCATCCCAGAGACAGAAGCAAAAAAATCCATGAGGAGATGCCCTTTCAAAGCTAATTTTGCCCAACGCTCATTAGTGGCCTTAGTGTCAAAGCACTCACAAATGGAGCATCCTGAATCCAGATGCACTGGACCCAAACAAAGGACATATTTTAAGTGTGTGTGTGTACTGGGAATGCAATTTGTGCCCACAAGAAGAGCACTAATTAAAACCATTATCCATCTTTTAACTGTAGATGAGGCAGTTTTAGAGAGCAACCACAATACACACATAAGGGACAGGAAGGGAAAAGTGATGACACAACCACAACTATCTGCCTAACAATGCAGGAAGGAAAAAAAAAAAAACAGGATCACTAGCTGAGGTAAAGGGAAGAATAAATGCTAACCAAAACACTAACTTCTCTAAACAGAAAAACTAGAGCGGAGCCAAGACCAAGCTGCAGATCTGAAGGGCGGCAACCTAGATCTAGGGAGTTGGAGGAGCAGGGAGTTATGGGTAAGGCAGGTGGAGCCAAATGGGCTAAGACTGATGGTCGGTACCAGATCAGAGTAAGATCCGAAGTCCCACAGGTTGAAGCCAGACAGAGCAGACAAAATTGGATCCACAGATAAGAGAGCTGCCCTGCACTTTTAAGAATCCTCATGCTCAAACTCATGTCCTCACTCCCATAATGTTCATCTCCCGTTCTCTCCTGATCAAGACTGCAACGATAGAGAGATACATTCACCTAACAAGCAAAATACTAACTATAGATCCTGCAGGTTTCAAATTACAAATTACTTTCCACAATGCTAGAAGTGTTGACGTCCTTCCATCTCAACAATTACGGATACCGGATTGCATAGCAAATGGCAACTGTGAATTAAATAAACATGACAAATGTGACCAGAAAGCTGCCTGGACAGGGTTTCTTTGGACACCTGAGATCACAGTTGATTGCAAAATAGACAACTGCAAATCTTTCTTGAAAGATTTGGTCCTGTGAGGTTAAAATCTAAGCTGCCTATGTACATAAAGAATGAAGGATATATCTGCCTTTATTAAAATGATTTGGAAAAAAGACTGGCAAGTGAATTGGCTGACTTAGGTTTGTACTGGAAGCCACACTGGAAAGAAAAGAGAGGATTAGAACAAAGAAAAACTATGTTTGTCAGTGAGCAATAAGGCACTAAAGTTAGTGTGTGTAATTCGAATACTCACCTGACAGAAGAGATAGCTAGGAGAAACAGTTTTCCAGGAGAGAAAAGTACAGTTGTGTACACTTACCATAAATGTAAATGTTCAAGTGTATTCACTGTTGCAGTCATCACATTTGGATTATCCCTGCCAGGGTAGCAATCAGTCGGCCCGAATACCAGAGGCTTAGTATTTCTGCGTCAGTTGCAGTCACTCCAGGACTGACGTCAGGTCGTCAGTAGTATAAAATAAGGCAGCCGACGCCATTACATTAGTTTTTCTTGCCCTGTCAGGAGCCCCCAAGAGGGGTGTAGGTTATAGTGGAAGAATACTACCAGTAGAAAGTAAATAACAAAAATTCCTTGTAAGGAGAAAGAGAGGGAAACCAGGACTGCAACAGTGAATACACTCTCAACATCTACATTTATGGTAAGTGTACACAACTGTACTATGTTCTTCGTGTTTCACTGTTGCAGTCATCACATTTGGGTTGATTCCCAAAGCTGAAGAAAAGGGTGGAGGCAGTCAAAACGACTGGGGGCTGGCTAGAATGCCCTGCAAGACTGTGGAGGCAAAACCTGCCATGGATTTGGAGATGATAGGCAGGTGGCAATGCTTGAAGGTATGAACTGATGTCCATGTTGCAGCCTCCAGGATGTCCCTGGTGGGGATCCCTCTAAGGAAAGCTGCAGAGGTGGAGGTTGCTCTGGTAGAATGTGTCCAGACCCCCCCCTTAGGGGGAGGTTTACCGTGTTGCTTGTAGCAGAAATGGATTCAGCGTGCTATCCATTTGGAAATAGTTTGGATATGGTTTTGGCATCTGCTCCTGCAGCAAAGCTGACTAACAATTGATCAGTCTTTCTAAATGATTTAGTCCTGTCTAGATCGAATCTGAGCTGTCTGTGCACATAGAGAGAGTGCAGTATCCTTTCCCCCTTGTTTTGTGGGTTAGGGAAAAAGGTAGGCAAACAAATGTATTGGTAGAGAGTCACACTGAACACTTCTGGCATGAAGGATGGGTTATTCCTGAGGGAGACCCTGTCAGCATGGAAAATGATGAAGGGCTCTACAGCCATTAGTGCTTGTAGCTCGGATACTCTTCTTGCTGAAGTGATGGCCAGAAGCAAGGCGGTCTTCCATGAGAGAAACTAACTCTGCTGAAGCTGCTGGTTCAAAGGGGGGTAGGATGAGCTTTTCCAAAACAACATTTAGGTCCCAACCTGGAGTAGGTGCTCTTCTGGGTGGCCTCAAGCTAGTAGCCCCTCTTAGGGACTGTTTGATGAGGGTGAAGAAAATAGGTGGCTGTGTTAAAATGAGCAGAGATAGCGGAGGCATGAATTTTAATAGAAAAGGATAGACCCCTGAGTATTAGGCCTGCAAGGTAACCCAGGATGACAGGTATGGAGTGCTGTGCCATCCCGGCTGTCTTAGCCTGGATCCAGGTGCAAAACCTTTTCCATTTGTAAGCATAAGACTTTCTAGTGCTAGGGTGTCTGGCCTCACGTATAACATCTAGAACCCATTTGCTGAGACTGGCAGCTTGTGCAGTGGTCAGGGAATAAGACAGACTGCCAGATTGAGGGTCTGCAATTAGGGATGCATGAATTTTCCTTCTCTGTATCAGGAGTGTTGGGATATGAGAGAAATACCATGGTAGCAGAGATGACAGGCTGAGTGCGCAGCAATGGGTACCAGTGCTGGCATGGCCAGTATGGGACAATCAGGATTGTCCTCATTTTTTCCTCCCTTATTTTAAGCAGCACCCTTGTTATAAGCGGTAGTGGGGGAATTGCATAGACAGAGAGGTTGATCCACTGGAAGGATAGAGCATCCACTTCCCAGGCCTTGCAGTGAGGCTCCATGGTGCAGAACTTGCTGAGCTGATGGTCGGAGTTGGAAGCAAAGAGGTCAACCTTCGGGGTGCCGCATTTCTGAGTCACAAGGGTGAAGGTTCTTTGGTCTAGCTGCCACTTGTGTGGGTCCAGAAGATTTCTGCTTACGTTGTCTGCCAGAGAGTTTAGAGAGCCTGGCAGGAATTGCGCTAACAGGTGTAGTTGCATGGCTGAGGCAGTGTGCCAAAGGGTCATCGCAAGTCTGCATAGAGGGTATGAGCGAGTCCCTCCCTGCTTGTTGATACACCACAACACAGTGGTGTTGTCTATTTTGATCAGTAGACCCTGCAGGGAGAGGAGGGAGTCTGAAAGCTATCAGTGCATGCTGGACAGCTAACATCTCTTTTTGGCTGATGTGCAGATGTATCTGATGTAGGCTCCATTGGCCCTGTATGCATCTGCCATCCAGGTGTGCACCCCAGGCATAGTCTGATGCATCTGTGGTGAGGGTCTGGGTGGCGTGGGGTTGTGAGAAGGGTAGTCCCTTGTTGTGGTAGCATGCTGCTGACCACCAAAGAAAATCTTTCCTTAAGCAAGGTATCATTGGTACAACAGTTTCCAGGTCTTGAGTGTGTTGACACCAAAGGCTTTTTAAGTTTGTAGCTTCCTCATATGCAGTCTGGCATATGGAATGAGTAGAGTGGAAGAAGCCATGAACCCCAGAGCTTGCAGGATTTTCCTTGCGGATAACTGGGATCTGGTGGCAAGTTGAGAGAAACAGGCTGTCAAGGTAGTTTCTTTCCTGGTGTAAGGAATGCCTTCTGGGATGCTGCGTCCAGGCTTGCTCCCAGGAATATAATTTTTTGGGCGGGTACTAGTTTGGATTTCTTTTCGTTGATAGTATACCCTTAGTGAGGTCAGTAGATCCTTTACAAAGGCCAGGTGCTTGAGCAGCTTTTCCTGTCTGCCTGAATTAGGCAGTCTAAGTATGGGTAAATTTGATTTCTTTGCCTGCAAAAAGCAATGGCGGGAGCCAGACATTTTGTGAAAACTCTGGGAGCAGAGGATAAGTCAAAGGGAAGCACTGAATTGAAAGTGTAGTGATCCTGCCCTGAAAAGTACAGTTGTGTACACTTACTATAAATGTAGATGTTTGAGTGTATTCACTGTTGCAGTCCTTACATTTGGGTAATCCCAGTGGCAGGTTGCCCTCAGTCTGCCTGAATTCCAAAGTCTTGGGTCCTGCGTCGGCTGCTGTCGCCCCTTCCCTGATGTCAGGTCGTCAGGGGTTTAAAAGATGCAGCCGATGCCATTTTCTTCAGTTTTTCTTGCCACAGATGTCAGGTGCCCCCTAAAGGGTAGCGCTACAAGAAAATACAACACATAGATTGTATAAATCGGAGATGGAAAGATGAGATCTATAGAAAAAAGGGGGATGGCGGGTGGGTAACCTGGACTGCAACAGTGAATACACTAACATCTACATTGATGGTAAGTGTACACAACTGTACTATGTTTTTCGTGTTTCACTGTTGCAGTCATTACATTTGGGTAGAGTCCCAAAGCTATGGATGGGAGGCTGGAGCTAAACAGCATTAGGAGCGGCTATGAGGCCCTGCAAAACTGCAGTGGCAAAGCCTGCCCTGGATTTAGAGTAGAGTGGCAGATGGTAGTGCTTTGTAAAGGTGCGCACTGAACCCCAAGTAGCAGCCTCTAAAATGTCTTTGGGTTGGTACGCCCCTGAGAAAGGCTGCTGAAGTGGCTGCAGCTCTGGTGGAATGTGGCCTAATGCCCTTAGGCACTGGCTTGGCATGGTGTAAATAGCAGAAACAAATGCAGTGGCCTATCCACTTTGAAATAGTCTGCTTGGAGATGGCCACTCCTTGTGATCCTGCAGCATTATGCTACTAGTAATTGTTCTGTCTTTCTGAAAACTTTAGTCTTGTCCAAATAGAATCTAAGTTGTCTGTGTATGTCCAAAGAATGCAGAATTTTCTCCCCCTTGTTCTGTGGATTTGGATAAAAAGTTGGCAAATGAATAGTTTGGTTAAGGGCTACACTGGACATCACCTTAGGCATAAACGTAGGGTTTGTCCTCAGAGAGACCCTGTTTGGATGAAAAATGATAAAATGTTCCACAGCCATGAGAGCCTGTAGCTCTGACACTCGTCTTGCAGAAGTTATTGCTAGGAGCAGAGCGGTTTTCCAAGATAAAAACTTTATATCTACAGTAGCAGGTGGCTCAAAAGGAGGGAAGGTGAGTTTTTCCAAGACATAATTGAGGTCCCATGCAGGTCTTGTCGATCTCCTTGGAGGCCTTAAATTTTTGGCTCCTCTGAGGTACTGCCTTAATAAAGGGTGAGAAAATAGTGGTGGCTCTGTATTGTAGTGAGCCGAAATGGCAGAGGCATGAATTTTAATAGATGAAAAAGATAGGCCTTTGTCCAGCATCTCAGTTAAGTATTGCAAAATCTGAGGAATATTTGGTACAACCGGAGCTTGGTTCCAAGCACAAAATCTCTTCCATTTTCCAGCATAGGATTTTCTAGTACTAGGCCTTCTGGCTTCCAAAATGACAGCCATCACAGCTTTACTGAGAGGTGTGCTTTGTATGGCTACATTATCTGCCATGCTGCCAGGTTTAGAGTCCTGAGTTTGCTGTGCAGAATCTGAATGCTTTGTTGGGACGGTATTTGAGGTAAGGTTCAGGCTGGGCACAGAGACAAGTTCCTTAAGATCGGATAACAGTACTGGCAGGGCCAGTCTGGGGCAATCGGAATCATTTTTGGTTTCTCCTGTCTGACCTTTAGGAGTACCTTGGGGAGGAGAGGCAGTGGAGGAAAGGCATATACCGATAGGTTTTTCCAGTTGAAAGATAAGGTGTCCACTTTCCATGCTTGTCTGTGATAAGTCCTTGTGCAGAATCTTTTTAGTTGATAGTTGTGAGGGGAGGCAAATAGATCTATGTCCGGGCGCCCCCATTTCTTTGCTAACATACTGAAGAATTGTGGATCCAGGTGCCACTCGTGGGGATCCATGGTTTCTGCTAAGTTCGTCTGCCAGAGTATTTTCCTTTCCTGGCAGGAATTGTGCCTGCAGATGTACTTGGTAAGTCAATGCTGTGTCCCATAAAGCCATGGCTAGTCTGCAAAGGGAGTAAGAATGTGTGCCCCCCTGCTTATGTACCACATGACCGTGGTGTTGTCCGTCTATCAGTAGTTGTCCCGGATGAATAAAGGTCCTTGAAGGCTGTCAGAGCATTTTGAACAGCTAGCATCTCTTTTTGATTGATATGTAGATGCATTTGGCTTGTGGACCAGGTGCCCTGAATGCCTCTTACTGCCATGTGGGCCCCCCAGGCATAATCTGATGCATCTGTTGTTAGGTTCTGCCTGGCTGGGGGTAGTGAGAATGGCTGTCTCTTGTTTTGGTGACAAGCCTTTGCTCACCATCGAAACTCCTGTTGCAGGCAGGGAATGAGAGTAATCATTGTTTCCAGGCTGTGGCAATGTGTCCAGACACATTTTAGGTACCACTGAAGTTTCCTCATATGCAGTCTTGCATATGGAATTAGTAGGATGCCATGAAGCCCAAAGCCTGCAGAATTTTTCTTGCAGATAACTGGGCCTTTATTGCCATTCCCTTGAAACAGGTGGTCAGTTGCCTTTGTTTGTCTGGCGTGAGATAAGCCATCTGGGCAGTTGTATTTAAGCTTGCACCCAGGAATATTATCTCTTGAGAGGGTACTAGTTTTGGTTTCTTTTCGTTGACTGTGTACCCTAGCCATGTTAAGTCTTTTCACAAACGCCAGATGCTGTAATAAAATGTCATTGTTCTCTGCTTGAATGAGCAGGTATCCAATTAAGGATATATTTGTATTCCTCTGTCTGCAGAAAGCAATTACTGGTGCCAGGCACTTAGTGAAGACCCTGCGTGCAGTAGATAAGCCAAAGGGCAGTACAGAGAATTGGTAATGCTTTGAGCCAGCCTTGAATCTGACTCATCTCCTGCATGGCTATCTGACTGACATGCAGGTATGCCTCTTTTAGGTCTAAAGTCACAAGCCAAGCCTTTCTGCCCAGCATGGGCAGGAGCTGCTGCAAAGTCAACATCTTGAATTTTGGTATAATCAGGAAAGTGTTTAGAATAGATAGGCCCAGTATTGGTCTCCATGCTTTGTCCTTTCTTGGTACCAAGAACAGTCGAGTAAAATCCTTGTCCCTGCTCTTGCTGTGGCACTTGTTGAATAGCGCCGATGTCCATGAGGGATGAGACTTGTTTTTGAGCCTCTGTCCATTGATTTTTTGGCAGGTCTGGCCAACCGTTTGCCCTTGGCAGGGCATGGAAGTGAAACTTGTAGCCTTGTGACACTGTCTAGAACCCATTTGTCCCGAGTTATAATGTGCCAATTTTGAGAAAAAAAGTGCTATTTTTCCCCCTAAGGGTGCTGCCAGAAGATAAGTGCTTGGTGCAGGCAGGGGGAAGTCACTGGGACTGTTTCCTGTATGGTTGTGATTTGTCTTCTCCACTTTTGGAGGTAGAAGCACCCCACTGCTTAGACCTGTATGAACCTTGCAGCTGGGATCTGCCTCTAGGGCGTTGGGATCTGCCCCTTTGAGGTCTGTCTGACACTCGAAAGGACAGATTCTTTGTAGGCCAGTGTCTTCTAAACCTAGGTGGCTGTACCTGTAAAAAAAATCTTTGACCGTTTGCATAGATTTAGCTTCGTCCACCATTTTCTTTAACACCAAACAAGGTATCATGCTGTAATGGTGCATCTAATAATTTAGCTTTGACATGATCAGGCAGATTTTGTTCCTTTAGCCAAGCATGCCTCCTAATTACAGAACCCGTAACAGCGGCCCTGCAGGAGGCCTCCAAAGAATCAAAAACCACATTGCAAAGTATGCTTTCCAACTTGTTCAGCTGCATGCAATAAATCCTGCATTTCTTTGTTTTCTGCACATTCAGAATTTACCAACATTTTCTGTTTAAGCAGTGTCAGGACATATTGCTGATATTTGAGCATATGAAACTGGCAGTTTAAGGCCCTTATAGCCAAGGTAGCAGATGTGCAAGTCTTTTTTCCCCATCTGTCCAGTGCCCTAGAATCTCTATCAGAGGGGGTAGGGTTTTTTGCAGTGGAAGCCTTAACCCCTTTGGAACCCTGAGAAATAGTTTCTGGGTCTGCAGCAGGGTTTTTGAAAAGGAATTTGAGAGTCAGGAACCCTGTAGTATCTGTCAGGCTTAACAGGAACTGGAGGCAAGGAGTCAGGAGTCAGACTAGACTCTGAAAATACATCTACAATGTCCAACAGGTGGAATAGCTAGAGGCCTGTGTTGGGGTAGTAAAAGGAAGTCCCTGAGCCTCCTCTTAGATTTTGAAAAATTTTGGCTCTCCCAGTGGAAATGCTCCCTCATGGTATGCAAGGTTTCCCCAAGAGTAGTCCTCAGGATTGAGACGCTGAAGGGATAGATTCTTCAGCATCAGAATCCTCATATGGGGGAAGTGACTATTCCTGATCAGAAGAGGAATCAGAGGAAATGGAAACCTGATCTGAAGATTCATAGTGTCTCTTGCCTAGGCCTCTTATCAGGAGGGGGATGGGAAAACCTGATCAAGGTAATCAAGTCTTTGGCCATTTTGAGCATCTGTTTTATAGGCATGGAGGCCTGTCCATGTGGCTGGTGAACTTGTTTCTTTGTCTTTAAAAGTGCTTTAGTCTTTGCCTTTGAAGCTTAAGTCAGTTTAATGTACAATTGTTTAGGTCTGAATACACCCCTCAGAAGCAGATGCCTGCTCAGCAGCTCTGGACCCATCTGAGGGAATAGTTTCCGAGGCTCCAATACCTTGAGTTTCCAGCGGCCTGACTGACTCCACGTGGGAGTCGTTAGCGGCCTGTGACTCTAAAGTAGCAGGCGTCAGGGGATGCGAAAGCGCCTCACTGAGAACCAGCGACTGGCTTAGGAGAAGCTTCGTAGTCAGTTTTGGACCTCTGTAGCCTGCCTTTTTCATTGAGTTTTTTGTGAACTCCGGTAGTCGGATGGCTAGCCGATGACATTGTATAATTAAATCTGCTCCCAAAATAGCTTAATGCAAAATCGTTCCGATGCTTAGTGCGTTGGTTAAATCTAGTACAAAACAGACAACTTGAAACGTCGTGGTCAGGGCCTAGGCAAGGAATATAGTAAGAATGAAAGTCCTTATGAGGTATTTGATTCCCACAAGAAATACAATTAACTTTTTCTGACATCGGTCTGGAGCAAGAAAAAAAGTTCCCCCAATGGGGTACTTGGCTTTTAATGAAGACTTCGGATCTGAAACTCGAACACGAAAATCTCAGGAGTCGGCCAACCGGCACTTACGAACTGCTTCTGCTTCGGGCACCGAGCGGCAAGAAAGACTGAAGAAAATGGCGGCTGCTGCATCTTTTATGCCCCTGACGACCTGACGTCAGGGAAGGGGCGACAGCAACCAACGCAAGACCCAAGACTTTGGAATTAAGGCCGACTGAGGGCAACCTGCCAGCAGGATTACCCAAACGTAATGACTGCAACAGTGAAACACGAAGAACATCGTAGATATTTCCTGCAGGATTCCCTGATTGGGATGTGTAGGTAGGCCTCTTTTAGGTCTAGGGTGGCTAACCAAGCATCCTTGGAGAGCATAGGTAGTAGTTACTGGAGGGTGAGCATGTTGAATTTTGGTATCACCAGAAAGGTGTTTAGAATGGACAGATAGAGGATGGGGAGCCAGGTGCCCTCTTTTCTGAGTGCCAGGAAGAGTCTGGAGTAGAAACCTTGGCCTGTTCAGCACGAACGTGCTCTATTGCCCTCAAAGAGCAAGGAAAGGACTTGCTTTTTGGCCTCTGCCCACTGGTTTGGGGAAAGATCTGGGAACCCTTTTGGGGTTCTAGAGCGTGGAAATGAAATTTGCATGCCTGGGACACTACGCTGAGGACCCAGTGGTTGTTGGTAATAGCAGCCCAGGTGCTTGTGTGGAAGGAGAGTTTTTTAGCTTAACGGAAGCGTCGTCAGTAGGTTTGGACCTGTGCGGTCTGTCTCTGTCTTTATCCTTAAGTTTTTTCAGAAGATCTGCTGTCAGATGGCTTACCAAAGCCATATCGGACTTGGAGGACTGAGAGCGAAAATATCTAGCTACAATAAGGGCCCAACTATGTATAGTTGCATTGTTGAACAAAGCACAAAAGCGACAGCGGGGGACATCGTGGTCTGGACCTAAGCAAGTGACGCAGCAAGAATGAAAGTCTCGGTGTGGTATTTACTTTCCACAGGCGAGACAATTGTTAATTTTCTGACATCGGTTAGAGCAAGAAAAAAGAATCCCTAACGAGGTACGTAGCATTAGAAGACTTCAACTTCAATGTGAAAAAAGAAAACTCAGGTAGCAGCCGACTGGCACTCGTGTGAACTGCTTCTGCTTCAGGCTCCTTGACAAGAAAGACCGATGCAATGGCATTGGCTGCTTTATTTTATACTACTGATGTCACTCCTGGAATAACAGCAACCGACGCAGAAATACTATGCCTCTGGTAAATCGGGCCGACTGAGGGCTACCCTGGCAGGGATAACCCAAATGTGATGACTGCAACAACGAAACACGAAAAACATCTGCAACCGTGCAGAGGATGCTAGCTGACGCAGAGGTTTGTCAAGGCTTCCAGCAGAAAAACTGAAGTCCCATGGAAGCTCTCTTTCCTTAATTGAGGGCCAATAAAGAAAAAAACCCTTTGAGAAAGGAATTGCAAAGTTTGAGACTGAAGAGAACTAGGTCTCCTGACCAACAAGTTGCAGAGAGCTGCTAATTGCACTAGTATCTGCAGAGAAGGCTAAAAGAAAAACCTTTCTCATGATACTACTTGTATGTGGGGATTCCTTCTGACAGGTAGTTAAAAATCTAACTACATCAGATGATAAAGCTGGGTTATTAGCCATTACTGGAAGTAGAAAAAAACAAGTGCTTAGACTGTGGAGGTCCAGGTGAGGCTTTCTGGATGGGCAGGAAAGATCTTGTATAGGGTCCAAGATTCAGGAGAGGTTCCCTGATGTGAAATCTGAAAAGGGGAAACAAATTTTCCTGGGCCATAATGGGACAATGAGAACAGTCATCCCTTTGCATCTGATCACTTGATGTAAAAAAATCTGGGGTCTGTGGACCAGTAACCCCTCTGCCACATAAGCCCAGGAACCTGCCTCAGTAAAAGCGATTCACTCCTCTCACGGGAGAAATGGGTGTAAATGAGGAGGGTATCCCCAAAACAGAAAAGGGGTGGACAGCTTTGAGGAAGAAACTGGCACTTATACTCAAAAGCAGTGGTCTACTACACTGACAAGTGTACTGCATGACACAGCTCTAATAAATGTGCCAAAGACACTGTCAAGTCAATGTTACTGAGACATCTCCAGCTCTGGGAACCCAAGTCAAGTGTGTCTGACTGGATCCCTCGAATGCCAAGCCAGATACTGTGGTCAGCATCAAAGAAAGACTTGAGTCCAGGATTGGATTGTCTCATTAATAATAGGTACTGTAACACACCGGAGAAGGAGCTAATCCAGGGGATGTTGGGCCAGCCATATCCATCCTTCCACCGAAGAGGATGGGAGGATTCCAGTTTCAATCTGCTTCCTCATCATGGGATCTAGATTTGCTTCAGATGTACCTCTGTAAGACCCGAATGAAGAGGCTGGAGGTGGATGAGACGGGATAAGAGAGAACCCTAAATTTAAATTTCCAACTCCACCTGGACTACACACAAACAAAAATCAGCTCTCTCCTATACTAGGCTAATAGGATCTACTCAGCTCTCCTATAGTGGGAGACTAGAATCTACCCTTTTCAATCCAGCCTCTGCAGAAATGCCATAGGTAAAGGTATCTTACTGATTCAACTACAATATTGTCTCCCTCAAAGTACTGCAGCCTTTAAAAAAAAATGCATCATTCAGACCCATCTCAAATGCCATTTGTGGATTCATCACTCTCTCCAAGAAATGAACACTACTGCAAAACCTCTGAAAAGCTAACTTGCTGCTTGCGATACAAAGTGATGAGTTTTAGTAGTAGAAATGCAAATCGAAAGCCATCAAGAATGACAGCTTCCCCGGCCTCCAGACTATTCAAACATGCACCAACATATAACCTTAGAAATCTTAACCACTCATGCCCTCTTCTTTAATTCCCCAAACTAGACTTCACTGTATAGACCACGCTTCCTTGGTCCCAAACTGTGGGAACCCCTTACCTAAAAAAAAAAAACACTCTTTGTACCACATTTTCTGATCAGAACTAAAATCACATTTCAAGACGCTAGAAAAGTGCAACAGCCATTTCTCTGGTCATATAACCCCCCTTCACACCTTGCCAATTTGATTAATTTTGATAGTGATTCTTTTAAAATGCCAACGCTGAATGGAATGCAGATATATATATATATATATATATATATATATAGTGTTTGTCAGTCACTCTGTATATATCATTTACCTACTACCTTTATACCCTCAAGCCAACTACAGTACTCGGTACATGTCATGTATCTAATTGTGCTTACCTCAGGCGGAGTGTAAAATCAGTCCAATGGCATAAGTGCACTACCACAGTTAAATTCAAAATAAATAAAAATTCCACCTCCCTCATGTTTGATGAAGCCCTGCTCAATCTTTTCAACGATGTGTCAGGGATGATGACAGGCTCCATTTGTAGACCCACAACTAGAAGGTTAGACCAGACAATGGTAGACTCCTTCTTGGGAAAAATTTGAGATGAGGACAGATATGAACCGTTGGGATTTTTTTTTCTAAAATCAATTTCCTTACTCCTATGAGTATGCTTCTCTATCAGTTGTCCTTATGGGCTTCTCTGCCACACAAGCCAGGGGGCAATAGCCATTTAAGTATCTTTTTTCCTTCAGTAAGAGCTCTAAGCTCAAAGGCCTTACAAATAAGGCAATCTGCTGAAAGATGTTCCACTCCTAAGCACACCACACAATTTGCAGGTGTCTTGGAGTGAGATTTTATGGCCACAGTTTTAGCACTATTTAAAACTTTTTGTTTGTTCACATCTGGTACTACACAGACAGACACAGACAGACAGACACAGACAGACAGACAGACACAGACAGACAGACAGACAGAGACAGACAGACAGACAGACAGACAGACAGAGACAGACAGACAGACAGACACAGACAGACAGAGACAGACAGACACAGACAGACACAGACAGACAGAGACAGACAGAGACAGACAGAGACAGACAGAGACAGACAGACAGACAGAGACAGACAGAGACAGACAGACAGAGACAGACAGACAGAGACAGACAGAGACAGACAGACAGACAGACAGACAGAGACAGACAGAGACAGACAGAGACAGACAGAGACAGACAGAGACAGACAGAGACAGACACAGACAGACACAGACAGACACAGACAGACACAGACAGACACAGACAGACACAGACAGACACAGACAGACACACAGACAGACACAGACAGACAGACACAGACAGACAGACACAGACAGACAGACACAGACAGACAGACAGACAGACAGACAGACAGACACAGACAGACAGACACAGACAGAGATGTCCGTTGCTTATTTTAAAACTGTCTCGCTATGTTAAACTCATTTAACATAGCGAGACACTAAAAAAAAGCAACGGAGATCTTGCTTTCTCCGTTGCTTTTGCCCACAGCTCTGATGTACGCAGGCGCGCAGTACATCAGAACTGCCGCGGATGCCAGACATCTGCGGAAGGGCAGTAAACAGGCATTATACTATGCCATTATTTAAGAAAAGTAACAGTTTCATTTCTTAAATAATGTCATGGTATAATAGCAATAACCCACTTCTGGGTGTGGGTAATGCTAAATTTACCCACGGGTGGCTTTGTTTGGTCCCTCGGGCGACCAAACCACGCCAACCATGGGTAAATTTAGCATTACCCACACCCAGGCGTGGGTTATTGCTATATCGAGAAAGCTCAAGGGTTATACACTATGCCACACAAGTACAAACTATGCCATTCTGTAGTGAAGTGATGGCATGTCTGTGAAACCAAGAATTCAACTACACCAGGTCTGGTTTTACATAGTTCAATGTCGTACTCCTGTAAGAATGTGTGTTTTAATTAGCAATCACGCTGGTAATTTTTGTAATAATCCCATACATGGAGATACAGCTGTTTTTCTGGCTCAAGACTACTTTAGATCTTCCTTGCCAGAATCTACATATCACTGTAGCACCTATACAACCGGTAGTGGTGCTGCGGTAGCGTTGTCGCCTCACAGCAAAACGTTGTCCCGTTCGATTCTCAGCTAGAGCGTCTTCTGTGTGCAGGCATGTGTGAATGAGCATGCCTTCGTTGAAGGTTGTGTGTCAGGGCTGGTAACTCCGCACGTAAAAATCCACTACTAAACATTAGCGGACCGGAGTTCTGCTGTGGTGACCCCTAACCGGGATAAACCGAAAGACCACAACAACCACCTATACACCAGTCTTGCACTTTGACTTTATTCTTGCCCCATTTTTGCAGAAGTTGCGACCGATAGCAGCAGTAGCATTCCAATGCACATTTTAAATGGTAATGTGTGCTTCACTTTTTCACAATTTTTTGTCTTACCTTCAGAAGCACAGTGGTAACAGGTCTTGACGATTTTGCAAGAAATTAATTTAAGCTCTAAATTATTTAATCTGGCTCCACTAGTTTACTTGTATACAACATGAAGGGATGTGTACACAGTACCACACATGAAAGTGCCAATATTCCACTGAACACAGTACTCCATACATAAACAGTACTGCAAAACAATACAAATGCAGTGTACCATTCTACAGTTTTTTTTTTTTTTTACTTTTGCAAGCAGCTAGATTGAAACCAGATTTCCTTATACCCAAATTAAACAATGTACTGAGAGAGTAGTGTGAACTAAACAGGTAGTCCATATATAAAAACTTGCCAATTACTAAAATGCCATTAGTAATGTACCAACAGATAACTCTTCAAAACAAATAATGGAACTTACCATTAATTGTAAATTTACTATCTGTGTAAATAACAAGTTTCTTGATATCCTGTTTTTTTGCTTGTTCAATCGCTTGGCAGGCTGCCTAAATATAGAGAGATACATTTTTAGAAGAGGACATTATGAAGTCAAAGGATAAGGTATGTGCCTCTATCATTAACGGTCACTAAAAATAAGTATAAATACACAACTGGCTGGATAAAACAGAAAATCTGCTCATACCTCTCAACTGTCCCTGATTTTCAGGGACATGCCTGATTTTGACTCAAATTTTAACTCTGTCCCTCTTAATCCCTCCTAAAACTAGTGACATTTGGAGGAAAGGAGGTGAATTACACTTAATAATGACAACAATTAAGAGTTATAAACTTCTTTTACTTCAGATAATGTGTACTAATTCATATGCTCCGATTCTGTCAATGTTTCAAGTTAATAGCACTAATATTTTAAGTGTCCCCGATTGTCCCTGATTTTTTCTTGACTTCTCCCCGATTCTGTTGAAATTTGTCTTCAATTGGTTGAGAGGTCTGAATCTGCTATATACATAACAATTCACCCCAAACATTCATACCACTTTCGAGTGCATAATCAGATAGCAATTAAATGTATCCACACAAAGGAACACTACCAAAAAATAAATAAATAAATAAATAAATAAAAAATGAATTATACACACAAACAGCAAGTAACACCAAAACCGCCTCCACAACCAATAGCATAGACCAAATGATATATTAAAAAAAAAAGCGCAAACAGCTTGTGTGCTTTCGGATCTCACTCTGCCCCTTCCTCAGATCTAAAATTACTCAGTGTGAACTTCATTAGTTACATCAGTAACCAATCAAACTCATTTCCTCAGTCTATGCTCCCTCAGGGCTGGTTTCAATGGAAAATTAGAGTTCAAACCTGGGAATTTGTCCACTTGTAACACCCCAACCCATGACATCTCTGTCAGTTCTGCTTGACTGCTAACATCTCCTCATGGATCCTCTTTCATAACTTGTAGAGCTCTAAAATACAATCTGTCCTGGGTGCTCCTTCAGATATTTGACTATAGGATTTTTAAAATGATTTAATGTCACTGACATGCTTTGATATCCTCTCCTTTAACTGTCTCGTACTTTTAACTATTTTACAACTATCGCAAGAATCACACATAGCAAGGTAAACAACGTTCCTCATTGTACAACTGACATAAAACTTTAACGAATATAACCTACCTGTTATTAGAGGTTTAAAGCTCTGTTCCCTTGAAATATGTTTTCATCCAGTACATCAACAAAGAAAAGTACCATGTCCATCAGAGATGACCTTTCTAAATTCCAATGGTTTATGACATAAGGTTCCACCGATTCCTAAAGGTAAATTGCAGCCTTTCACCTACATGTCTTATTTCTTCATCAGTGGCCAATATTTTTCAGTTTCTCATTATCCACAAATATATTTAATATCACTTGAATACTTTAGAACCATTTTAGTTCTGGGTACACGCCTTTGTTTCTGCTCTTTCACGTGATCATTAACTGTTTCCTTACATGTCTTAAATATGGTTTTCCTTTATCGGTCAGCGTCTCCTTAACTTGATGGTGCATATTTCGAACTTCTTGCACTTTATATCCTCTCCTTCTAAACTGTTCTCCCATCTGGTTAATCACTTCTAAGAAGTCTGTTTCCTTGGTATGCAGCCTGGAAGTTCTTAATAGTTGTCCCTTCAAAATGTTATTTATATGCCCAGGATGCATACTTGATCATGACACAAGATTATTCCTCCAGCATTCCTTACAATGTAAGCGTGCATTTATCTGTCCGTTGGCATCGCGGATCAATTGACATCAAGGGGTCTTTATCTTGTTTGGTACACCAGAGGAATCAGAAGTTCTTCGTAAATATTGCTGAAATTCCATTAAGTGTTCTATTGTGTTATCCCAACAATATAGAAATGTCAACAAACCACTAATAAAACCTTAATTGCTCTTGGAATGGATTATTGTGGAGTATATGGGAATATTTCCACAGTGTCAACACCAAGTTGGCATAACTACTGGCACTGGGAGTTTCCATAACTACTCCCCATTGCCGTTTATAAAATTTAACCTCAAACATAAAAATACTGTGTTCTAATACAAGTTCCAGTAGAACACACAAGATTGATCCTGGTCATTTCATATTCACTCACTCAGTATTTCTCTGACAACATTCTTCCCATAATTGTTAGGTATCACTGTAAACAAACTGAATGCCCATAGTGACCATTAGATACCTTTTAACTTCATTCCTTCTTTCAATAAATTCATTCAATGCTGTTAGAAAATCTTGAGTCTCCATTAGGACCAATGGTATTTTCATTAATATGCCTTTGAGTGGATAAACATATATGGACGCGGGTTCCATGGACCAGGCCATTCCTGCCACAATGGGACGCCTTCGGCTATATGGGACAATACGTTATAACGAACTTTAATAAAACAAATTAAAATAAGATGAGCACTTTTGGATCTCACTCGAATCTTTCCTCAGATCTAAAATTACCCAGAAGAAACTTCATTAAAAGCCATCACGTAACCAAAAGCATCTACAGTCTACATCATTGGTTGGGTTGGCAGTATCAGTGTTTCTTGCTGTTTGTTTCTAGCTACAACACTGCATTTTAGTGGTCGCTGGTGTGCTTACTCTTATTTCAAGAAAAACAGCTAAGAAGAAACCAGAGACTCTACAGTTCGTGGAGCTGTAGCTGGGGAGTCTTGGATTTCTTATTATTTTGCTTGCCACAAGTTACTGCACATGGCTGAGGGTATACAATGTGATGAAACAGAACTAGAATTTCACCAACCACATTTATTAACCGGAAATATTAACAGCATAGAAGGAATGCAACAAAACTAGAGGAATAGATCATTTATCTCATTCACAAAGGGGAAATATTATTCAGGAGAATACCATGAATTTGTTACATCTGAATGCTAATCCCCTTTTAAACTTGAGTCTTGCTGAGATGGACATACAGAATATTGAGAAAGGAAAAGTACTGGCTCTTTTTTTTTTTTTTTTTAACATGGCGCAAGTGCTGGAGATAATTTTTATGAATTAAAGAGGCTGCAATGCCAATGCCTACATTTGGTGGTGTGCCTTCACCACCAAGGGATTCCAAGGGGTCTTCGTATATTAGTGATGCCCACATATGGTGATGCACACCCGGACCTCATGAAGAAATGGGAACAACTGAACTTGGAGGAGAGTTTCAGTTGCATTAAACTGTTAATTGAATATTTCAAACAAAAAGAACAAGAATTAAAGTGACACAAACAGAGAGAGATACTGAAACAATATACAATGATGAGATATATGTGAACAAACTAGTAAGTATATATTTCCAGAATCTCTCTGTATGAAGTTAAGTTACAACAGATTACTGTTAAGAGACTATGAATTTCTGCAATGGATATGTTTTTACATGGCCACAGAACAGGAACAAAGCAGATATGTATATGTTAGATAAGCATTTTCAAGATATAGATCAAAATAAGGAGAAAGTTCTGCTTCACCCACTTTACTAATACAACAGTCTCGCCAGCTAAGATCAGATACCAGTTCTAGTACTCCATCAGAGAATGATAAATATAAGCAGAATGTGGAAGTTGCTGACTTAGGAGCCAGGTACAAGATGAACTCTATGCTCACTTCGGTTTTTCCAGCAATCCCCCTGCAGATGAAAGAATCTGAAAAATCTGGGCTCACGATCGGTGAGCAGGGGAAGACGGAAGGAAATTGTCATTGGAAAGCAGAGACAAGAATCACACTCAATTCATGAAGACTTGGTTGTGAATTTATCAAGTTTTTCTCTGAATGAATTCCATCTGAATTTATTGAATTATGGACTTTGATATATTCCATCAGTTGGCTCAACATTAGATGTCACTTGACGTTTAAAGCTCTTTGCAAGAGAAGTAATGCTCAACAGTATATATAAGAATGATGAAGGAAATACAACAGTTGTTCAGGAGACCAAGTACCTTTGTTCCTCAGAAGAGATCAAACAGTAGAAACATTTGTAAAGGTTTGTGAAGATTAAATTAGCAGATGTTTACACAAACGCCACCATTTTTACAACTTAAATTAAGCAGAAAGTCAAGCTTTGAAAGAGCTTCATTTTAATACTGAACTGATTATAAGCCCAGCTGATAAAGGCAGCTCCGTGATGTTATTAGACAGATGCAAATATGAATAAAGTTATAAAATTGCTGGAACAGGATAAAACCTTTATGTCCATCAGCAGGAGTCAAGTAGAGAAAATAAAAGCCTTAGATAATACTTTACTTATGTGTAGGAAAATCACACAATTTGCCATCCGTTGATACTTGTTTTTAATGCTCTGCCTAAGATACACAAGGATCAAGTGGATCCGCCAATGCATCCCACTGTGGCGGGAGTGGGTTGGTCCATGGAACCACCACCCACATATGTTGAACAACTCAAAACCATATTAATAAAAATCCATCACTAAGGGACATGAGATTTCCTAACAGCACAGAATCAATTTATTGAAAGAGGAATGCAGTTAAAAGGTATCTAATGGTCACTATGGACATTCAAATTTTGTTTACAGTGATGCCCAACTATTATGGGAAGAATGCTGTCAGAAATACTTACAAGAGAGTGAATACGAAATGACCAAGATCAATCTTCTGTGTCCTACTGGAATTTATATTAGAACACAATATTTTTATGTTTGAGGATAAATTTTATAAACGGCAATGGACAACAGTTATGGAAACCCCTGTTCCAGTAGTTAATGCCAGCTTGGTAGTGGCACAGTGGGAGGATTGCCATATACTCCATAATAATCCATTCCAAGAGCAATTGAGGTTTTATTGGCAGTTTGTCGATATCTATATATTATGAGATGGCACAATAGAAGAGTTACAGGAATTTCAACAATATTTAGAAAGAACTTCTGATTTCCTCAGGTTTACTAGACAAGAGGAGGACCGACGTCTGATTGATACAAGATGCCAACAGACAAAGATACATGCTTACATCATAAGGAATTCTGAAGGAATAATCTTCTGTCATTTTCAAATAGGCATCCTAGGCATATAAATACTTTGAAGGGACAAATATTAAGAACTTCCAGGCTGCATATCAAGGAAATGGACTTAGAAGCGGTGGACCAGCTGGGAGAATAATTTAGAAGAGGATATAAAGAACAAGAAGTTTGAAATATGCAAGCTCAAGTTAAGAAGATGCGGACAGATAAAAGAAAAACATAAGACATGTAAGGATACTGTTAATGACAATCACTTGAAAGAGCAGAAACGAAGGAGTATACCCAGAACTAGAATAGTTCTGAAGTATTCAAGTGATATTAAATATATTTGTGAGAATAATGAGAAACTGGAAAATATCGGCCAGTGATGAAGAAATAAGACAGATCGTAGGTGAAAGACTGAAATTTACCCTTATGAATCAGTGGAAACGTAGTTATGTCAAACCACTGGAATACAGAAAACTCATCTCTGATGGACAGGGTACTTTTCCTTGTCTGACATGTACTGGATGCAAACATATTAACAGAGCTTGAAACACCCAATAAACAGATAGATTATATATATTTTAAGTTTTATGTGGATTGCACAAGTAATGTTGTATACCTTTGCTACATGTGATAGTTTTTTACATAGGTAAAACTACAAGACAGTTAAAGAAGAGGATATTAAAGCAGGTCAGTGACTGACATTAAATGATCTTAAAAACCCTCTAGTCAAACATCTGAAGGAGTACCCAGGATACAGATTTTATTTTAGAACTCTACAGGTCATGAAAGAGAATCCACAGGCAGGAGATGTTAATCAAAAAGAACTAGCAGAGATGTCATGGACTGGGGCATTAACAAGCGGAAAAATTCTCAGCGTGAACTCTAATTTTCTACTGACACCAGCCATGAGGGGGCGTAGACAGAGAAGACATGTTTGATTGCTTATGTGATAGCTTTTAATGAAGTTCGTGCTGAGTGACTTTAGATATGAGGAAGGATCAGAGTGAGATCCGAAAGCACTCATCTAATAAATAAAACACAATAAAAGTTTTTTTACAATGTATCGCCTGGTCTATGCCATTGGTTGTGAAGGCAGTATTGGCGTTTCTTGCTACAATACCATATTTTAGTGGTCACTAGTGTGTTTATTACTCTTTTACTCTCAGACATATGTATACATTATATATATATATATATATATATATATATATATATATATATATATATATATATATATATATACACATTATTTAATTATACACACATATATATATATATATATATATATATATACATTATTTAATTATACACACATATAATATATATATATATATATATATATATATATATACATATATACATATATACATACATACACACACACACACACACACACAGATATATTTATATATGTCAACATTCCTTCTAAAAGAAAAAAAAAATCCTCAAACCATCCCCTGGAAATCACATTTAAACTGATAATGGCCAAAGAAGAGGGGAACCAAAGTTCAAGTGGCCACATTACCAATACATGCACTAGAAGCACACTCCTCCTGTGAAAAAGCCTTTAACATTACTTTAGTGGCCAAATTTCACCCAGTGAGACTACAATGCAATTAGCATTCGATTGGGATTACAAAATTACAGCCAGACTAGCTTCACCTGCAGTGAAGGGGTCAAACTGGCATGTCTTCTTTAACTGGTAAACTTGATTAAAGTACAAAATGCTTAAAGCTGGCGTAGAACTCTGATGTCCATTAACTTACAGGTGTCTCCAAATTCCTTCATATTACAAATATCTTGTGGAGTCTGTAGTGGCAGTCTCAAATCAAACTACAATCTACAACTTCCTAATAATGCTTTGTTTACCCCTGCATCACTTTCATCTTCATCTGGAAAATCTTATTTCCTGGTATAGGTCAACTAGACCCATGCAGTCTGCCTTGCAAGGACTTTTAGTGATACCAGTACGCCACTGCAGTCTTTGGGTTGTTGGACATTCAGAAACCAAATGGCAGAGCCCTAAATTGGTAGTGATTAGCTCTCAGCTGAAAATGCAGAACCTCCTGGAACACCTATATTGATATGATGGTAGGCATCCTTGAAGTCCATCATACATCCATTTGTCCTTCCCCAGCAGAGGTAGAATGGACTGCACTATAGGTCCAGTGGTACCTCTTGGATCGCTATTTGGAAGCAGCTTCTGAATCTCTAATGCTGTCTGCTGTCTGACTGGACAGGTGGTCTGAGAGGCCTCCTTAAGTTTCTGCGTGAACAGCCAAGTGACACCCCCCCACGACTGCCTTCGGAGGACAGCCAGGCCAACCCTTCAGGGCCACTGAAAGGGCCTGCTGGAGAAGGCCCAGCAGAAGCCCTGTTTCTGCGGACTGTTCCCCTGCCCTGTGGGTGGCGTCCATTATGGTCCCTCCCCAGTCTTGGGAGGAACCCACATGACGGAGTGCCCTGGAAAGACTGCTGCTACTTTTTAAAGAGATGTTTGCCCTCTTCCAATTCCTCAAAATGGTTCACTAAGAGGTAGCAAAATGCACCCCTATGGCAGATGGCATCTACCCTTACACATCCTTAATTAGCCCAAATAAGGAACAGCCAGCAAGCAGGTCATTAATAAAAATCACCTGGAAATCTGTAAAGTAACAATCCAATCCAAGCTTGGCAATGTATGGGCAATGCCAGAGCCAGCTGCTCAGTCCACCATCTGCATTGGAAAGAAGCCTCATGGAAGCATTGGTGAGTGACAGAGTAGACAGTCTCCAGCATCTTTAAAATCTCTGGAAACTACTCCATCTTTGCATTCCTCAAAACTTTAAACACCAGATCACATTGGAGTCTAGTCAAGGGTGAAATAACAGACACCTCTCAAAATGAACATGGTTGAGGCGTACGAGTGTTTCCCTAAAAAGTTCAAAGCCTGAGAGACTCTATTTGGGGAATGGACAGAGGTACTCTCCCTCAGATTTCCTTTTTGGTGGTCTCTGCCACCACAATCACATCCACGGCTGGACCCTTACCACAAAGCTATTGATCCTTGGGAGACTCAAGAATTTTATTGGGCTTCTTGTGAATGGGCTCCACTGCATTGAGTTCCTTCCTTGTCCTCCAGGACACCAAGTCTATAAGCATGTTTGGAGGGGGAACCATCCAAGTCATGGATGGCTCATGCCAAAGGAATCCAAAAAATGACTCCTATAGAGAGGGCACTTCAGGGGTCCAGCCCCCACGTTGGTGAAGAAGCTCCAAGAGACTGCCAAAAGAGGAGTCATTCCACACAGACTTGGGGGACCAGTCTCCATCTTCGAGGTCAGTATCTTCTATGACAAACTCCTTCAGGGAGTCAAACTGCTTCCCCTTACACCACACCTCTTATTCTAGTAAATCCAGAGGTGGGGGAGATGAAGCAGAAAGCTCTGCTGTGGGAGTGGAACAGAGCTCAACTGGCACAGGCTGTCCAGGAGCAGACAGATTACTGATGCCAGGTCCAGACAAGAAATAGGATGCAACACTGGCTGGGGACACCTGACTCATTTCCTTAAAGGAGTACATCCTCCCCACAATGAAGACAGGAGTGGACGCTAGCCTCCTGGAACTCAGGGTAGCAGTATTCGAAGATACTTGGGAGGGGGGGGGGGTACAGCTCACTCCATCAAGACCAGAGTCGAGCTTTCGATTGGAAAAGATCCAAGCTGGAGGGATGAACCTGAAGCACAGACTGTTGACCGAGACAAACAAGCATCTATGCCACAGCCAGAGGTCAGGTTGGCCCTGAAGTAATCCAAGTCGATGAGACCAAGGAAGAAGCCACAGCCGAAGACAGTCAAGCTTTCAGATCAGATACAGAGGGTGGGAATCCAGGCAGGCCTGAGAATAGAGATGGAGCCGAGGTTCAGGGAATTAGTCCATGAGCAAAAGGGATACAATTGCATCCAAGTCTGCAAAAAGGACTTTGAGATGCTCCAAATCAGAAGCTTTGATACTGTGCACTGACCTTGACTGGGCAGTCGAAGCAGACCGGGGGTGGTGATTGGAGGGTTGCTTAGATGAGGAACCTGTCTCCCAGATCTGAGTTGGAGACCCAGAACCGGGGTAGGGAAGGTGACTTCAATGACCACTCCAGTGGAGTGGACAAGAAGGGAGAAACTATCCAACCAGGATTCCCTTTAACCAAAAAGTGCGCCCAGGAAGACTCAGAGCCAGAGCCTTGCTTGTAGTTGACCCAAAACGCAATCGGTTGAACCTGCTGGGACACCTGAAAGTCACAGGACCTTTGGGTCTGGCAACCCCAAAGATGGACCTGGAGTGGAAACAGAGGTCTTTTTTTGACCCCCCCCCCCCGGAGGTCTTGGAGTCTCTAGATGGGCAGTGCTTGTTGGACTCCATGTTTTGGAACAGAGGGAGCAGAAGTAGATGGACCAGTGGGAATAAGGCTCTTAATGACCAAATTGGCTAGCTGCTCGTTGACTGCCTGGACCCAAACTCCTGGCATATCAAGCAAGAGGAGTCCAGATGGGCAACCGCTAACAATATGCACACATCCTGCAAGTCCTGAGATGGTAACTTGTGTCTGCAGAATACAATTTTTTAAAACATTTATCCATAACAAACACTACTATCTTAACCACACTAAACAAAAAATAAATAAAACCTGCACTACTCTAAGGCTAAGACCCAGGAAAAAGGCCAGAATGATGCACAAAAAAAAAAGAAGGGAAGCCCAACGCTCAATACTAAATCTTCCTACCTATCCGCCTTCACTAGTACACTATACTATACATGTTAACTAGGGCAAGGGAAAGCAATAAAGATCAAAAAGCTCAAACTGTTCCACAAAGAATACACTGAAGCAGAGCCAGATCAAGGTGCTGACAGGATCTAACAGGGTTCCTATCCCATAGTCAAACTTGTACAAGTTCAAACCCCATATGGTCGAGACCATAAGTTCCAAGCCTGCCAAGGGCACGCCAACACCTGCACAGAACATGCCTAAACCCTGGGCATGGTGACTGTGTAGGGCACTACACCACTGGGAGACAAAAAAAGATAAATAGTTTGGGAAACCAAAAATGGTCACAGGAGTCTCATCTGCAGCTGAGGTAAATTTGCAGCTTGCTGAAGGGGAAAAGGCGTATGGAAATTCTCTGTATGGCTGGAATAACAAAAAAAAAGTACAGTTGTGTACACTTACCATAAATATAGATGTTAGAGCGTATTCACTGCTGCAGTCACCACCTGTGGGTTATCCCTGCTGTGGTACCCTTGGCCGGCCCGAATACCAGAATCAAATGTTTTTTTCCATCGGCTGCTATCGCATGCTGCCTGACATCAGGATGTCAGTGCTATAAAGGAGAGCAGCCAACACCATTGCATCAGTTTTTCTTGCCCTAACCTGTCAGAGGCCCAAGTAAATATGGTAAAGTGGTCCTGGTGGCTAAAAGCCACCTATTGAAACTAGTCTCCCTAGAAAAAAGATAAGGGGAAAGAGGGTGGGAAACCAGGACTGCAACAGTGAATACACACAAACATCTACATTTATGGTAAGTGTACACATCTGTACGATGTTCTTCGTGTTTCACTGCTGCAGTCATCGCCTGTGGAAGGATTCCCAAAGCTGAAGAGAGGGGTAAGTAGGCTTAGTAAGAGACCTAGGAATGGGTCAGTATGCCCTGCAGAAGCAAACCCTGCCCTAGCCTTAGAAAACAGAGGTAATGCTTGGTAAAGGTACTGACAGATGTCCAGGTGGCAGCTTCCAAGATGTTCCTGGTGGGAACTCTTCTGAGGAATAATGTGGAAGTGGATGCTTCCCTAGTGGAATGGGTACAAACAGACCTGGGGGGGTTCCCATGCAATCTGTAGCAGAAATGGATACAGTGTGATATCCATTTGGAAATGGATTTCCCTTCTGCAACTGGGGCAAAGCTGACAAGTAGTTGGTCTGTTTTCCTGAAGGATTTAGTACGATCCAGATAGTATCAGAACAGTCTGTGCATGTCTAGTGAGTGCAGAATTTCCTCCTTGTTTTGGGGGTGAGGAAAGGTGGGTAGATGTATGGCCTGACAGAGTTACATTAGATACCACCTTGGGCATAAAGGAGAGATTAGTCCTCAGGGAGACCCTGTCAGCATGGAAGATGAAGGGCTAAATGGCCATCAGTGCCTGAAGTTCTGAAACTCTCCTGGCTTAGGTGATAGCTAGGAGAAAAGCAGTCTTCCAGGAGAGAAATCTTAGCTCTGCTGAAGCAGATGGTTCGAAGGGTGGTAAAGTTAGTTCTTCAAAGACATAATTCAGGTCCCAGGCTGGAGTGGGTGGCCTTCTGGGAGGTCTGATATTAGAATCCCCTCTGAGGAATTGTTTAATCATATGGGAGAACAGGGGCTTTTCTGTATCAAAATGAGCCGAAATTGCTGAGGCGTGGATTTTAACAGAGAAGGACAGGCTACTGTTAAGTAGCTCCGCTAGGTAGTCCAGGATAAGAGGGATTGAAGACTGAAGTATTGCCCCCTCTGGACTGGCTCCAAGAGCAAAATCTTTTCCATTTTCATGCGCAAGATTTTCTGGTGCTGGGCCTTCTGGCCTCTGTGAATGTCTAGAACCTGTTTGCTTAACAGGGGCCCCTTATTTTCCTTTAGATTAGTCATGCTGATAGTTTTGAGAGTCTGCAAATCTGGGTGCAGCACACTCCCTCACTTGAGTTAAGAGGTCGGATATCGGGGGAAGCTGCCTGGGAGGCTGTAAGGTCAGACTGCGCAGTAAAGTGTACCAATGTTGTCTGGATCAAACTGGAGCAATGAGGATGGCCTTTGGCTTCTCCTCCCTTATTTTGATCAGTACCTTTGGAATAAGAGGCAAAGGAGGGAATGCGTACACAAACAGTGTGTTCCAGGGGGAGATCAATGCATCCACCTTCGGTACAGAACGTTTTCAGCTGATGGTTGAGATGCGAAGCAAAGAGATCCACCTCCGGAGCCTACCATGCCCGAGTGATTTGTAAAAAGATTTTTCTGTGGAGCTGCCATTCGTGGGGGTCCAGTAAGTTTCTGCTTAAGTGGTCTGCCAAGAGTATTGCTGACCCCTGGTAAGTATTGGGCTATCAGGTGTAGTCCCATGGAAGAGGCCGTTCACAGCCAGAGGTTCATGGCTAGCCTGCACAGAGGGCAAGATTGGGTTCCTCCCTGTTTGTTGATGTACCACATTACTGTGGTGTCTGTTTTGATAAGAAGAACCCCGGCCTTGAGATGGAGTTTGAAGGAAGTCAGAGCATTTTGTACTGCCATAATTTCCTTCTGGTTGATGTGCAAGGGAAGCTGGCTGTGAATCCCAAAGACCCTGTGTGTACCTACCTTCTAGATGAGCACCCCAAGCTATGTCTGAGGCATCAGTGTTGATCGTTTGCCCGGTTGGGCAATGGGTGAAGGAAAGATCCTTGTTCTGGGCACAGGACCCTGCCCACCAAAGAAATGTAGAAGTTATGTAGTTACCATAACGTTCCATCGGAGTAGGTGGATTCATTTGTCTGCAACCTGTGGGTATGGATCCGATATCGGATCCGAACCGGCATGGTTTATCCAGCTATGGATCCGAGCTCCTAGCTCCTCCCCTCACCCATAATGCCCTGCTCTCCCTACATGACCTCAGATCGAGTTTGCCCTGCACCAACTACCCTAACCAAAGGGTAACACACCCTATGCAGGAAACTGACAAGGCCAGGGGGATAGGAGGGTGGGATGGTTGCAGACAAATGAATCCACCTACTCAGATGGAACGTTATGGTAAGTACATAACTTCTAAATCTGAAGTAGGAGAATTCATTTGTCAGCAACCTGTGGGACAGAGTCCCCAGCTACCTGAATCTTGGGTGGCCATCATGGAAGGATATTCCGGAGCACCGCGGAGCCAAAGGATGCTCTACCTCTAGAAGTGACGTCCAGCTTGTAATGAGTAATAAAGGTATGAGATGAGGCCCAAGTGGTTGCTGAACAAATGTCATCCAGAGGAACCCTAGACTTAAAGGCCGCTGAAGTAGAGACAGACCGGGTCGAATGAGCATGGACTCCCTCCGGTGCGGGCCTCCCAGAGGCTTGGTACGCCAACAGAATACACTGAGAAATCCAGCGTGACAAAGAAACTTTGGAAATTGGTTTACCCAGATTGAATTTGGCAAAAGAAATGAACAACTGGTCTGATTGCCTATGACCAGCTGTCCTATGAAGGTAAAAACGAAGCTGCCTGTGAACATCCAAGGAATGCAGCTTGTATTCGCCTTTGTTTTGATACTCAGGGAAGAAAACAGGGAGGTTGATGGACTGATTAATGTTTGCTTCCGAAGCTACTTTAGGAAGAAAGGAGGGATTGATCCTTAGGTACATCCAGTCCGGATGAAAAATCAAATAAGGTGGTTTCATGGACAGGGCCTGAAGCTCTGAAACTCTCTTAGCCGAAGTAATGGCTACCAAAAAAGCAGTCTTAAAGGACAAGTATTTAAGATAGACTGTGGCCGCAGGTTCGAAGGGGGGAGCAGTCAAGGCCTGAAGTACCAAGGAAAGATCCCACGGGGGAACCGTTCCTTTGACAGGGGGTCTGAGCAAAAAGGTGCCTTTTAGGAAGGTTTTGCATAACTTAGCCGACATGAGACCCTGAATCGTGTCCAACATGGTAATGAGATATGGCCGCCAGCTGAACTTTGACCGTGGAACTACTGGCGCCATCATTAGAGAGAGTAGTAAGGAAATCTAGAACCAAAGGAAGGGGAACCGTGAAAGGATCTAGGTCTTGCCGCTCTGCCCAAATGGAGAAACGCTTCCATTTACTGCGGTAAATTTTTCTGGTAGAGGGCTTGTGGGCCGCTACCAGAATGGCCTTAACTGGGGACGAGATACCGGGAGTCCTGATTAGGAGTGGAACTGGAGCAGCCAAGCAGTCAACTTCAGGTTGTCCAGGTTCTGAGTTGGCAGGTTCGACGGGTATGATATCAGATCCGGAATGGGATCTAGAATCCAAGGTGGATTCACTGAATGAGACCTTAGGTAAGGGAACCAGATCTGTCGAGGCCAGAACGGGGCAATGAGGATCATTCTGCATCCCAACCGAGAGGCTTTCTGAAGTACTTGTAGCATCAGAGGTAGAGGGGGGTATGCGTAAAGAAGACCGGGAGGCCAAGCATGCACCAGAACGTCTCTCGGAGAATCCCCTGGAGGGGGGATTAGAGCAAAAAAACTGTTGCACTTGGTGTTTAAAAAAGAGGCAAAGAGATCGCAACAGGGAGTCCCCCACTGTGCGAAGATACGTTTCGCTACTTGAGAGACCACTCGTACGGGGAGAGAATGGTGCGACTGAGCTTGTCCGCTAGGATGTTGGTCCGACCTGGAATATGCATTGCGATGAGAAAGCGGTTGGTGGAGATCGCCCATTCCCACACTCTCATGGCTTCTCGGCATAAAGGGTAAGACCTGGTTCCCCCCTGTTTGTTGATGTACCAGACCACTGACATGTTGTCTGATTGAATCGCAATTGTTCCCAGGGGAAGGAGGGCGTGAAGTGCTTGCAACGCCAAGAGCACCGCCCTCATTTCCAGAACACTGATATGCAGGGAGGTCTCTGAATCGCTCCACGTGCCTTGGACCATCCGGCCCGCAAAATGCCCCCCCCACCCGAGGCGGGAAGCGTCCGTGGTCACTGTGGCGAGAGGGGGAGATGCACAAAAGGGGCGGCCCCTGTGGAGGTCCGGAGAATGGAGCCACCACAAGAGAGACCGCTTGCAAGCCTTGCTGATCGCAATGGGATGATACAGGGGGAGGGAGAGAAATGACCATTGCACCTGAAGTGTCCATTGAAGCACCCCCGCATGTTGAAGCGGGCATGCGGAAGAGTAATCGCTGCCGCCATAGACCCTAGCGCCCTCAGGACCAATTCCGCAGGTGTTGAGCTGGAGTGAAGGATGGCTCGCACCTAGAGTCGCAGATTCCGAACCCTGTCGGTTGTGAGAAAGGCTCTTAAATTTCTAGTGTCTAACCTGGCTCCTATAAATTCTATTGTTTGAGTAGGGACCAGGTTGGACTTCTCTATGTTTACCGTGATGCCTAGCTTGGGAGCTAGACGAAGGAAGGAGTCTCTTGCCAAAGAGAGTAGATGCCTTGTTGGGGCGGTGAGAAGCCAGTAGTCTAGGTACGGAAAGACCTGCACCCCCTGAAGCCTCAGGTGGGCCGCTAACACTTTGGTGAACACCCTGGGGGCTGTGGTGAGACCAAAGGGAAGGACCCTGAACTGGCTCCCAGCCGGAAGCGAAGAAACCTCCTGGATCGTCTGTCCATCCGAATGTGGTAGTACGCATCCTTGAGGTCTATAGAGCACATCCAGTGATTCTCCCCTAGAGGGGGAGGATGGACTGCAAAGTGACCATCCGGAACTTCTCTTTGGGAACCGATAGGTTCAACAGGGACAGGTCTAGAATGGGTCTTGGGTCCCCCGTCTTTTTTTGCACTAAAAAAAACCTGGAGTAGAACCCTGATCCGATCTGGGGGGACGGGCTGGATGGCTCTTTCTCAGCAGATGGCCAATTTCTGCTGAAGCGGCCTCCCTCTGATCGGGTGGAACATCGGGGAGGATTTTTAACTTTGGGACATGAAGAAAGGGGATCTTGTAACCTTTGGATATAATCCGGAGTACCCAGCGGTCCGATGTAATGGACTCCCATGCCGCTAGGTGCTGCGAGAAACGTCCCCCGACTGCCTCCAGAGTGGAGCAGTCGGGCAACCCCTCAGGGTTGCTGTGTGGGCCGTTCAGAGAAGGGTTCTCTGGACCCAAAGTTCCTGGGAGCCCCTCTGCCCCTAGGGCGGCGTCCTCCCTGTCCTCCTCTGCCATGGAAGGACTGGTTGTCCGGAGCGGGTTGGGAATGCTGCGACTTCCGGAACCACATCTTCTTCTGGCCTTTTTGGTTCCTAGAGTAGGACCTCTGGGGCACAGAGAAGCGGACTCCAGCAGACAGCGTCTTCCCGTCCTTCTCGCTCTGAACCAAGGTATCGCGAACAGTCTTGCCAAAAAGGGCAGAACCATCAAAGGGGGCGTTCGCGAATGACGCCTTGAAGGGCTCCGGAAAATCGCAGTGGCGGAGCCAGGCCTGCCGTCTTGTGACTAGGCCCGCTCCCGCAGCTCTAGCGGCTCCCTCGGTAGCGTGGGAAAATAACCGCATAGAGGTGTCACAGAACGAAGAGTGGCCATACGGGTGGAGTGCATAAGTTTGTCCTCCTCCGATATGGACTCTGGGGGGATGCAGCGTATTCCTTGATAAGATCGCACTGCATCCTAATGACGTGTGCCAAATAGTTGAGCGCCCTCACTGAGAAGGTCGCTGAACTAGAGATTCACTTCCCCAAATGGTCCATCATCCGAGACTCCTTGCTCGGGGGATGGACTGAGGGACTCTCCTGGGCGAGTTCACTCTTAGTGGCTGCTGCCGACAACATGGCATCTACCGGGGGTCCCTTGCTCCAGTGGGCACGGTCAGCAGGGGGGCTAAGGATCCTGTCGGGCCTCTTAGGGATTGGCTCCACGGTGTCCGGGTCCTTCCACGCCCTGGTGGTAATAAGGTCCACCAGGGAGTCGGCAGGAGGGGACACCCAAGAGGTAGACTGGCCCGCTTCAAATGCCTCCAAGAACACTGACTCGCCCGAGGAAGACTTTGGGGCAGACCACCCACCTCTGATCCATAACATTTCCATGATATCTCCGAAGGAGACATCCTCAGGGGGTGATCTTGGGGAGCCTTCCCCTTCCTCCAAGTCAGTGTCTTCGGTCAAAGACTCGGGGGAGTCTATGTGCCTCCTTTTAGACAAATACTTGCGAGGTGCTTCCTCAGGGTGGCTGTCCGAGGAGCTCTCACCAGCAATGTCCAGAACCACAGGAACTGCTTGGGGCAGTGAAGCAGGCTGTCCCAGTGGCCGGGTGATGGAAGCCTGGCCCAGTGCAGATGGAGTGCGGGACGGAGCCGAAGCAAGGGCCGGGGGTCCGGATGCCCTCAACAGAGCCCTCTCCATTACATCAAAGGCCGAGGGGGAGCCAGCCTCGACAATAGGATCCGAAAGTCGGCTCCCCCTCGGATCCGATGAGCGGATCAGAGCTGGCGCCGAGCCCCTCGGATCCGAGGGACCAGTGCGCTCCAACAAGGACGGCGCCGAAGGCACACTGAGTCCCTCGGATCCGAAGCTCGGGCCAAAGCTCCGAGAGGTCGGATCCGACAGACTCGAGGTCAGGGTCGGATCCGAAGTACCCAGTACTGTCGGCGCAGACTCACCCGAGGCTGCCAGGCTCCGAGCGCTCCGAACCCGGGTAGTGGGTCGGAGAAGGAGCATGGGCTTAAAAAAGGGGGTCGAGCTCCCCCCCCCCGGGGGGGGGGCAGGAGCACTCCCATCTGCATCTGGGCCTGGATGAACCTTCGCATCATCCAGTCCAGATCAGCATCGGAGAGGCTGTAAGTAGACCTCGACGAGGCTACCGAGGTAGGCCTTGAGTGCCGCCTCGATGGCCTCGCAGGAGGCCGGGTCTCCTCATTCTCAGGCTCCGGTGAAAAGCACGGGGACCGGAGCCGAGGAGGGGGAGAGCCAGCAGCCAGAGAGGCCGGAGGAGAAGCCCGCTTAGCCGGCGGGGCAGAAACGGAGGTCTCGGCCCGCCGCTTGTGGTGCTTCTCTCTCCGGTCCTTTTTCCTGGCTTCCCTCTCCTCCGACCCTTTGGCAGGAGTTTGAATCCCGGGTGGAGGAGGGGGAGCAGGCAAGGCAGGGACTGCCGAAGCAGTGACCACCAAGGGGGCAGGGGCCGAAGCCGAGTCCGGGGGCAAGTCCCGCCAAGACCAGCTTCGACCTCCGCTCCTTCAATGCCCTGGAGTTGAACCCTGCACAGACTGAACACCCTGAAGTGAGGTGTTCAACCCCAAGGCATCGAACGCACCGAGTTTGGCCATCAGCAGGGAAAAGCTTATGGCCACACTCGGAGCACTTTGAAAAAGCAGCCTTTGGGGCCCTCAGACATCACTTTTTTTTTTTTTTTAAATAGTAACAATAAACAAAAACACTCACACAAAGGCCCCCCCCAAAAAAACAAACACACACACACACACACACACACACACACACACACACACACACACACACACACACACCAACTACGAACCAGCGAGGGGAGGGTAAAAACTATATTAAATTAACCCAAAAAAGATATAAACAGAAGGGAAACCTATAACTTTCAAAATTAAAGTTTTAAAAATTTTAAAACCCTTTAATAAAGAATACTACAACTTAGCTTTTGGAGCTCTGACGACCCAGCCTTTACCATGCGCGGCAAACTAGATCTGAGGTCATGTAGGGAGAGCAGGGCATTATGGGTGAGGGGAGGAGCTAGGAGCTCGGATCCATAGCTGGATTAAACCATGCCGGTTCGGATCCGATATCTGATCCATACCCACAGGTTGCTGACAAATGAATTCTCCTACTTCAGATTCAGCCCTTATACAGGGGATCAGAGAGGTCTCTAGAGGCAGTGTGTGCTGACACCAAAGGTTCTTTAGGTACCACTGACATTTTCTCATGTGAAGCCTGGCTAGAGGAATTAGGATGCAAGATGCCATGTACCCAAAGGCTTGCAGGAACTTCCAGGCAGTCAGGTGACTTCTGGAAGCCAGCTGGGTGAAACAAGATGCAGGAAGCTCTGCTTTTCTGGGGATAGGAAGGCCATTTGGGATGCTGTGTCCAGCACTGCTCCCAAGAAAATGATCTTCCTGGAGGGTATTTGCTTTGATTTTTTTCTCGTTGAATGTGTACCTTAAGGAGGTTAGGATGGTTTTGATTTGACAAAGAGGTCCTTGAGGAGCTTTTCTTTGCAGTCTGCCTGAATGAGGCAGTCATCCAGATAAGGGTAAATTTGTATATTTTTCTGTCTGCAGAAGGCTATGGCCGGGGCTAAGCATTTGGTGAATACCCTGGGAGCAGTAGACAAGCCATAGGGTAGCACAGAGAACTGAAAGTGTTGTGAGCCTGCTCTGAAGCAAAGGAATTTCTGCAGGACTCCCTAATGGGGGTGTGGAGGGTAGGCATCTTTTGGATCTAGGGTTACTAACCAGGATTTTTTTTGTCAGCATAGGCAGCAGCTGCTGTAAGGTTAGCATTTTGAATTTGTGGACCACCAGGAAGGTGTTCAGAATGACTAGATCCAGGATGGGGCCCAAGTGCCCTCTTTTCTGGGAACAAGGAAGAGTCTGGAATAAAAGCCTTTGCCTGTTTGATCTGAGGGGCAGGTTCTACTGCCCCTTGGTATAAGAGTTTGGACTTTTCAGTGCCTCTGCCCACTAATATGGAGGCAAGTCTGGGTACCCTCAGACTTGGGAGTTCATTGAACGACAATTTGTATCCCTGAAAAATGATCTTTAAGACCCATTGGTCCTTAGTTACAAAAAGCCAATTATCTTTGCAGAGGGAGAGCCTTCCCCTAGTTTTTGGTGAGAGAAAAAAGGGCAGAGGGAGTCATTGAGAATTTTTGCCATAGAGGATGGGCTTAGAACTCCCTGCCTTTGGAGTGGAAGTGGTCCACTGTTTGGTTCTCCGTTGTCCCTGGGGTGGAAGGTTGGGTAGTCTGTCCCTGTGGGGCCTACCTTGCCCCTGACTGCTAGGTGCAAGATAGAATCAGTGTTTTGAGGGAAAATTCCTGCTGAACCTAAGAAGTTGTACCTGAAGGAAATCCTTTACTGTTTGCATAGATTTTGCTTTGTCTTTCATCTTTTTAAGCACCTCTTTTGCTTTTTCTCCAAACAAGCGGTCCTTATCCAAGGGTGCATCAAGTAATTTAGATTGGACATGATCAGGGAGAGGTTGTTCCTTCAACCATGCATGTCTTCTAATGACAGATCCTGACACTGTTGCCCTGTTTGAGGCTTCTAGGGAGTCATATCCACAGTGTAATGAGTGTTTAGCCACTTGACAAGTAGAGTGAAGTAGATCTAACTCGTTTGAATTGGCACAGTCAGGAAAGGTAGACATTTTTTAACAGTTCCAAAGTGTGTTATTTTAACATGTGGAACTGACAGTTGAGAGTTCTGATGACCAAGGTTGCAGAGGTGCATACTTTTTTTTTTTTACCCCATCTGTCCAGAGCTCTGGAGTTCTTGTCAGAAGGAGTAGGATTCTTTGTAGACCTAGCCTTAGCTCCTTTTGGTCCCTGTGTAATGACCTCCAGGTCTGCAGCAGGATTTCTGTACAGGTACTTGTGAGAATCAGGAACTCTAATACCAGTCAGGTTTGCTGGGAACAGGTGGGAGGGCATCAGGAGTTGGACTGGCTTCCTGGAAGACATCAACCATCTCCAAGACAGGAGGGATGGCCAAACTCAAGTCTTTTCTTAGACAGAGAAGTCCTGGGGATTCCCAGTGGAAATGTTCCTGAGGGTGTGAAGGGTTTCCCCAGAGGAAAGATCTTCTGGTGGGGGAGGCAGAGGGAATGGACTCCTCTGCATCTGAATCCTCAAGCAGTCAGAGGTTGTTGTTTCCCTTCAAAATCTGAATAATCAGACAACTCAGAATCCCATTCTGTTAGCATTTCAGGAGAAAAGTCTCTTTTCCTTTTAGAAGTTGTGGCCTGACTACCCCTGATAAGGGTGATAAGATCCTCTGGCATTATAAGCATTTCAGTTTGGGGAGGAGCAGGAGTAACATGGTAGCTACAGGTAGATTTCCTGGGAGTGGCCTTGCCTCTAGGCCTAACAGAATCCATAGGCCTGAGAAGAATTGTAGTCGGAAAAGAAGACGTCATTTGTCGGAAATCGGTAGTGCGAAAGGCCTCCTCGGAAGCTGGTGCCTGCTTCACGGCTCCGGACCCAACAGAGGTAGAGACAAGCAAAGGTGCGGAAGATGAAGATTTCTGCAGCATAATGGACTCCAAAAGGGTCTCTGTAGAGGCCTGTGAAGGTACCGAATGGGGCATCAGGGGCTGCAAGAGAGCCCAATGAATTCCGGAGAACTGACTACCTGCTTAGCTGTAGAGTCGTCGGAAAGCTTGGCCTCGTGTGGTCCGTCTCTATCCTTACATTTCTTCAGAATGTCTATGGATGGTTGGCTGACTGATGCCATTTCGGAATGCGAAGATGGAAGACGAAAATACCTGGCTACAATAAGAGCTTTATGACGAATGGTTCTCGTATTAAAGAGGGCACAGAACTGGCAACGGCGGATGTTGTGATCTGGGGCCTAAACAAGTGTTGCAGTAGGGGTGGAAGTCTCAGTGTGGTATTTGCTTACTGCAGGCGAGACAACTGTTAACTTTTTCAGACATCGGTTAGTGCAAGAAAAAGGATCCCCGATGGGGTACTTCGCTTTAGACATTTGTAGCCGTAAATCAAAACTCTGGTAGCGGACCAGCACACTTGCAAACTGCTTCTGCTACGGACTCCACTACAAGAAAGACTAATGTAATGGTGTCTGCTGCTCTACTTTACAGCACTGACATTCTGACATCAGGCAGGAAGCGATAGCAGCTGAAGCAGAAAAACATTGACTCTGGTATTTGGGCTGGCCGAGGGCTACCATAGCAGGAATAACCCATAGGTGATGACAGCAACAGTGAAACACGAAGAACATCTGGATAATTCTTCAGCAGTGAGGCCAAAGTTGAAAAGATTTTCTTATCCAAAAAAACTCTCACATGGAAAAGCACTTAAACACTTTCCTCAGCCCCTAAAAAAGTAATTCTTAACAAAAGTTATTTACCCTAATGACAGAACTATGTCTGCTTCCTTCCTCCTCAGTGTATGGGTACTTCAGCTCACACTTCAACTAAGACTTGGGAGCCAAGGCTGAGGTTCCTCCCCTTATCAATAATTCACTTCTAGCACTGAATTACCTCAGATAGAATTTGTCTACTTCCTACGACGAGGACAATCACACCACCTAAAAAGGTAATACTTCAAGATAAACAAAAAACAGTAGGAAATGAAAGGTGAACTAAAACTGCACCAAAACCAATACAAAAGTTCGCTGGAGTGCCAAATAAGGGCCTGAGTCCAAATGGAGACGAACAGTTTTATTTCCACTAAACAAGCGATAAAAACAAGGAAAACAAGTTGCATAAACGCTGCCACTTCTTGATATGTTTTCGTACACCTTCCTCACATGCAAATACCCTCTGTTGAAAATTCAGTGCTTTTATATATAAACCTGTTGACTCTAAAACTAATTATCTATTATACAATTATCCAATAGGATTAGTCCCCTATGTAATACATCAAGTATTTGTAAAACTCATTACAAAAATTTATACTGTTATAAAACAAATTGGTTGATATAACACTATTGTACATCTATATTGGATCACAATAATAACATTAATACGTTAAAAAGTTAAAAATATTTAAAGCAGTGTGTTTAATAAAAACAAAATATTTGAACAACCATTATCAACTTTCCTTATTTCAATAAATTTGAATGTATAAGTCAGCCCTCTGGTGGTGAATCACAGTTTTGCTGCCCTTAATTTAAGCAGTGGAAGAATAGATAACATGTCATTCAAGCCTGGGATTTTTGTAGCTTCCAAAAAAATCTGCCAGAATAATTCTCGATATTCTAAATTTGGCATCCCACATACCCCCTCTAATTTCCTTGGGTATAACCTCTAAAACAAAATGTAAAGGAAGCCTGTTCACATGTTTATGGCGGAATAAAGCATTAACATTTTGCTTTTTAATTTCATAATAATGTTCATAAATCCTCAATTTTAGTTTACTTTCAGTCTTCCCTACATAGAGTGGATTACAAATCGGGCAAGTTGCTATGTAAACAATTCCATCTGTATTACAATTGGAATAACAGGTACTTCAAATTTTTCTGTTTCTACTTGGTACTTCTATACAAGATTATATATATATATATATATATATATATATATATATATACACATATATACACACACACACACATATATATATATATATATATATAGCTACCACATTTGAAAGTACCCATTTTTCCTAATCTACCTTTTTGATTAGAGTTACTCCTAATCTACCTTTTTGATTAGAGTTATTCCCAAACTCTAAAATACTTTATATTCAGGTCCTTTCTATATATACATTTTAAAGGTTCTTTATATGCAATGTCCAAATCTGAAAATTCTCTAAACCTATCCCATTCTCTAGTTATAACCTGCCTAATGACTCCAGAATCACCAGTATAGTATAGTCCACTACATAAGCTTCTTCCCAATTGGTCGTAAGATTACCCTCTAACTGAAACTGTAGATTCATCCTTCCCCAAGACAGGGGCAAACCTTTCCTTTCTTCCCTCCACCACTTCAACAGTGATGCCTTGTCCGGATAACCTCTTTCTTTAAACATATCACATACAAAATCACATTCTATTTTAAAATCCCTGTCCTGTGACATCTGACTAATCCTAACCAATTGGCCTTTTAATAATTTTTTCTTTTGAAAAAATGGATGACCACTGCTAAAATGAAGATAAGAATTAGAGAAAGTATTTCTCCTATGTACCTTAGAGGAAAATTCATTCTCAGACTTGAGAAGTGAAATATCCAGGTATATTAGTTCTTGATTAACATCATAAGTAAAATCCAAGAAATTGGTAGTTCCTTTTAGATGAGACAAAAATTCTAAACATCTATCCATGCTGTCTGTCCAAAATATGCAAATGACTTCCAAAAAACACTTCTATAAGCACCAATTGGGAAATTCACTACTAAATACAAATTTTGTTTCCCCATGTCAAAATAGTGTTTGCATAAGTTGGTGCACATTTTGCCCCCATGGCAACCCCTTTTTTCTGTCGAAAAAACTCACCCTCATAAAACATAAAATTGTTGTGAAGAACTGTTTCCATTAATAAACAATTACGAAAATCATGTAGAGTGAAGCCACCATTATTGATCATACATTCCTCGAGCCACAATAGCTCTGTATCATGTGGGACCAAGTAAGTCAACAATATCTAAAGTTACAAAAAGAATGTTCTTACGAAATAAATTAGGTTTTACCTGCCTCAACAAATCCCAAGAATATCTCAGAACTGATGAACCCCCCACATTAGATAGGTCCTTTAACTTGACATCCACATATTTGGCAAGGGGTGTAGTAATGGTATTATAAGTCGTAGTGGAGGGTCCAAGGGATCCTTGCGGACCTTTGGCATCACAAAAACTGAAGGTACCCTGGGGTTCTTGATGGACAAGAAATTGTATGTATCCATGTTAATAGAGCCTTCCAATAATAAATCATTGAGTAAAACATTAATTTTAGAACTGGCTATATTTATCTCATTGATAGAGGCCGTGGATTATTTAGTATTGTCATTCAACAGTTCCTTCATTTTATATTCATAAATAATAGTATCCATCAGTACCGTAGCTCCCCCTTTGTCAGGCTGCATTATTCTCACAGCTCTATTGTTTTTCAAGCTGTCCAAGAGACATTTCTCTTCTTTAGTAAGGCTGGGGTATACTCTATGCAAATTGACTTACTTCCTAATTTCCCTTTCTAAGATGTTTTCTAAATTCTTAGGTTGAGGGTGAAGGGGAGGGTTGAATATACTTTTTTTCCTTTAACTGTATAGTTGGATTCCTAACCTGAATATCATTACCAAACCATAGCACTAAATTATTTTTCCTAAGAAAAAGTTTTAAGTCTAAAATTGCTCTAGGAATGTTGACCTTCCTAGTTGGAATAAATTTAAAGCCTTTGGAAAATAAATTGAAATGTTCATGTTCAATATCTAAACTACTGTAATTAAATATCTTGTAGTTGTTAAACTCAAAGTATTTCACTGAATATTTTTATTACCTTTCCTGTTATTTACTTTCCCCTTTTCCTTATTTACCTCCTGACATTCCCTCTGTAATAACGTGGATTGTAATAGAGTTCTGGTTCTGATTCCTTATCCTGTTGGATCTCTGAAGGGGGGGGATGTTCTAAAGGGACATCCAGATGGGATTCATGATGTTCATCAATCAATTCTTCCTCATGGCCATATTGGTCAAAATTGGACCTGTAGTTTCTAACACCCTTTGGTGTTTCCATATAACCAGTATACAACCTTGGTTTAGGATATGCCACAGACTCCTTATATTCCCTAATGTCCCTCTAATTTTCCCTTCTTCCTTTTCATGTTATTCATACAATTATCAATTTGAATGAATATACTATGATACAAGGCTTTTTCAGATTCCACTGCAAATGTAAGGTCATTAATAATACACTGGTTGATGGACTCCATCCAATTCCTTTAACAGTAAGTTTTTCTCCCTCTCATTCTCTGCAGTTATTGCTCTTACTATAGCCAAACCACATCTGTCAAAAACATTTATAAGATTGGTATGAAACTCAGAACCTTCCTTCACCCCATTGGGATATTTAGTAACCCGTAAACCTTTAGGAACTATGTTCCTTTTTAAACATTCCTTTAAATACACCAAATCACATTCAATACGCTTAAATTTGTCAAAGGAATGAAACATTAAATCACAACCGTCTCTGTAGGTACGGGTGATTGTTTCCATGCTGTTAAAAGACTTGAGTTCAATGAATAATTCTTCGCTAAAAGAGCTTCGTAATCAAAAACATTGTTAGGAATAACAGTCACCTTTCCTTATGTCGGGGCTGTCTCCAGTTTGAATTCCGGAAGGCCCTTTATCTTTTTTACGTATGTTCTCCCGATTAGAGAACAAAATGTTCGGAAACCCAGTTAGTCCATTGCCACTGGTGTCTGAAGTGTTATCGCCGTTTTGTTGAGAGAATAATACGCCAGAAGTACCACCAGGAACAGTTTTCCGATACCTCTGGCTGGTTTCCTGGTTGCCAGCCACACCGGAAGCCAGCTTGACTATCGATTTACAGGCTGGAGTTAAAAGCTCAACCAGCGGAGATAGCTGGCCAATTATCTTCCTTAATTCTCCTCTTTCATGGACTCTAAACTCCTCTTCGGTCTCCGCCCCTGGGAACTCCATCTCAATGCAACTCAAAATCAAAAACAGTAGGAGATGAAAGACGAACTAAAACTGCACCAAAACCAGTACAAAAGTTTGCTGGAGTGCCAAATAAGGGCCTGAGTCCAAATGGAGACAAACCTTTTACTGTTGTGGGAGCTGTTCACAGTGCCCATATATATATATATAATAAATCTTGTATAGGAGTACCAAGTAGAAACAGAAAAATTATAAGTACCTGTTATTCCATTTGTAATACAAATGGAATTGTTTACCTAGCAACTTGCCAGATTTGTAATTCAATGTAGGGAAGATGGAAAGGAAACTAAAATTGAGGATTTATGAACATTATGAAATTTAAAAACAAAATGTTAATAATGCTTTATTCCGCCATAAACAAACATGTGAACAGGCTTACTTTACATTTTTTGTTTTAGAGGTTGTACCCAAGGAAATTAGAGGGGGTATGTGGGAAGCCAAATTAGAATATCAAGAATTATTCTGGCAGATTTTTTGGGAAGCTACAAAAATCCCAGGCTTGAATGACATGTTATCTATTCCTCCAGTGCTTAAATTAAGGGCAGCAAAACTGTGATTCACCACCAGAGGGCTGCCTTATACACACAATTTTATTGAAATAAGGAAAGTTCATAATGGTTCAAATATTTTGTTTTTATCTAACACACCGTTTTAAATATTTTTAACTTTTTAACGTATTAATGTTATGATTTATGGTTATTTATTGTCATCCAATATAGATGCACAATAGTGTTATATCAACCAATTTGTTTTATAACACAACAGTATAAATGTTTGTAATGAGTTTTGCAAATACTTGATGTATTACATAGGGACTAATCCTACCGGATAATTGTATAATAGATAATTAGCTTTAGAGTCAACAGGGTTTATATATAAAAGCACTGAATTTTCAACAGGAGCGTATTTGCATCTGAGGAAGGTGTACGAAAACTTATCAAGTGGCAGCGTTTATGCAACTTGTTTTCCTTGTTTTTATCGCTTGTTTAGTGGAAATAAAAATGTCTCCATTTGGACTCAGGCCCTTATTTGGCACTCCAGCGAACGTTTGTATTGGTTTTAATACTTCAAGATACACAGAGGTACTCCTGGAACGCAGTACACAGTGCTAACACAACCAGGCTGTCAAGTGCAGTCTCTCCAGAACCAAATGAATATGCAATGAAATGGAGGGAAGGAAGTGGAGGAAGGAAGCACACAGCATGGTTAGATTAGATGTGTAAAATCTCACCATTACAGTAAGGAGGGAGGGATGGAATACTGCAAAAAAGAAGAGGACATGTATCGCTATTGTAAGATTTTGCACAACTAATTTATGTCCTTCTGTTCCGCTGCTGAAGTATTCTTAACATGAGGGAGAATACCAAATCTCATGAGGAAAGGGAGGAGGTAGGGACAGTGGAGCTTGCCATGAAACAATGGATAATGAGAAGTTATGTACCTACCATAACGTTCCATGTTAGTTGTCTTCTTGCATTCTTTCTTGCTGGATGGGTTCGGAGCTGATCCTCGGCTCCGACTCGGCCAATACTAAAGCTCGAGAGCTAATTCCACCAGCTTGAGGCTCCCCTATATCCCACAATGCTAGGCGGTAACTACTCAGATCTCGTTTGATAGCTAAAACCAAGCAGTTCTAGTCTCCATAGTATGGATGAGAGAAAAGGAACCCACCTCTATATAAACCCGTATGTAAGCTACCACAAACATAAAAAGGGAGAATAGAGGTGGTAGAACATGTGGGAAGGAAGCCCCAATGGAAGATCCCAAAAATTCCTATCGGTCTGTCCAGGCTGGGGGGAAGGAGGGTGGGACGCAAGAAAGAAGGCGAGAAGACAACTAACATAGAACGTTATGGTAGGTACATAACTTCTCAAGGTTAAGTTGTCAATCTCGCCTTCATTCTTGCTGGATGGGACCGCTTCCATAGCACCTTACCCTGGGTGGCTTATCGGAACAGACTCTTGAAAACAGTGGAACCAAAGTTGGCACGGTTTCTGGAGGCCATATCCAATTTGTAATGCGAGATAAAGGTATGAGGAGAAGCCCATGTGGCTGCTGCACAAATGGAATCTATTGGTAGCCTGTCCTGAAAAGCTACAGATGTAGCTAATGCCCTGGTTGAATGAGCTCTAGGTCTTGAAGGCAGTTTTTGATGTCTGATTTCATAGATAAAGGTAATTATAGAGGTAAGCCATCTTGAAGGGGACACTTTAGAAAGTGGAAGGCCCAATTTCCCTTCCGCATAAGACAGGAAGAGCTGGTCAGATTTCCTGAACTGTTTAGTCCTGTCTAAATAATATCGAAGTTGGTGATGAACATCTAGAAAATGTAACTTTTGTTCCGACCAGTTGGAATAATCACGGAAGAAGACAGGGAGATTGATGGTCTGGTTTAGATTTGCCTCAGAGGAAACCTTAGGCAAGAAGGACGGATTAGTCCGGAGGGACACCCTGTCTTTATGGAAAACTAAGTAAGGAGGACGACTGCAAAGAGCATGAAGTTCAGATACCCTTCTAGCTGATGTTATGGCTAATAGAAAAAGTGTTTTCCATGAGAGCAACTTAAGAGGACATGAAGCCGCAGGTTCAAAGGGGGGGGGGATCAAGGACGCTAGGACCAAATTCAAGTCCCACTGAGGTGGGGGATCTTTGATTGGGGGCTTGAGCAAAAAGACACCTCTTAGAAAGGCTTTGCAGAGTTTATGGGACATGATACTGGAGTCCGAGACACCTACATGAAAGTTAGATATAGCAGCTAGTTGTACTCCAATGGTAGATGAGGAACAGCCTAAATGAAAGAGCTCTGCCAAGAAGTCTAGGATAGACTGGATAGGTGCAGTGAAGGGGTCTATATTTTTTGATGCTGCCCAGAAGGAAAAACGTTTCCACTTACTATTGTAAATCCTTCTGGTAGAAGACTTGTGAGAAGCTATCAGGATGTTACGGACCGAATGAGAAATTAAGGGAAGCCTGGCTAGGGTAGGAATCGGAGAAACCACGCTGTGAGGATGAGAGATTGGAGGGAGTGGTGCAGCTGGCCCGACTGGTGGGTCAAAAGATCTGGCACTGGGTCCAGATGCCAAGGCTGCTCCAAGAGGTAATGATGCAGGAACGGAAACCATATCTGTCGAGGTCAGTAAGGGGCAATGAGGATCATAGTGACTCTCGAGGCGATAGCTTTCTGAATTAATTGAGAGATCAGTGGAAAAGGGGGGAAAGCATACAGAAGTCCCCGGGGCCAATCGTGGACTAGAGTGTCTCTGGTGGGTTGGCCTGGTAGAGGGAAGAGGGTGAAGAAATCGTGACACTTGCTGTTTTGGGGAGTAGCAAAAAGATCGCAGCAAGGCCGGCCCCATCTTCGAAAGATTTCTTCCAGCACCGATTTCTTTTAGAGACCACTCGTGAAGCATGAGAATAGCCTTGCTCAACTTGTCCGCAATCACGTTGGATTTCCCGGGAATGTGCATTGCTATCAGAAAACGCTGAGAAGAAATCGCCCACTGCCAAAGTCTGAATGCCTCTCGACATAAGGGATAGGACTTGGTTGCGCCCTGAGTGTTTATGTACCACACTACGGACATGTTGTCCGTCTGAATTGCAATAGTCCCTGTGGGAAGAGTCCTGAAGGGTTTGCAACGCTAAAAACGCTGCTCTCATCTCTAAGACATTTATGTGCAAGTGGCACTCGAAAGATTGCCACGTGCCCTGGACTGTCCTGCCCTGATAATGCCCCCCCCCCCCAATCAGGGAGGCATCCGTTGTCACCGTGACGATTGGGGGGGGGAGGGATGAAGGGTCTGCCCTGAAGAACTTGAGGTGATGTCATCCACCAAGACAGGTGATTCTTGCATGATTGGGTTAGAAGGATGATGTGAGACATCGGGAGCTGTTGGAAGGACCATTGAGAAAACCACATCCACTGGAGGATCCGCATGTGAAAATGAGCTAAGGGGAGGAGTGTAATGGTAGCCGCCATGAGTCCTAATACCTTCAAGACTACCCTGGCTTTGATCTTGTTGCATTGAAGCAGAAGGTAAACTTGTTTGCGGATATCTGATACTCTTTGCTCTGTCAGTCTGGCAGAAAGATGAACTGTGTCTAAGGTGGCGCTATAAAGGTAATAGATTGACAAGGCAGATTTTTCGAAATTTACTGAAATGCCTAGAGCTTGGCAAGTTTGAATGGTGAAGTCTCTGGATAGAAGAAGTTGACGCCTGGTGGTGGCGGTAAGGAGCCAGTCGTCCAAATATGGAAACACCTGGAATCCTTGACGTCTCAAGTGAGCCGTGACCACTGCCATACATTTGGTGAACACTCGGGGGGGGGGGGCTGTAGTGAGACCAAAGGGCAGGGCTCTGAACTGGTAGTGACTGGCTCCCAGCCTGAAGCGGAGAAACCTCCTGGAGCATCTGTGCATTTTGATATGGTAGTATGCATCCTAAAGGTCCATCGAGCACATCCAATTGTCCTGACCCAAGAAGGGCAGAATGGACTGCAGCGTGACCATCCGGAATTTTGTTTTCTTCACATACTTGTTTAGCTTGCTGAGATCCAGTATTGGTCTCCAGTCTCCTGTTTTTTTTGGTACCAAAAAGAATTTAGAGTAGATTCCGGATCCTTGCTGGTCTGCTGGGACTGGCTGGACAGCTCTTGACAGCAGCTTTGATATTTCTAACGTTGCTTGTTCCCTTAGACTGGGTGGAACATCTGGAAGGGATCCTTTGGGTTGGGATGGGATGTGAACAAAGGGGATTGTGTAACCCTCGGATATGATCGACTGTACTCATTTGTCTTGAGTGAGGGAAAGCCAGGCTTTTGGGTACAGTGATAATCTTCCCCCGACTGCCTCCGAAGGTTGACAGCCGGGCAGCTCCTCAGGGATGCTGAAAGGGTTTATCAGAGAAAGTCTCTCTGCTACCCTGGTTTTGCAGACCACCTCTGCCCCTAGGGCGGCATCTATTGTTGTTCCCCCCTCTGCCTCTAGAGGGGAATCGACTTTGTGCGTCAGATGAGACTCCTTATGGTTTGCGGAACCACATCCCCCCCCCCTGACCTTTGGGATAAGGTCTGGAAGGGGTAGAAAAATGGACTCCCACGGCAGAGAGTGTCTTACTTTCCTGCTCGCACCTAGTCAATGTATCCTTCACCATCCATCACTTCACCAAACAACGTTGAGCCATCAAAGGGGGAAATTGGTGAAGGACGCCTTGAAAGGGTCCGCAAAATTGCAAAGCCACATCCAGGCGTGGCATCGTAAAGCTACACCTGTGCCTGCGGCCCTACTCGCCCCATCAGCCACATATGAGATAAGCCGCATGGAGGAGTTGACAATCGAATTCAGGGTTGCCAACTGGGAGTTCATTTTGTCTTGGAACACCTCAGCTGTTGGATCCTGCATAGCATCACCCATATCCTTGAGTAAATCCCTCTGGAGACGGGTGAAGTGACACAAGTAGTTCAGCGACCGCATGGCATAGGTCGCTGAGGAAAACATCCACTTACTGTACCTGTCCATGGTCCTAGACTCCTTATTAGGAGGATGGACAGGTACCGAAGGATCGGCTAATTCCTTCTTAGTGGCTGCGGCCACCACCATGGCATCAACAGAGACACCTTTAGATAAGAACGGTTTCTCTTTCGGGGCAGTAATAAATTGACGGCCTCCTTGGGGTAGGTTCCACCGAATCAGGGGCCGTCCAAGCCTTCCTTGCCACCACTTCCATGAGGGGGTCAAAGGGAGGAGACACCCAGGAGGTGGAAGGGCGAGAGCCAAACGCCTCAAGGTAGACCGACTCGTCCTCTGAAGGGTTAAGGGCGGGCCAGTTCCCCCTCTGTTTAAGGATTTCAAGGATGTCAGCAAAAGAGACATCCTCAGAGGGGGACCGAGGGGAACCTTCAGATTCCTCCAAGTCGGTGTCTGAGGTGACAGACTCAGGGGAGTCAATGTGCTTCCTCTTGCACAGTCTCTTCCGAGGGGGTTCCCTTGCCGGATCAGGAGAAGCCTCGGAAGAAGAGGATATTCCCAATGGGGAAACCTGAGGGGCTGGCTCTCTACGGCCTGGTACGAGGGGGTGGGTAGAAACCACCGCAGGCACTGAAGAGGGAGGAGCTGACGGAGCCAACCGTGGGGTAGACGCGGGGTCTAGCACGCTCCACATGACCTCGAAGGCGCCCTGATCAGCCAAGGCCGAAGGTCCCCGCTCCGAGGAGACAAGGACCCCCCGGCACCGACAGGGACGGCTCCGAGGCCGATGTTGGAGCCGAACTCACCAGTGCTGATGCTCCGAGAGGGAGAACGGGGTCGGACAATGGTCCGATGCCACTCGCCCCCTTGGAGCAGACGAGGGAAGCCCGGCGCCGAGATCCCTCCAAAGAGGAAATCGGAGCAGACGACTGAGCCGAAAGGGAGGCTATCGGCTCTGATGCACCGACAGCCACGGCTCCGACGAGCCCCGGCTCCGAACTCAAAGGAGTCAGAGGAGGAACAGAAGCAGGGATGGGAATAGCTGCTGACTGTTGAGTAGAGCTATGCAGCATTTGGGCCAGTGCCTCGGACTTGAGAAGTCTACTCACCACCCTTTGTAAGTCATGGTCGGACAGCCTGGAGGACCGAGAGGAATGGAACCTATGGCTCCGCTCTGACAGAAGAGGGGATCCCGGGGCCGAGTGGATGCAGCTGATGGAAGGGGATCTCGACCTCTTCTTAGAAGGTGGCTCCGATAAAACTATCGGAGCCGACTGAGTCTTAGCACCCTCGGCTCCGGCTGGAGCCGAAGTAACGGGTTGAGTCTTCGAAACATCGACTCCAGCCGGAGCCGATGTCTAAGCAGCCTTAATGCTCCCAGCGGACGGCTCTGAAGCTGGAGCCGACAGCCTGGAAGTCTTTGAAGGTTTCCCCGACGCAGACTGGGTCGAGGGGCCTTCAGGCTTTAATAAGCCTTGAAGAATAAGTTTATTTTTGCGTTCCTGCAGGACTCTCGGGCTGAATGCATGGCAAAGAGCACAGGAGTCCTGCAGGTGCAAAGGTCCCAGGCAACAGACACAAGAAGTGTCACAGTCTGTCAGAGACATTTTCTGACAGCACGAGTCACACTTCTTGAAGCCTGAGACCTTGGAGTCTTTAGACATCCCAGAAAAGGAGACCGTATACAAAAAGACACAGACACACCCTTTAACCAAAAAGAAAAACCCAATCACACTGAATGACAAAGGGAAAAAGGGGAGTGGGCCAAAGGCCTAGAACTTAAAAAGGGATAAAAAAGGGAATAAAAATGAGGGAAAACCGATTTAAACTAAAAGGGTACTTGACTAAATAAAAAGGATAGGGGTAGATATTTGAAGTTTTTAACTAGAAAAAACTTACTAACCTGCCAGAGCCGGTAGAAGAAAGCACCTCGCAGCTAAGCGGCAAAAGAGATCGGAGTAGTTACCGCTTAGCATTGTGGGATATAGGGGAGCCTCGAGCCAGTGGAATTAGCTCTCGAGCTTTAGTATTGGCAGAGTCGGAGCCGAGGATTGGCTCTGAACCCATCCAGCAAGAATGAAGGCCAGATTGACAACTTAACATTAGCCCTTACACACCTTGTCCTAGATCTGGAAATGTTGTCCAATTTGTAATATCTGGTGAAGGTATGGACTGAAGACCAAGTGGCTGCCTCCAGAATAGAATTAGTATCCATTCCTTTGAAGAAGGCACCCTGGTAGAGTGCACCTTAACAGGAGAAGGGTGGCTCTTTCCATGACGCTTGTAGCAGAAGGAAATGACTTTAGAGAGCCAGCTGGAACTAGTGAGTTTAGAGACAGGGAGCTCTAAAGCTCTAGGGCGGAGTGAGAAAAATAACTGGCCTGATTTCCTGATATCCTTTGTTTGGTCAAGATAGAACTTAAGCTGTCTGTGCACATCCAGGGTGTGCAAAATCCTCTCTGCAGAGTTCCGTGGAGTGGGGGGAAAGGTAGGTAAATGGATATACTGGTTGAGGGATAACTCATTTACCACTTAAGGCATAAAGGTAGGGTTGGTGCAGAAAGACACTGTCTCTATGGAACATCAAGAAAGAGCAGCCATTAGGGCCAGTAGTTCAGGAACCCCAGTTTTCCAGGAACAAAATTTCAAGGAAGCAGAAGCTGCTGGCTCAAAAAGGAGCAAGGATCAACTTCTCTAAATAAATTTAAGATCCCAGGAGAGTGCAAAAGGTTTCCTGGGAGGTCTTGTGTAAAGGACGTCTTTAAGAATTGTTTAGCCTCAAATCTAGAAACTAAAGGTGGAGATAGAGGCAGATAGGCAGAAATAGCTGACAAGTGCACTTTGACTGAAGAGCAAGTTAAGCCAACATCTACTAATTCACACAGGTAGAAGACAACCAGATGGACTTGCAGTCAGTGAGCCCTGGTTTTGGGAAAAACACCGAATTGAACATCTCTTCCATTTGGACAAGTAAGATTTTCTAGTATCAGGTTTCCTAGCCTCGTGCAGAACCTTGAGCATGTTCTCTGAAAAAGGTAGCTGAAAGGAATTAACACCCTATCATCTACAATGTCAGCTGAAGGGTAGGCAAGTGGGCATGGATTAGAGTTCCTTTGTATTGTGTGAGAAGCTCCACTCTGTGGCATAACTTGTAGTGATTGTTCTTGGCTAAATGCAGGAAGAAGGGGGAACCAATGCTGTCTTGACCAAAAGGGGGTCACCATCAAGATTCTTGGTTTGTCCTGCTGAATCTTTAACAGTACTTTTGGATTGAGAGGAAGGGGAGGGAATGCATACAGAAACATCCCCTTCCATGAAAAGCTGAGGGCATCCACCTTCTATGTTAGAGGATGAGGATCTCTGGCACAAAATCGCAGAACCTGTCTGTTCATGGGGAGGGGGGGTCTACTTGTGGAGTACCCCATCTGTGGACAATGTCCAGGAACAATTCCCTGTGAAGCATCCATTCGTGGGATTGTGTTTTGGACCTGCTCAATGCATCTGCCCCTACGGTCTGACTGGAGGGGATTATACACAGCCTGGAGAGGAGTTGGAAGCTCGACAGCCAATTCCCACACTTGCAGAGCTAGTTTGCAAAGGAAATAAGAAGTTGTCCATCCCATTTTGTTCACATACCAGAAAACGGTCATGTCTGTGAAAATCTTTAGAGTGCCTGGGATGAAGAACCAGCATTAGTGCCCTCATTTCTTTTACACTGATGTGTTCCCTTCTTTGAGAGGAGGACCACCAGGTCCCTTGTGCTTTTATGGAGCCAAAAGCTGCTCACTTCCTGTGCCTGAGGCAAATGTGAACATTCCTGCACCCATGGTAAAGTATGGAGCGGGAAACCTGGGTTGGCAGTTAGCTGTTGAACCCACCAGGTAATTTCCCTCTTCAGACAATGGAAAAGGGGAACTGGGAATTCTAGGGGGTGTGCATGTTGCATCCACATGGATTTCAGGATCATTGTAGTTTCCTCATGTGTAGTTTTGCAAGGAAGCACTGGGATGGTAGACGCCATGAAGCGCAGGGTTCTGACAAGGGTCCTGACAGTGAGAAGAGTCAATGGGATGAGGCTTTGGAAAAAGGAAATGAGCTCCTGAGCCTTCTGAGTGGGGAAAGAGACCTTCATAAGGTCTGTTTGTAGCCTGCATCCCAGAAATATCTGGTCTTGGGATCAGGATAGAACAGACTTCTGGTAGTTTATTTTGAAGACCAGAGACTGTAGGATGGAGATTGGGGTCCAATGCTCCTAGACTGCTTGAAAAAGAGGTGGTCATCCAGGTATGGGAAGTCCTGAATGCCTTTAAGTCTGCAATAAGCAATTACTGGGGCTAGACATTTTGTGAATACCACTGGGGTGGTGGAAAGATCAAAAGGCAAGGCAGAAAACTGAAAGTGCTAGAAAGCTACAGAGAGTCTTAAGAACTTCCTGTAGCTGGGATGAATGGGAATGTGTAGGTAAACTATCCTTTGTGTCTATGGAAGCCATGTAGGCTTGAGAGAGAAGGGGAAAAAAGTTTCTAAGGTTAGTATTCTGAATATCGGTACTTTCAGGAAGATGTTGAAGTAGGAGAGGTCGAGGATGGGTCTCTCCATGGGCCCTCTATTCCTTGATATCAAAAACATCCTTGAATAGAACCATTTTCCCCTTTGGTTGGATGGTGTCTTGATCAACAGGTCTTGTCACACCTTTCGAAAATATAGCAGGTGGTCTCTGGTAGGTTTGTGCGATGCCCCTGAAGGGCAGGAGAGAATTCCATACCATGAAGCAGCCCTTTTTTATGATGGAGAGCACCCAAGCAGCCTATGTTATGTTTTCCCAAGCTGAAAAGGAAAGGGAAAGGGACGGGGGGATGTTTGTCACTCAAACAGTCTGATGGACCCTGGTCCGTCTGGAAAGGACTGTTTTTGAGGTGGATATATTTTGTGACTACTATTAATATTTTAGTGATCAATAAAAAATACTGATATTTCACTAAAGAAATTAATTGAAGTTTAAAGACTTATCAATATTTTTGAATAATTCCCCTCATGTTTCTTAAATACGTGGCAGAAGCTTGAAAGATCTGTTTGTCCGGAATTCTCTCTCTTCACCGTCCCATATGCTACCTATAACTATTGCCTTCTCTAAGTACCTTTTGCCATGGAAATTGTTCTTGCGAATAATGTGAAATCTTCTCCACATATTAATGGTACTTTTTAAGAGTGGACAGATGTGATTGTAACACTGACGGCATTATCTATGCTTTGAACTGCCCTTATGGTCTTTTTATATTGGTGACAAAAGAAAGTCTAAATTACTAAGATTACAGGAACATGCTAGATATATCAAACACAAGTCTGACAGCCCCACTGCACAACATTTTAGTAGGTTTCACAATTCTACCCTTCTGGTTTGGAAGCAACTATTTTAGAAAGGGTGTATTCTAAATATGTTACAAAGTCGCTCCTTAAAAAAAATTGCTTTACAAAGAATATTTGTTCATTTAAAAGTTTAATACTTTATTCCCCACAGGTATGAATAATGAATGTAACAGGAAAGTTTTAATCGTTATTTTTATTGGTTAACTGCGTAATTGATTAATTTTAGAGTTGATTAGGGCTCTATATTGTGGATTTGTATTTACTGCTTTACTCACTTTAGGCTATTTTAAGCCTAAGTACCAGAGTATTAAAGTTTTTTTTTTTTTTTATTATTTTGGTGCTATTGTGCTGGTTCTTCTGGCTTTGCGTGTTTTTTTTTTTTTTTGAGGTGGGGTTTGCAGTGGCGTCCTAAGGTGCCGAGGTCTCTTGCCCGACTTTGTCTTAGCTGGAAGAGGCTTTGACTGCCTTCTAACAAACACTGGCTTAGAAGGATAATTCCTTTGGAATTTTGGTACAGGGGAGACCAGGATGTATTTCAGTTTATTTACCAGGTAGTGTCCAACTGGGCTGGTGGCCCATTTTCAGTAGAGACCCTAAAAGAAAAGCTCCACACACAAAAATACAGTGCAGAAAAAAAGAAAATCTACATTACTACATTAATAAGAAACATTTAAATGAGTTATCAAGTTTGACAAACAAATGACTCGTTAATGATTTTCTTTATAGTAAACTTTAAAAATGTGAAATCCATTTATCTGGAAAAGTAATTAAAAACTGATAATCAGTAAGCAGTCCTAGACTGAGAGGTTATGCAACAGTGTTATGGAAATAATATTTTGCTTATGAAAATTAGAGAAAATGTACAAACCAAAGACTGTGAGGAAGCAATCTGATGAAAACACTTGACAAGAGGAGCTGTAACAGAGTAAAAAGTACAGTTTTGTACCTACCATAAATGGAGATGTTCGAAGATCCACATTGCTGCAGTCCTTACTTATGGGTAGTCCGCTGTCCTCGGTCGGCCCGAATACCAAAGTATTAGGCTGACGTCGGTCATGGGCGCCTAGATCTGACATCAGAGCGTCAGGGTAAAGGCGCATGACCGACGTCATATCCTCAGTCTTTTCTTGCCCCAGATGTCAGAAGGCCAAACCAGAAAGGCCACAGCCAAAAACAGAATACCTCCCAAAAACATGCCCAACAACAACCATCACCTAAAGCATAGCACCAAGTCAAACTACAGAGGGAAGGAGGGAGGGTAATTGGACTGCAGCAATGTGGATCTTGAACATCTACATTTATGGTAGGTACAAAACTGTACTATGTTCTTCATCTCACATTGCTGCAGTCCTTACTTATGGGTAGAATCCCAAAGCAACGGGAAAGGGAGGATGGTAAAAATCATAAAGCATTAGGGGCCGCTAAAATGCCCTGTAAAATTGCAGTGGCAAATCCAGCCCTAGACTTAGAATAAAGAGGAAGGTGGTAATGTTTAGAAAAGGTATGCACTGAACTCCAAGTAGCTGCCTCCAAAATGTCTTTTGTAGCTACCCCCCTAATAAAGGCCGTAGAAGTAGCAGTAGCCCTAGTGGAATGAGGCCTGATTCCAGCAGGAATCTCCTTACCATGATGGGAATAACAAAGAAATACAAAACCCAATCCATTTAGAAATAGTTTGTTTTGAAACAGGTTTACCCTGTGAACCCAAAGCAAAAGAAACAAACAATTGCTGAGACTGTCTGAACTCCTTGGTTCTGCTCAAATAATAACGCAACTGCCTGTGAATATCCAAAGTATGCAAAAGTTTCTCCCCTTTATTTTGGGGGTTTGCATAAAAAGTAGGCAAATGAATAGTTTGATTTAAGGCCACACTAGAAACCACTTTAGGCATAAATGAAGGATTAGTATTTAAAGATACCTATCCTTATGAAAAATCAGGAAAGGCTCCACTGCCATGAGGGCCTGTAATTCAGAAACCCTTCTTGCAGAGGTAATGGCCAACAAAAAGCAGTTTTCCATGATAAATACTTTAACTCGGCAGTAGCTGCAGGCTCAAAAGGTTGTAGAGTAAGTTTTTCCAACACAAAATTGAGATCCCAAGCAGGAGTAGGAGCTCTACGTGGGGTCTTATATTCTTTGCCCCTCTAAGAAATTGCTTAAACCAAGGATGAGAGAATAAAGGAGGGTCACAATCATAGTGAGCAGAAATGGCTGCAGCATGGACCTTTATTGAGGAGAAAGACAAACCCTTGTCCAATAACTCAGTAAGATATTGAAGAGCAACACTTAAATCAGGTTTGGAAACATCAAAGTCCTTTCCTTTGCTCCAAATAAAAAATCTCCTCCATTTATCAGCGTAAACTTTCCTGGTACTAGGCCTCCTGGCCTCCAAAATAACATTCAAAACTTGTTGTGGAAGCTGAGACCCTCCAGAGTCTAAAACAGAATATGCCAGGCTGTTAGATGCAGAGACTGAATCTTGACATTGAGGAAGTGACTGTCCTCTTGTGACAAAAGGTGCAGAATCAAAGGCAGAGGCCATGGAGGTTCTCATACTAAACTCCTCAGTAGTGGGTACCAGTGTTGTCGAGGCCAATCCGGTGCTATCAAAATCATGGTTGGCTTGTCTTGTCTGGCCTTCAAAAGTACCTTGGGAAGAAGAGGCAGAGGTGGAAAGGCATATACATGCAGATTGTTCCAACTGAAAGATAGAGCGTCCACCCTCCAAGCTGTGTGATGAAACATTTTTGTGCAAAACTTTGGCAACTGGTAATTTAGTGGAGAAGCGAACAGATCTATGTCTGGAGTTCCCCATAACACTGTCAACTGTTGAAATACATGAGGATCCAATTTCCACTCGTGAGGATCCACTATTTGTCTGCTCAATACATCTGCTAAGGAGTTCTGTGCTCCTGGTAGAAACCTTGCCTGAAGATTGAGGTGTAGATTGAGAGCAGTTTCCCACAGAATCATCGCTTGCCTGCAAAGAGGGTAAGAATGGGTTCCCCTGCTTGTTGATGTACCACATGACAGTAGTGTTGTCTGTTTGAATCAACACCTGCCCTGGACGAAGTAAATCTTTGAAAGCCATCAATGCAAACTGGACTGCTAATATTTCCTTCAAGTTGATATGCAAATGTTGGAGTTTGACAGGCCATGTGTTTTGCACCCATTTTCCATTGAGGTGTGCTCCCCAAGCCTTGTTCGAGGCATCTGTCGTTAGAATCTGACTCGCCTCTGGCCGGGTCACAGAGAGTCCCTTGTTTAGGTGACAATCCTGAGCCCACCACAAAAACTCCTTCTGAATGCAGGGTATTATCTGAATGACAGTGTCTAGATCTTGGCAGTGCTGTGTCCACACATTTTTGAGATACCATTGAAGCTTCCTCATATGCAATTTGGCATTGGGAAGCACCAGAATACAAGATGCCATGAACCCCAAGGCTTGAAGGACTGTCCTTGCAGTCAGCCTGGACCGTAGAGACATTTGCTGGAAATAAAGAGAAAGGCTTCTTTGTTTGTCCAGGGTCAAAAAAGCCATCTGGGAAGCTGTATTCAGTCTCACACCCAGAAAGCACATGTCCTGAGAGGGTACTAGACTGGACTTTGTTTCGTTCACAGAATACCCTAGGCATCTTAACACTGCCATCACATACTGTAGATGAAGAAGTTCGTCCTTTTCTTGTGCAATAATCAGACAGTCGTCCAAATAAGGATAAATCTGTATTCCTCTTAGTCTGAAAAATGCTATCACTGGAGCCAGAACCTTTGTGAACACTCTGGGCGCAGTAGATAAGCCAAAGGGCAATGCAGAGAACTGATAATGTAAATTTCCAGCCCGAAAACGCAGGTACCTCCTGCAACTGAGCCTGATAGGAACATGAAGGTAAGTCTCTTTGAGATCCAGAGTAACCCATCCAGTGATCTTTTCCCAACAGAGGTAAAAGCTGTTGTAAAGTCAGCATCTTGAACTTTGGAATGTCCAGGTAAGTGTTGAGGATAGATAAATCCAAAATTGGTCTCCACGTGTTTCCTTTCTTTGGAACTAGAAACAGGCGAGAATAAAATCCTAGGCCCACTTCTGACAGAGGAACTGGCTGTATAGCTCCTATTTGAAGAAGTAAAGAAATTTGTCTGTGAGCCTCTATCCTTTGCCGAGGAGGGACGTCTGGCATGCCTTTGAAAGGAGGCATGGTATGGAAATAGAACTTGTAACCTCGGTTTATAACGTCCAATACCCATTTGTCCTGGGTGACTAAATGCCAATTTTGCTTGAAAAGAGCCAACTTTCCTCCCAAAGGAGCTGCCAGGCAAGAGGAATCTGGCAGCTGAAAATGCAGGTCATTGGGCCTGTTTACGAAAGGACTGGCCCCTGCCCTCACCAGCAGATTGAGCAGGCGAACTCCATTGTCTCGGCCTGAAGGTACTCTGAGCTCTGCCCCTACCACGCCTAGATCTACCCCTAGACTGAGAATCAGAAGAAGGGTACGTCCACCCCTTAGTAGGCCAATTTCTACTAAACTTTGGAGGTTGTACCTGCAAAAAATCTTTAACAGTCTGCATAGACTTAGCCTTGTCTTCCATTTTCTTTAAGACTGACTCTACAGGAGGACCAAACAAAACTTCAGACTGCAAAGGGGCATCCAGAATTCTAGACTTAACATGCTCAGACAAATTCTGATCCTTAAGCCAGGCGTGCCTACGAATAACTGAACCAGTGGCAGCCACCCTAGAAGAAGCTTACCCACCTGTTCAGAAACATGCACTAAATCCTGCAATTCTTTACACTCTATGCCCTCTGCCAAAGCATCCACTTTAGATCTTAGCTGAGAAAGGAGGAAATTCTGATACTTCAACATATGAAACTGGCAGTTCAAAGCTCTCATTGCTAAAGTAGAAGAAGTATACACCTTCTTACCCCATCTATCCAAAGCTCTAGCTTCCTTATCCAGAGGAACCGGATTCTTAACAACAGAGGCTCTAACACCCTTAGGCCCCTGACTAATAGTTTCTGGGTCCGCCCTAGGACTCTTATACAGATATTTATGAGCCTCAGGCACCCTGTAATACCTGTCCGGTTTAACTGGGGCAGGAGGCACAGAATCTGGATTAAGGGAAGCATCTGAAACAACATCCAAAACCGGAGGTATAGCTAAGGGTCTATGCTGTGGTAAAAACAAGAACTCCCTAAGCCTTTTTCGGGAATCAGAGTAATCCTGTCCCTCCCACTTAAAATGCTCCCTCATGGAATGCAGAGTTTCTGAAAATGAAAAATCCTCTGGAGGAGAAGCAGAAGGCGTGGAATCCTCTGCATCAGAATCAGAATAAGGAGGGAAATCTTGAATGTCCTCAGTAGAAGACTCTGAATCATCTGAGGCCTGCTCCAAACTTTCCAACTCTGGCTCCATCCTGGGCCTCTTATCAGGAGGGGGCATAGAACCTCTAATTAAAGTAATCAAATCCTCTGCCATTTTAAGCATGTGCTTTTTTGGCACAGACCCCGAAGAACCAGAACTGACACCAGAGGAAGGCAAAACAGACCTGCCCTTAGAAGGAGCCTTAGAAACAGTAGCAGAAGGCCTAACCACCTTAGGCATAGAAGGGAGAATAGTAACCTGAGAGGCCCCTTCAGCCTGACCTGCCTCCTGAGAGGCCACATCTTGTAAAATCAAAGTTTCCCCCTGGGACTCAACAGAAACTTCAGCCGGATCCACCTGTTCAGCTGTAGCTTCTAAAGGTCCCGCGTCCGAAACGAACGAATCATCCTGCCTAGGCTTTAAAGATTTGTCTTTGCGCTTCTTAGTAGAAGCAGGCGTCGGAACATCCGACGGCATATTATAATTACACCTCTTGCCAAAGACTAACCTAGCACAATCTAACCTCAGTTTTATAGTGCGCTTATTAAACCTAGCACAAAACCGACACCCGACTACGTCGTGCTCCGGTCCCAAACAAGGAATACAAAGCGAGTGGTAATCCCTATGCGGTATCTGTTTCCCACGAGAAATACAATTATTCACTTTTTCTGACATCCGGTAAGTAACTGAGGCAAGGAAAAACAAAAATATTCCCCAATGGGGTACTTAGCCCAACTTGGTATCGGTCTGAAACTCTGAAAACGAAAAATTTCAGAACGCCGAACGGCACTTGCAACGCTGCTTCTGCATCGGACCATGCGGCAAAAAAGACTGAGGATATGACGTTGGTCATGCACCTTTATACCCTGACGCTCTGATGTCAGATCTAGGCGCCCATGACCGACGTCAGCCTAATACTTTGGTATTCGGGCCGACCGAGGACAGCGGACTACCCATAAGTAAGGACTGCAGCAATGTGAGATGAAGAACATCTGTAAAGCAGAGATCTAAATGAGCAGAAGAGAGTGTAGTTATCCAGAAGGAGAACAAGGGCAAAGCCAGTTGCGTTTTACTTTATTTTTATTTTTTTTGTTTAATGCTGTGGCCCCTAACCGGGAAAAGCTGAAAGTAGAAGATGAGTAGCAAGAGGTGCATTGTATGCTTAGGGGAAGAGCATTCCACGACTTAGCTACTTTGAGTAGAGGGAGTCACCACAGTAGTTATGTGACTGTTATTCTGAGCAATGGCCTATTGGAAGATCTAAGGGACCTGCTGTTTTCCTGTAGTTGCAGTAAGGTTGAAATTGAAGGGCAGCTATGAGGATTGTGTGTGATTTTGTGGTCTAGGGTTAGTTGGTTTAAGGTTAACAGGTTAGGGCAGACGTTCCCAAACTTTTTCGATTTTCAGCTCCCTTGCTGAATTAAGGTTTTTCCAAGACCCCCCCCCCCGTGGCGTGCATACAGTGCATATTTCAGGGGTTCCCAAAGTGTGCAGGGGAGCTATGGCTTCCTCACAGGGGTGCCACGAACTAATAAGCTTAGCTGCAAAATAAACCGCGAACAATTCGCATTTTATTCTGCAGTTAAGCTTATAAGTTCACTGCGAGTGGGAGTGAATGCAGGAATGAAGTGGCTGTGTTTGTGAGATCGGGAGAGTGAGAGCAGGAATGAATGAAGTGGCGGTTTGTGAGAGATCGGGAGAATTAGTGATGTGTGAATGAATGCAGGTATGAATGAGGAAATGACTGTGTGTATGTGTGAGATCAGAAGAGTGAGAGGGATGTATGAATTAATCCGTAAGTGGGTATGTGGCATCTGGGTGTGAGATCGGGAGAGTGAGCGATGTGCGAGTGAATGCAGGTATGAATAAGTGTGTGCGCGCGTGTGTGTGTGTGCGCGTGTGCGTGTGTGTGTGTGTATATGCGTGTGTGTGTTTCACACCTCTCAACTGTTAGGATTTTCACAGAATGTCCAGATTAGTGCCTCATTTTTGGGGTGTTCCTCCTAAAATCTGTACTTTTCTGGTAAATAGTTGAGGATTGAAGTCATTAAATAATGACTAACATTTGAGTTTAAGACTCCAGATCCTTCAGAGAATTCCTGCTAATGCAAAAGCTATTATATCAGCTTCTAAGTTTGTAAGCGCAACATTTAAAATCTGTCCCTATTTGTCACCTATCATTTTAGGCTTTGTCCAGATTTTGAGAGCAAAAAAATCTGGACAAAGCCTAAAATGATGGGGGGACAAATAGGGACAGATTTTAAATATTGTTCTTACAAACTTAGAAAGTTGATAGAATAATAGGTTTTGGATTAGCATGAATTCTCTGAAGGATGTGGAGTCAAACTCAAATGTTTGTCATTATTTTAAAGACTTCAGTCCTCCACTATTTGACAGAAAAGTAGAGGGAGCACAAAACACGCACAAAACACGCACAAAACACGCACAAAACACACACAAAACACGCACAAAACACACAAAACACACACAAAACACACACAAAACACACACAAAACACACACAAAACACACACAAAACACACACAAAACACACACAAAACACACACAAAACACACACAAAACACACACAAAACACACACAAAACACACTTCCTCATTCATACCTGCATTCAAACATCACTGTCACACCCACTTACGCATTCATACATCGCTGTCACTGTCACAACCACAAGCCACACACCCACTTACACATTCATTCATACAATCGCTCTCACTCTCCCAATCTCACACACAGACTCTTTTGCTTTCATGCACACATTCACTCACACACGCATTCACTTCCCTGCAATCAGCTGCTGCTGCTTGTGGCGCCCCTGTGTGGGAGCTGCAGCTTCCCAGAGCACCATGGAGCACACTTTGGGAACAACCGGGTTAGGGAGTTCTAGCCAGTTGAGTTGAAGAGCGGTGCAATGATGGGTTTTATGGGGGTGGTCTGTGGCAAACTTAGCAATTTTGTTACAGCAGGATTCAAGGTTGTGCAAGTCTGTCTTACATAAGTTGGTAAAGACATGAGTAGTAGAGAAGTGTAGGGAGCAGCTGTGCTCTAGCAGTGGCTAGTCTGGCTTGGGGTGTTGTGTATGATGTAGCCCTGTAGAGAGCACCAAGCTTGGAGTTGTCTTTTTTGATAGTTTGAGAAATGTGAATATCAAATTTGAGATGGTCATCTATTGTGATACCTAGGAGTTTAGCCTGGTTTGTTGGCTCACTTATGGTACCATTTGTTGAGTGAATATAGAGGGGTGGTTTGGTAGATTTGTTTGAGAAGATTATTAATTTTGTCATTAGAATTTAGAATGAGTTGGCAGTTTAAGAATGATTCTACTTCTAGAAAAGCTTTTTGCATTTTTTCTTTTAGTTCTTGTGGGGAAGGGGCAGAGCAGATAAGGGAAGTATCAGCATATTGTATGGTAGAGGCTAGTTGGATTCCTGTATTAATGTTACTAGCAAATATGGAAAAGAAAAGTGGGACAAGCCTAGATCCTTGGGGTACACCAGTGGTCACTGGTAGTAGAGGGGAGAGTTTGTTTTTCCATTTAGTAGCCTACTGATGGTTAGATAGAGAACTGAGAAACCAAGGAAGGGATGCTGGACTGAGGTCATATGTAGTGAGTACGTTTAGTAGTAGTTGGTGGGAAATTGTGTTAAAGGTTTTTGACATGTCCAGGAAAATTTCATATACTAGATGTCCATTGTTCATTAGGTGGTGAATGGTACTGGTGATGGATAATAAGGTTGTGCTAGTACTTTTCTTGGGTCTAAAACCATGCTGAGAATCTGACAGAAGGCTGTTGGTGGTAAGGTGGTTTAGGAGCTGAAGATGAATGCATTTTTCTGGGAATTTGGCTAAGGGAGGATGGCTATGGGGCAATAGTTTGAGATTTCTCGGGGGGGGGGGTTGATATGAGCAATTTTCCAGAAAAAGGGCACATACTGTTCGAAAATAGAATGACATTAATATACAGATAGGACAGGCAATGGATGGAGTAGCAAGTTTTAGGAATTTGTTAGGAAGTTGGTCGGCTGCTAGACAGCAAGGTTTTGTTTTGCTTAGTAGCTTTTTAATGTAGGACATTTGAATTGGTTTAAAAGCTAGAGAGCAAGTGGAACTACAGCATAGTGTTGGCAAGCAGGGAGGAAATAGAGTTAATGAAATGCGAGTTAAATTGCGAGGCTAAGGGTGTGGTGGTATTGGCTGTAGAAGGGGGGTGGGTGGGTTTACCAGGGTTGAGGAGGAGGTTTACTGTTTGCCAGAATTTGTGTGGGTCGTGAAGGACCTTTTGAGAGGTTTGGAAGTAGTGTTTTTAATCACCGTTCATTTTTTTCTTAGTCTGGCTTCTTAATTGCTGATAATTGGTGAGGCCGTATTTGTCTCTGGTGGACAGATAGAGACTTGGCTATCTTAGTTTAATTAGCTGTTCTGTCTCATGGGAAAGCCTGCTAGTTGCCTGGCTTGGGAGCGTATTTTTCTGTTGTGGGCTAGGCTAGTTAGGATTTCAAGGAATTTGATAAAGAATTCAGCTGCAAGGTCCAGGTTTTTTTTTTTTTTTTTTTAATGGGGGCCAATCACAGAGTTGAAGCAATAGACTGAATAACTCTGGTGAGAAAGGTTTCTTACTGCAGATGATTTTGAAAGGATTGTAAGCTTGTGTGTGAATTATTTTTCTGAGTAGAAATGTGGAGGTACGGTCACCAATACTTACTGGAAGGCAGAGGGCCTGGTCATGTAGGTTTGGTTTATTTGTTAATACACAGTCCTGTAGGGACTTAAAAATTATACAGATTAATAAAAGTTAGGACAGTCTGAAGAGCAGGTGAGCCAGTTGAGATTAAAGTTGTCTAGGATGATGGCTTCTTGACTGAATGAGTGGGTGGACCATAAGAGAAGTTATATGCTGGGGAGGTTGTTTCCAGAGGACAAATATGAGACAATTATAATTATGGTTTGAAGTGGATTTATTAGAAGGCGGGTGATGAGAATTTCTGACTTGGGATGTCAGGGGGAGTACAGTTTAGTTTTTCTAGTTTTAGTGGGTCTTTGAACATGACTGCTACGCCATCACCTCTTTGGTTTAGCCTATCTTATCTTATAATGTTACAGCTGCTGAAGGTAATTGCAGAGTCCTTGATGTTAGGTTTTAAAACCTAACAGCTATGTCAGGAGAAAAGGCATCAAGGATAGCATGAAATTCACTCATTTTATTGACAATGCTTCTGATGTTGAAGCTGGCTATTAAATAGGTCAAATATGGAGGGTGTAGGAATACAGGTATGTACATAAGAGTTTTGGACGTGAAGTGTATTGTTGTTGGGACCTGGGTTGGTGTGGATGTCAGCTAGTAGTTTGATATGTCTAAGGAAGCACAGCAGTAGTTTTTTTTTAGTTTAGTGATAGCCTGATGGTATCTAAACGTGGGCAGGTCAGTGTATGAGGCTTGGATATGTCTGAAAGAATAAAGGAGAGAGTTGGAGCTATTGTACAGTTGTGGGCAGATGTAGGTATAAGGCTTGGGAGGAGGTTGTAGATTAGTTTGTGCTTGAGGGTATAGGTAATTTTTATTGACATACTGGAGGTCAGAGGCTTTGTAGGCTAGGAATAGGAGGCCTGTTAAGAGTAGTGTAGTAGAATACAGAGATGTGCAGGTGCAGATTTGATGCAATAGTTTTAAAGGGTGGTGTTTGTTTAGAGGGGTCAAGTAGTTTGGGAGGAGTAGAAGTTTTAGATTGCGTCTGAAGAATGGAACTGGGAGGTAGTGAGAGTACTTGTAGGTGTGTTTGGAGGGTGGTGTGGGTTTTGCAACTGATTGGTGAGAGGAAGAAGTGGGTGTGGTGAGAGTAGGTATAAACAGGTTTGCACGAGTCTCAGAAATGCTGAGAGAAACCAAAAAATCTCCAAACTCTGCTTGGAGAGAAGCCTGTGGGCAGGTAAAGTGGAAAAAGAAGTTATGTTCTTACCATAACGTTCCATGTGAATTGTTCATTTCACCTTTGTTCTTACGTATGGGTTCGGAGCCAACCCTTGGCTCAGAATCTGCCACATCGCAAGTTCTGCATCTAAGAGAAGCTAGAGGACCAGTTCCTATCCCATGATCCTCTGCTGCTATCCCTCAGATCTAGTATGCTAAGAAACCAGACTTCAACAACATAACTAACCCCTTGCCAACTCTCTCATCCACACGAGATTGAATACTCAAATTATATACAGAAAAGGCATACAGAAAAGAATACACCTAAAGGAAGCAGATAGTGCCACCCAAAGAAAGTAACCAGACACCAGTCATAACCGTTCTTCCAGAATGTGGAGGGGGATGGAGGGAGGGATTGTAAGAACAAAGGCGAGAAGAACAATTCACATGGAACGTTATGGTAAGAACATAACTATGTGAAATTGTTCGATCTCATCGTTTGTTCTTGCGTACGGGTAGGGTCCCTAGCACCGTAACCCTGGGTGGCTCAAGTAAGAACATTCCTGAGAACCGTAGAACCAAAGGAAGCCCTGTCCCTGGAGGTCCTGTCCACTTTGTAGCGAGTAATAAATGTATGAGGTTTGGCCCAAGTAGCTGCCGCACATATGGTATCCAACGGTAAATGATCGGTGTGGGCCAGAGAAGTGGACACAGCCCTGGAAGAATGAGCTCTAGGTTTGAACGGAAGAGACTGCTTGGAGGATGAATAGACATTTATACAGTGACAGCCACTTAGAGTGCATTTTGTCACTGCCAGTCCTTTCTTATTTTCTGCAAAGGAAACAAAAAGTTGATCTGATTTCCTACATACCTTGGTTCTGCCCAGATAAAATCTCAATTGTTTGTGGACGTCCAATTTGTGTAACATGCATTCCAGTTTACTAGAATGGTTCCTGAAAAAAGTGAGAAGCTCAATGGATTGATTGATGTGAAATACTGAACATACTTTCGGCAGAAAGGATGGATTAGTACGCAAGGTGACCCTGTCTGGGTGAAAGACTATATACGGGGGTCTAATCGACCATGCCTGTAGTTCCGAGATTCTGCGAGCTGAAGTGATTTCCACCAGAAACAGTGTTTTCCAGGATAGATACTTAAGTGGATACGTCAAAGCTGGCTCTAAGGGTTCCAACATAAGTTGAGACAGCATTAGATTCAAATTCCAGGGAAATACCGGGTTTCGTATGGGTGGCCTGAGATGGAATGTACCCTTCATAAATGCTCTACAAAGTCTGTGGGACATAACTGTAGCTCCACCTTCACCAACATGAAAGTTTGATATGGCAGTTAGTTGAACTCTTATCGTGGATGTCGAGGACCCTTGATGAAAGTGTGGAGAGAAATTCTAAAATTTTGTGAATAGGGGCCACTAAAGGGTCTATACCCTGTCTGGAGGCCCAACACGCAAAACGTTTCCACTTGCTCCTATACAGCTTTCTTGTGGAGGCTTTGTGGGAAGAAACTAAAATGTGCTGCACTGCCGGGGATAAAAGGTCCAACCTGGCTAGGTTGGGAAGTGGAGCAGCCAAGCTGTCAGTTTGAGGGACTGAAGAGATGGGTGAGGAACTCCTGACGAGTGGGTCAGCAGGTCTGGCACTGGGTCCAGAGTCCAAGGTTCCTCCATCTGGTGAGCTTGAAGAAAGGGAAACCAGATCTGTCGAGGTCAAAATGGTGCTATCAAGATGATAGTCCTTCCCAGACCTTTGGCTTTCTGTAGAAATTTGGGAATTAATGGAATTGGAGGGAAGGCATAGAGGAGACCCGGGGGCCAATCGTGTACCAGTGCGTCCCTGGGGGCACTCCCCGAAGGGGGAAGTAGGGCGAAGTAGCTTCTGCATTTGGCGTTCAAGGGGGAAGCAAAGAAATCGCAGCAAGGCTGGCCCCATCTGCGGAAGATGTCCTCCACAACTTGATTCTTGAGGGACCACTCGTGAGGTAACAGGATGGCTCTGCTCAACCTGTCTGCTATGACGTTGGATGTTCCCGGGATGTGCGTTGCTATTAGAAAGCGTCTGGTGGACACAGCCCATTGCCAGATTCTCAGGGCCTCTCTGCATATGGGGTAAGACCTGGTTACTCACCGTTTATGTACCAGACTACGGATATATTGTCCGTCTGAATTGCCACTGTTCCCAGAGGTAAGGAGTCATGAAAGTGTTGCAACGCCAAGAACACTGCTCTCAGCTCCAGGACATTGATGTGCAGGATGTACTCTATTTTCGACCACTCTCCTTGGACTGTTCTCCCCTGAAAAAGTCCCCCCCACCATATCAGGGAAGCGTCCGTGGTTATTGTGGCTACGGGGGCAGGGAGTGCAAACTGATGCCCCATCATCAGTTCCTGATTGTTTATCCACCAATGGAGGTCCCGCTTGCAAGTTTCCGTGATCAAGATTCTGCGAGAAAAAGGTAACTGTTGGAATGACCACTGAGCAAAGAGGAGCCACTGGAGGATCCTCGTGCATTCTCCCTAGGGGAACTGAAAAAAGGGTAGCTGCCATCATGCCCAATACTTTCAATACTTGTACCGCGGGGACTTTTTTGTTTTGAAGAATAGAGACCCGATCCCTCAGGGCTGACACTCTTGCCTGAGGAAGTCTTATCCATGCTACGGAAGTATCTAACTCCACCCCTATGAATAAGATGTGCTGCGAGGGCGGCAAGGAAGACTTTTCGAAGTTCACTGTTATTCCTAAGCTGGAACAGAGGTTGATCGTATAGTCCCTGGCTTGCACTAGGTGATGCTTGGTGGTGGCGGTAAGGAGCCAGTCGTCCAGACACGGAAACACTCGGAATCCCCGTCATCTCAGGTGAGACGCCACTACTGCCATGCACTTGGTGAACACCCTGAGGGCTGAAGTGAGGCCAAAGGGAAGAGCTCGAAACTGAAAATGACTGGCTCCCAGCCGGAAGCGCAGGTGATCTCTGGATGGCCTAGCCATTTTTATGTGGTAGTATGCATCCTTGAGATTTAGAGCACATCCAATCGTTCATTTGAAGAAACGGAATAATCGATTGTAGCGTGACCATCCGGAATTTTTCCTTCTTCACAAAGGTGTTGAGTCTGCTGAGGTCCAGTATTGGCCTCCAGTACCCTGTTTTCTTTGGAACTAAAAAGAACCTTGAGTAAGTTCCGGATCCTATTCGGTCCGCCGGGACTGGCTGGATAACTCTTTTCTAACAGCCTTTGTATTTTTATGGCTGCTTGATCCTGCAGAGCAGGTGGAACATCTGGGAATCTTTTTTGGGGGGGGTGGGGGGGGGCCTGTTTAGAAAGGGAATATCGTATCCTCTGGTTATTATGCTTTTTACCCAGGAATCTGATGCGAGATTTAGCCAGGCTTCCAGGTATAAAGCCAAGCAACCCCCGACTGCCTCCAGAGGAGGACAGCCGGGCCTCCACTCAGGAGTGCTGGAAGGGCTTGCCAGGGATGGTATCCCTGTCGCCCTGGTTTTGCGGACCCCCTCTACCGCCTGGGTGGAGTCTTTCATTCCCTTCCCACTCCTCTGTCTCTAGAGGGGGTATCGCAAGGTGCAGACTGGAAGGATCCCAGAGTCTACTGGAACCACATTTTTCCGCCTCGTTGACCTTTGAGGTACGGTCTAGAGGGGGCGGAAAAACAGACCTCTACGGCAGACAGGGTCTTTCCCTCTTGCTTGCACCTAGTGAGCGTCTCCTTTACTTTGGGCCCAAACAAGGAGGCACCATCAAAGGGGGCATTAGTAAAAGAAGACTTAAAGGCTTCCGCAAAGGAGCAAAGGCGCATCCAGGATCGTCTCCGCAGAGCAATCACTGAGGCTGCTGCCCTACTCGAACCTTCGGCCGCATATATGAGCCTCATGGACGAGTTAACTATTGAAGTAAGGGTGTTAAGCTATGTTGTCACCTCGTCTGAGACAGCAGCATCTGTGGTACCCTGGAGAGTATCTCTCAACTCTTTAATGAGATCTCTCTGAAGGCGTGTAAAATGGGTAAGGTAGTTCAGCGATCACATGGTAAAAGTCGCTGAGCTAAACACGCGCTTCCCATACCTATCCATAGTCCTAGAATCCTTGTTAAGAGGATGAACAGAGGAAGTTGCTTCGGACATTTCCTTCTTGGTGGCTGCCGCCACCACCATAGCATCCACAGGGACTCCCTTGGTAAGAAACTTCATCATGAGGGGCAGTAATATATTTATTTGGTCTTCGAGGGATTGGTTCTACAGTATCAGGGGCCTCCCACGCCCTTCGAGCTATTAAATCCATTAGCTCGAAGGGCGTAGTCACCCAGGAAGTGGAAGGTTGAGCCCCAAATGCCTTCAGCAACACCGACTCGTCCTCAGTGGGGGCAAGTGTCTGCCAACCACCCCTTGGTTTTAAAATTTCTAAGATGTCAGCGAATGAGACATCCTTGGGGGAGGACCGTGGGGACCCCTCTGACTCATCCAAGTAGGTGTCAGATGTCAATGATTCCTGTGGGGAATCAATGTGCCTCCTCTTGCAGAATCTCTTCCTCGGAATTTCATCAGAGGGGACATCTGGTGAAGTTTCCGAGGAACAGGATTCACCCTCTGGGGCTGACTGAGGCATTGAATCTCTACGCTTGGTGGGGATCGAGGGCGCAGAAGCAGAACACTGTCCCTTCAGGGAAGGAGAAGTGGATTTTGATGATGTGAGTGTGACTAAACAAGACCTTCCTCATGGTGTTGAAGGCACCGGAGGCTCCGGGCCGAGGACTCCACCGGATCCGAAGAAAATGGTAGCTTCCCCGGTACTGGAGCCACAGGCTCCGATCCAGAGGACAGAGCAGAGTTAATCTGCGCCGAGGCCCCGAGGGGAAGAGTCTGCACCGAAAGTTCAGTTAGACTCTCCACCCCGGAACCAAGGAGAGACTGTCGGCTCCGAGGCCCCTCGATGGGCTCAGAGGGTGTCGAGGTCAGTGGTGCCAACAGCACTAAGGAAGGCTTCGGCACCGGGGGATCAACAAATATCAGATCCTCGACTCCCGGCTCCAACGACTTGATGGGTCTCGAAGGAGGATCTATGGGTGGGACAGGGAAGGCTTCAGGTTTCTGGGACGAAACTACAATGAGTTTGGACAGAGCCATGTTCTCCATAAGCTTCTGTACCACTCGATCCACATTGGTGTCCAACATCGCCCTGGAAGAACGGGTCGAAGGGGCCGAAGAGGTCACCGAGCGAAGGACTGAAGACGGTGGCACCTCTGATACCGGCTCCAAGACCTGGGCCTCGATTCGAGACAAAGTACAGTTTTGTACCTACCATAAATGTAGATGTCCGACAGATATGCAACTGCAGTCATAACATATGGGTTGTCCTGCCTCAGGCAGCCCTCGGTCGGCCGGATTCCATAGTCTGGGTCCGACGTCGGCTGATGTCGCATTTCACTCAGACGTCAGGGCGGCTGGAGTACATAAGCATCAGCAGGACAACCCATATGTTATGACTGCAGTTGCATTCTTGAAGGACATCCGTTCGATGCTCAGTTTCCAAGGTCTGTGGAGCCGGCAACCGAATCTTGATCGAGGTGCGTGCTCTGAGCCGAAGACTTGGGCTCCGATACCTTTGAAGTCTTCGGCCCCTTTGAAGACTTCGATGCCTGGTCGGCCTTCTCTAAGGCCTCTTGAAAATCGGGCTTTAGAAGGCCCCTCTCAATAAGCTTCCAGCGTCTCTCCATCATGACCTTTCCACTAAAGGAATGACAATTGGAACAGTCTTCCTGAAGGTAGAGAGGGCCAAGACAGTAGACGCAGGAAGTATGATTGTCCGTAATGGACATCTTCTGTCCACACCGACAGCGCTTGAATCCTGATTTAGCTTTCTCAGACATAACTACAAGCTAAGTTTAAGTATAATAACAGTAATAACAGTAATGTAGAAAACACAGCAAACCACACTAAACTATCGTGTAAATATAACTGCAAAAGACACACTAAGAGTAAATATGTATGTATATATATATATATATATATATATATATATATATATATATATATGATTAATATTGCAAAAACAGTTCAGAGCCCTGGCAGAAAAAAACAGCCTATTGCCTAGGAGCAGCCGCTCCTACAACTATAACCACTAATATTAATAGGATATAACTAACTAACACACACACTCAACACAAACTAACTTATTAATAAAAAGCTATTTTTTTTTTTTAACGTGAATAAGTAAAAGTTTACTGGCCCGAGCTCTCAGTCGACGTGACCTGTTGCAGTGGCAAACTAGATCTGGGGGATAGCAGCAGGGGATCATGGGATAGGAACTGGTCCTTGAGCTTCTCTTAGATGCAGAGCTTGCGTTGTGGCCGACTGAGCAGAGGGTCGGCTCCAAACCCATACGCAAGAACAAACGGCGAGATCGAACAATTTCACATATGTTAGGGCAGACAAGAGTGAGATTACAAAAGGAAATTGGCAGCAATAGCAACTGTCAGTTTGTTGAATTGCCATGAGAAAGAACTTATGGTAACTATGCTTATGAGGGGTATAAGGCTAAAAGAAAATTAACTAGCAGGGCTATAAATCAGGAAGGACAAGATGTATAGGAAGGAAGACCAGATGGGGTGCCATAAGAAGGCAAGGGGTTTCACAGAAAAAAGCAAATAAATGTTTTCATTAGGGGATGCTGGACGGTGCAGCTGACTACCTTGGTAAAGGTGCTCTCTTACAAACTGAAGTTAAACTAGTAACTTCTTAATTAAAACAAACTGGGAAAAGAATTCAGAGTAAACATACTTAGTTCAAAAATACAAACGAGTGGGAGAATGTAGTACTTTAACCAGGTAGCCGCTCTATGCAGGGGCCTTGGACTTCAGTGATGGAGGAACAGGGTGTCCCATTACATTAATGACTCAGTAGAGATGAGGAGCACGCTACCACCAGAAGATGCATTGACAAGGTGTAGAGAGCTCCTGCATCCCTCTTCCCTTCTCCTGTAAGGTTCTGAATAATTCAGCAGCAGGGCCAAACAGGGCTGAATTGTCTAGGGAGCATACATGACTTTGGATTAAATGTCCGCTGGTAGACGTTGTATCCTCAGCCAAGCAAATCTTCTCAGGACAGAGCCTGTGGCAGCTACCCTAGATGAAGCCTCCACAGGATCGTAACTACATTTTATGAAGTGTTGGGCCACCTGAGAGGAAGCTCCAATCAGGGATGAAGCCAAAGATTTATTCTCAGAGTCTGGCATATCAGAAATAATCTTTGAAAGTTGGAACAAGTGTTCCAAGGTATATTTAGTCATGTGTGTCTGATAACTTAGAGCCATAACAGCGAGGGTGGCAGAAGTGTATACCTTTTTTGCCCAACCTCTCCATATTTCTGCTGTCTTTGTCAGAGGGAAGCAAGGTGGTGGAGGGAAGTAATCTAAAGACCTCATCAGAAGCCGCTGTGATGACAGAAGGGTCAGTGGAAGAGGCTTTGAACAACAATTTAGTCCTCTGGCACCTTGTAGAATCTGTCTGGTTTCTTAGGTGAGGAAGGTTGGGAGTCCGGGGCTTTACTGGAAGATGCAAAAACATCTAAGGCAGGGAGGACAGGAGGAACAGCTGAGAGACTAGGTGTGTATACCAGAAGTAGCTCATAGTACTTTTTTTGGACCGCAGACATCTGACAGCTATCCCATTTCAAATGCTTCCTCATCTTGCCTAAGGTTTTATTGAAGGCAATTTCCTCCATTGGAGAGTCAGTTCCGTTGGAGTCCTCCTCTGGGGAAGCATAATCCAGTGAGAGGATCTGACATGAGTAAGCTAAGGACTCATCCTCTGAAGACTTACATCTCAGAAGCATCCTCCCTGACCCTCTACTGTGGAGCAGTAACCCAGGGTGTGACAGGTACCACAAACCCAGGAGGATGCCTAAAAGTCATGACAGCATTAAAAATATCCTGTGTAAAATTTTTCCAATCCTGAAGTGGATCAGACGGCAGTGACAAATGCTTTGTTTTTTGTTTCTTCTTAGCACATAATGCAACTCTATGCAGGGCCGGTGGACCTGACGTAGGCCTGGTTTCCAGGATGTCAGAACCCACGTCCTCTAAAAAAAACTTCTCCAAAGCCAACTTCATGCTACTCAAGTCAGAAGTGACAAACTTCATGACACCCATGCAGATGGGAGCTGAAAGTTCAACTGCTGAATCCTACACTAAGGCACTGTATGAGCACATCCATTTGTGTATAAATCATGCCATCCCAAACAGAACAAAGATGCTCTCCTCCAAAAAAAAAAGAAGCCAATCTGGAGGTCCCCTGCCATAAACTATACAACAGAAGGAAGAAAGTGTTGCATTAAGAGAAAAATTCCAGGATGCAAAAAACTCCCTTACCAGCCTCAGCATCCCTCAAAATCCTCTGAAGCTAGTTACGAAAATAAAATTGCCAAAGATTCCAAAGACAAGGCATTCTATAGTTATGTCACAAATCTCAATGGCAATGCTCAGATCTGCTCTGAGCTGCAACAGAATAGCATTAAATATACTGATCCCAAGGATATTGCCAATATCCTGGCAGATCGATTTAGTGCCAACCTCACTCCCCTCTCACCCCCCCCCCCTAAAGGGCCCATCTCAATACCAAAAGATTGCTAAATTCCGGGTAATCACTGCTACACAGGTAGAAACCGCACTCTCTTCAAAGCTACGAATACAGCATCTATGGGACCAGATGACATCCCGGGGTGTGTACTACATGAGCTACAAAATGAACTGGCACCTCACCTAAGTTTCATGTTTAATCATAGCCTCACCACCTTAGGCTTCGTGCCCACTGAGTGGTGCACAGCTACAGTTATCCCACTCCACAAGGGGGGAATCCACCTTGGATCCCAGAAACTACCATTCCATCAGTCTGACGAGCCTGATTTGCAAGGGCACTGAACGCATCATCACAGAACTTATACAAAGACATTGGCAACCTTCAGACTGGCCCCCACCCAGTTTGGGTTCATGAAGGGCCGATCATGTCTCCTGAACCTGACTGACTTCTTCGAATCAGTCTCCAGAACTGTAAATGAGGGTAAGACGGTCCACAGCCTATCTGGACCTCACCAACACCACCCCCCACTCTGGAATCATAGATAAGCTTACTAAGCTGGGCATAAATCCCTACGTCACTTGATAGGATGCCAACTGGCTTACTGATAGAACCCAGACTGTAAAAGTAGCCAACTCCAAATCCAGCTCCAGACAAGTGAAGTACCTCAGGGTTCAGTCCTGGGACTGCTCTTGTTTGGCATCTACTTTTCTGAAGTACAGGCTAACACTAAGGGACTGTGGCTAACAAAGATTGCAGATGACTGCAAACTGGGAATCATTATTGAGTCTCCAAATGATGTGGATATTCTACAAAAGGGTCTTCGAGAAACAGAGGCTTGCTGCCAGGAGCCATGGGCTCAAGCTTAATGCCAAGAAATGTTTAGTTATCCTCTTTGGGAAAAACCACGTACCCATGAATTACCACATAGGTGGCAGTACACTAAACACCAAAAGTGTACTAAGAGACTTAGGGTCACAGGTGGAAAGTGGCATCTTTGATAACCATATCACCACAACAGTCGGGAAATCCTATGTGGCACACCTCATCACTAGGGCTTTTCATCCAGAAAAAAGGAGGTCATTTTCCCACTATACACATCTCTCATTAGACCCATTATAGAGTACATATGTATGAGGTATGTACCTCACAAGACATCTGCAACACCTGGAAAGGCCGCAGAAATACCTCACTAAAAAAATCACAGGCCTAAAGCAGATGCCCTATGCTGACAGTCTAAAAAACTCCAGCTATACTCTGTGGCATATCATCTACTCAGAGGCGATCTCTGCTTAACATACAAGGCCATGTCAAACTCTGAGCTGTTGGACATGCTCCACAAAGGAATCCGAATCCCTCAGAGCCACACACTCCAGGGATCTAACCTTGACATCACAATGAACAAAACATGCTTGGAGGGACAGGTTCCTGACCCAGAGACTTCCCATACTCATGAACAGACTGCCCATACATGTCAAGCAGAGTACTTCCTTGGCCATCTTCAAAAGGAACCTTGACGATTGGATGGGAGATGGGAAATTCAACCCGGGGATCACATCAGCCCTGCTAGACAGGACTCCAGAGAAGTAAATATTGTGGGAAGAAATATCCAGGGAATTGTTATGACTAGGCTTCTATAGGCCCTAGGGCCAATAGCCTAGTACCAACCTATGAATGTCCAACCCCAACTAAAATTTGCGAGATTCCCCTAGGGCCCTCTGTAATCATGTGTCTAAGCTCCCCCTGGACATCCATACTGGATGCCAGTGGTCACTCCAAGAACGGGCTATCATCTTGATCCAAGGCGGTCTCGTTACGGGCTCAGCCTGTGAATTGAACATAGGGGCTGAATGTTTCTCCAGGCAAGCAACTACCGTGGGAGAGACTTCCACCACCGAAGGTACAGCTGAACTTTTGGCCTTCCCTGCCTCAGGCCCTGCAGAACCCTCCTTAATGCTCTTACAAAGAGTTTCAAGAGCAGATTCTCTAAATAAATGGAAATGGAAGCTAACCTACTTCTCAAAGTTTTAGGCAAAGGCCTGGTCGAGTGAACAGGATTTGTGGTTGTGGGTAGGATTGAGACAAAAAAACACTGCTGGTAGTTGGCTATGTGGAATCTGACATCTACAAAACATCTGCCTTTCTTGGATGACCGTAAACCTAATTACACCAAAAAATGTAAAGAAAGGATTCCCCAATGGGAAACTTATCTGAAATATCCATTTCAGCGAGCAGACTGTACATACAGGTGAAGTGTCCAGACTAGCAGCAAAGTTCTGAGGACTGTGCGAGCACACATCACTTATGACAGACATATGACAGCAGCCTATATACAATGCATCACACCCCTAGTAGAGAAAGTATTTTGTATAATGGCTGATGTCGAGCTGTTGTGGCAGGCAACTCCCTCATGTTAAGCATACTGCAACAATGGAATAGGACCTTTACTGTTGTAAGTATAACTTTTGTATTGGATATCCCATCCACCCATCCTCAAAGTATGGGACAGTCTCCAGCTACCACAAACCTTTGGGGTGGATCTCATGGAAGGATATTCTGGAGGATGGCTAAACCAAAGAATGCAAGTCAAATCTGTAGTGAGGTACGAAGGTATGGACATTATACCAAGTAACTGCTGCACACATGTAAATTGGTACTTTTGAGGAAAAGGGAAGTTGAAGCAACTGAACTAGTAGAATGAGCCTTGGGATTGCCCATGCAGATACAGTCCCTTTTTGTTAAACATAAAAAACACATTCAGATAGTCACTGTGTAAAGGGTTACTCTAAACGCTCCTTTAATCAATCTAGGAGGAGAGAAGGGTACAAACAATTGGTCAGTTTAATATTCTTGGTGCAGTGCAACAAAGGGAAAAAAATTGCTACACATTTATTTATTTGACATTCATTTACCGGGGTGGTCTGACTGGGTCTACAGAACCCATTTTCAGAGAGGCCCGGGGAGAAAAAGCTCCACATACAGTACAATACAAAAGTACAGTTTTGTATCTACCATAAATGTAGATGTTAGAGTGCTCACACTGCTGCAGTCATCACACTTGGGTTATCCTGCCGTCAGGCGGTCCCCACAGTCGGCCAGAGTTCCAAAGTCTTGGTCCGGCGTCGGTTGCTGTCGCTTCTTCCTTGACGTCAGTGCGCCAGGGGTATACAAGAGGCATCCGCCATTTTCTTCAGTTTTTCTTGCCCCAGATGTCAGGTGCCCCCTAGTAGGTGGGCAATATATTGCCAATGAAACATGTACATAAAATACAAAGAAACCTTCAGTTACAAGCAAATACACCACAAAGGTTGTATCAGATCGAAAGGTATAGAAAAGTGCAGCTAGTTCAGAGGGGATGGAGGGAGGGTAACCTGGACTGCAGCAGTGTGAACACTCGAACATCTACATTTATGGTAGGTACAAAACTGTACTATGTTCATTGTGTTAAACTGCTGCAGTCATCACACTTGGGTTGAATCCCAAAGCTAAGGATGGGTGGTGGAGTTAAACAGGGATTGGAGAAGCTAGTAGGCCCTGCAGAACTGCAGTGGCAAAGCCAGCTCTAGTCTTAGACTATAGAGATAAGTGATCGTGCTTGGTGAAGGTGTGCACTGAACTCCAAGTTGCAGCTTCCAAAATATCCTTGGTTGGTACCCCCCTGAGAAAGGCTGTTGATGTAGCTGTAGCCCTGGTGGAGTGGGACCAAACGTATACAATGTCCTATCCATTTTGAAATGGTCTGTTTGGAGATAGCTTTTCCTTGTGATCCAGCAGCATAGGATACAAAGAGCTGGTCAGATTTTCTGAAAGCCTTAGTTTTATCCAAGTAGTAACGTGATTGCCTGTGAATGTCCAAAGAGTGCAGGAGTCTCCTTTGTTCTGAGGATTTGGGAAAAAGGTGGGTAAATGAATGGTTTGGTTTAGGGCCACACTGGATACCACCTTTGGCATAAAGGAAGGGTTAGTCTATAGAGCGACTCTGTCTTGATGAAAAATGAGGAAAGGCTCCACTGCCATTAGGGCCTGTAGCTCTGAGACTCTTCTAGCTGAAGTTATAGCTAGTAGCAGGGCAGTTTTCCATGATAGAAACTTTAAATCAGCTGAAACAGCTGGTTCAAAGGGCGGCAGTGTAAGCTTTTCCAGAACAAAGTTGAGATCCCAAGTTGGTGCTCTCCTGGGCGGTCTTATGTTCTTAGCCCCTCTGAGGTACTGTCTTAGGAGTGGATGTGAAAATAAAGGAGGATCCGTGTTGTAGTGAGCTGAAATCGCTGAGGCGTGGATCTTAATAGAAGAAAATGAAAGTCCTTTGTGCAATATCTCAGTTAAATATTGTAGATTCTGAGGAATGTTTGGAGCAAGGAGGTTTTGGCCTTTAGCCTGGTTCCAGGCGCAAAATCTTTTCCATTTGTCTGAATAGGCTTTCCTGGTGCTGGGCCTCCTGGCCTCCAGAATGACATCCATAACAGCTTTAGATAGAGGTGTTGGCTGGTTGTTTAGGTAATTTGCCATGCAGCCAGATTTAAAGTCTTGAGCTGGCTGTGTAGAATCTGTTTTGCTGAGTGAGCAGGTGAGGAATATGGGGTAAAATCCATGGTGGGCCGTGGGCCATGTTCCTTAATATTGGATACCAGTGCTGGTGTGGCCAGTCTTGAGCAATGAGTATCATTTGTGGCCTGTCTAATCTGACTTTCAGCAGCACCTTTGCTAGAAGAGGCAGTGGAGGAAAGGCATACACTGTTAATGTTTACCAACTGAATGAGAGGGCGTCCACTTTCCAAGCTAGTGGGTGGAATGTCCTTGTGCAAAATTTTCGAAGTTGGTAGTTTTGGGGGTTGGCAAACAGATCTATGTCTGGGCATCCCCATTTTTGAGTGATCATTGCAAATACTTGTGGATCCAGTCTCCACTCGTGGGGATCCATGATGTTTCTGCTTAGGTCTGCCAATGTGTTTTTCTTTCCTGGCAGGAATTGTGCTTGTAGTTGAACTTGGTAAGTCAGTGTTGTGTTCCACAAGGTCATTGCTTGCCTGCATAGGGGGTAGGAGTGTGTGCCCCCTTGCTTGTTTATGTACCACATTACTGTGGTATTGTCCGTCTTTATTAGGAGTTGTCCTGGATGTAAGAGGTCTTTGAAAGCTGTTAGGGCATTCTGTACAGCAAGCATTTCTTTTTGATTGATTTGCAGATGCCTTTGATCTGTATCCCATTTGCCCTGAATGCACTGTCCTGCCATGTGTGCTCCCCAAACATAGTCCGATGCATCTGTTATAGTTTGCCTGGCTGCGGGCAAGGTAAAAGGCTGACCCTTGTTGAGGTGACATGCCCATGCCCACCACAGAAACTCCTGTTGAAGGCAGGGAATGAGTGGTATTGTTTCCAAGCTGTGGCTGTGCTGTGTCCATACGCTGTTCAGGTACAACTGTAATTTCCTCATATGCAGTTTTGCAAATGGTATTAGGAGTATGCAAGATGCCATGAATCCCAAGGCCTGCAGAATTTTTCTTGCAGGGAGTTGGGTCTTTGCTGCCATCATTTTGAAGTACTGAGTCAGCTGTTGTTGCTTGTCTGGTGTGAGATAAGCCATCTGGGCCATTGTATTCAAGCTGGCACCCAGGAATGTTATGTTCTGTGAGGGCACTAGTTTTGATTTCTTTTTGTTTACTGTGTACCCTAGGCAACTTAGGTGTTTGACAAATGCCAGATGCTTTAAAAGAATGTCCTTGCTTTCTGCTTGAATAAGGCAGTCGTCCAGGTATGGGTATATTTGAATTCCTCTTTGCCTGCAATATGCAATTACTGGTGCCAGGCATTTTGTGAAGAACTTGGGCGCAGTAGATAAGCCAAAGGGCAGTGCAGAGAACTGATAATGAGTTGAACCTGCAATGAAATGGAGGTATCTTCTGCAATTTTGTCTGATAGGGACATGCAGGTATGCCTCCTTGAGATCCAATGTTACTAGCCAAACCTTCTTGCCCAGCATGGGAATACGCTGCTGTAGTGTTAGAATCTTGAATTTGGGTACTTGGAGATAGGCGTTTAGAACTGAAAGGTCCAGAATGGGTCTCCAGGCTTTGTCCTTTCTGGGGACTAGAAAGAGTCTTGAGTAAAATCCTTGTCCTTGCTCCTGTGTAGGTACCTGTTGAATGGCTCTCATGTCCATGAGAGCTGTAATTTGTTTATGTGCCTCTGCCCATTGATATGGTGGCAGGTTTGGCATTCCTTTTATCCTTGGCAAGGTGTGAAAGTGGAATCTGTATCCTTGTGAAACAATGTTTAGGACCCATTTGTCTTTTGTGATGATGTGCCAGTTGTCTGCAAAAAGTGCTAATTTTCCTCCCAAGGGAGCTGCCAAGAGAGATTTGCTTGGCAGTCTGAGGGTTAAGTCATTGTGTTTGTCTTCTGTTAGTTTGGGGCCTGTGTTTTCCTCCTTTCTGGGCAGCGGCACCCCATTGGCGAGGTTTGTAAGGGCCTTGTGACTGACCTCTGCTCCTTGGGTGTCTGTATTGGCCCCTCTGTGGTCTGTCAGATGCTGGAAAGGATCAGTTTTTTGTTGGCCAATTTCTGCTGAAACGAGGGGGTTGAACCTGTAAAAAAATCCTTGACTGTCTGCATAGATTTTGCCTTATCCTCCATTTTCCTTAAAACCTCTTCTGCTTTTACACCAAATAAAACATCCAGCTGTAAAGGTGCATCCAATAACTTTGCTTTAACATGATCAGGCAGGGTTTGTTCTTTTAATCAAGCATGCCTACGTATGACAGACCCAGTCACGGCTGCTCTACAGGAAGCTTCCAATGAATCAAATCCACATTGTAAAGTATGTTTGCCCACCTGTTCAGCTGCATGTAACAGATCCTGCATTTCCTTGAAATCAGGCTGCTCTGAATGTGTGCTCATTTTTTGTTTTAATTGAGACATTAGGAATTGCTGATATTTCAGCATGTGAAACTGGCAATTTAAGGCTCTCATAGCCAGAGTAGCTGAGGTGTATACCTTTTTTCCCCATCTATCTAGTGCTCTGGAATCCTTTTCAGAGGGTACATGATTTTTAGCAATAGAGGCCTTAACCCCTTTGGGACCCTGGGAAATTGTTTCTGGGTCAGCAACAGGGCTTTTATATAGGAATTTGTGTGAGTCAGGGACTCTGTAGTATCTGTCTGGTTTGGCTGGAGCAGGAGGTAGAGAGTCTGGGTTAAGACTAGATTCCAAGTAAACATCATCCACAATGTAACACAGGAGGGATAGCAAGTGGTCTGTGCTTGGGTAGTAAAAGGAACTCTCGGAGCCTTTTCTTAGAATCAGAGTAATCCTGGCCTTCCCAGTGGAAATGTTCCCTCATGGTATGTAAAGTTTCCCCAAAGGAGTAATCTTCTGGAGGAGATGCTGAGGGGAATGGACTCCTCAGCATCAGAATCTTCATAAGGAGGAAAAGGGTATTCTTGTTCCTCAGAAGAATCTGAGGAAAGTGAAACCTGGTCAGAGGAAGCATAATCCTCCTCTTGTCTTGGCCTTTTATCAGGAGGGGGATGGGAACCCCTGATTAGGGTAATTAAATCTTCAGCCATCTTAAGCATCTGTTTCTTAGGCATGGGGCCTTGTACTGGAGCCTGATGTACAGTCTTTTTTGTTTTTAATGGAGTTTTAGCTTAGCATAAGATTTAATGGTGAGCGTAGTCGGTCTGAAGACACCTTCTGCAACCGAAGGGGTTTCTACTGCACCGGAATCTCCTTCCGCTCTGGAGTCGGAAGGGCGTAAAGAAGTCTGTGGCGGCCTAGTACTCTCCGCTTGTGAATCAGAAGCAGTCTGGGGTTCTAAATCCGCGGTTGTCAGGGGCTGCATAGGCGCCTCACTGAAAACCAGAGAACCGGCGACAGGCCCAGCAGAGGTCTCTGAGTCTGGTTTGGGTCTAGGCTGCCTGTCCTTATCCTTGCGTTTTTTATGCATGCCCGTTGGTTGCTCCGACGGCATGGTATAATTAAATTTCCTACCAAAGTAATGTCGGGCGAAATCAAACAGACGTTTGATAGTTTATTAAACCTAGCACAAAACCGACAACCTGTGACGTCGTGGTCTGGGCCTAGGCAAGGAATACAATAAGAATGAAAGTCCTTATGAGGTATTTGCTTCCCACAAGAAATGCAATTGTTAACTTTTTCTGACATCGGACTGAGGCAAGAAAAGGTTCCCCAATGGGGTACTTGGCTTTATTGAAGACTTTGGTCTGAAATTCGATTTGAAAATCTCAGGAGTCGGCCGACCGGCACTTACGAACTGCTTCTGCTTCGGGCACCACGTGGCAAGAAAGACTGAAGAAAATGGCGTTGGATGCCTCTTGTATACCCCTGGCGCCCTGACGTCAGGGAAGAAGCGACAGTAACAGACGACGGACCAAGACTTTGAAACTCTGGCCAACTGCGGGACTGCCTGACGGCAGGATAACCCAAGTGTGATGACTGCAGCAGTGTAAAACGATGAACATCACAGTATAATCCAATACAATGAAGACTACACTAAGAATACTATACAAAAAATAAGTTGAAAGAACAAACTGCTACAAGATGTTGCAATATATTACTACACATCTAGACAATTCTATACAGTTAAAACATTACAGCTATCGTACAAGATGTAGATGGTGTCCAAAAAAAAAAGTATGTAGGTAGTGCAATATGTGACACTGACTGTTCTATATTACATGCAAACTAGAATGTTAGTTTGTAAGGAAAATAGCAGCCAAAAAATTAGTGATGCAGAGAGAGAGTTAAGAATAGAAGCAATAAAGCCTGAGCAGTAGCTTAAGGACATGGTATAGAAGCAGAGGAGTTAGAAGAGCTTTAGGATCTTGCAGTCTTTGAGAGATGAAATGTGACAGAAGAGGAAGACCTGAGCATTAGGCAGGCTTTATGCAGGAGCAGAGCCATGCACTTTTGAGATGAGTTTTTAAAGAGGCTTAGAAATGGGTTAGGCCAGGCATAGACCTGGTACTTAGAGGCAGTGAATTCCAAAGTAGAGAGACAGAGTATGAATACAGAGTGACCAGGTTTTCTTGTGGGTTTTGAGATAGCCGAGAGATTGAGTAGCCTTAGAAGGAAGAGCCCTTTTATTTACATTTGTTGACCATGAATGCCCGACTGGACGCAGGTCCATTTTCAGAGGAGGCCCGGTGAGAAAAGCTCTACAAATTAAAATATTAGACATAGTTACAGATGAAGAATTCTAGCAATTAAAATATTACATAGTTACAGATGAAGAACATAGTACATTCAGTAGATAACTAGCATCTGTTCTATCCACGAAGTCTTACTTTTGGAGAAAGAGCGAGAGTGCCTTCAAACAAAGGCCAGCTTATTAGAATAATTCCTTTGGAATATAGGTACAGGCGAAACAAAAATATGGTTTAGATCTTATAAAGCCTTATCCTTTTCCTGTAGGGATTTAAACAGATCTGCAACAGCAGCAAAAAAAAAAAAAAAAAGGTTATGTACTTCCCATAACATTCCATGTGAGCTGTTCATCTTGCCTTCATTCTTTACTGATGGGTTTGGAGCCAATCCCTCGGCTCTGATACGGCCAATTAATCAAATAGCTCGAGGCCAAGTCCCTATCCCATGATGCACCTGTGAATTACCTCAGATCTTGTTTGCTGCGTATACTAATACCATATGTCATTCTTACATACCTAGAGAAAAAGGAAGACTGTTTGAGTAACCAGGATGGATCCAGCATCTCGGTAATCTATTAGCCCAGGAGGGGACAAGAGGGAGGGACGGAAGAATGAAGTCGAGATGAACAACTCACATGGAACGTTATGGCAAGTACATAACTTCTTTATGTGAAGTTGTTCAATCTCACCGTTCATTCTTTACTGATGGGTAGCGTCAAGCATCATTAATCTAGGGTGGTTCACGGGAGTATATTTCTCAGGACCGTGGATCCAAAGGAGGCCCTGTCAACTTTGTAATGAGTGGTAAAAGTATGATGTTTTGACTAAGTGGCTGCTGCACAAATATTATCAATAGGCAGTTTGGCAAAAACAGCAGATGATATAGAAACTGCTCTGGTTGAGTGAGCTTTAATCTTGTGTTGCAAAGGTATATTGGCAGCTGAATAGGCAAATGTGATACAATGAGATAACCAATTAGACAGTCGTTTTAGCTACTGGTCTCCCCTTTCCTGGAATCTGAAAATGAAACAGAAAGCTGGTCTAATTTCCTAAAATCTTTTGTTCTATCCAAATAGAATCTGTGCTGTGAACATCTAGTTTGTGTGCAGCATATACTCTAAATTGTTAGAATGGTTGGGGAAGAAGACTGGCAAATCAATAACTTGGTGGAGATTGGTTTCAGTGCAAAGTTTGGGCAAGAATGAGGGATTTATTCTAAGTGATACTCTGTCGGGGTGAAATACCAAACAGGGAGGCTTGATGGACAAAGCCTGAAACTCTAACACTGCGGGCAGAAGTAATAGCTACCAGAAAGATGGTCTTCCAAGACAAAAATCTGAGATCACAAGATGAAGCTGGCTCAAATGCCGGGAGAATTATAAGTGAAAGCATAAAATTTAGATTCCATGGAGAATAGGGAGATTTCACAGGAGGTCTCATGAAAAGTCCCTTTGAGAAATGCTTTGGATAACTTTTGAGACATATTCAAACCTTCAAATCCAAGATGAAAATTAGAAATATCAGCCAATTCTACCCAAACTGTTGCTGCTGCAGCTCCTTTGTTGAAAATCAGTGTCAAGAATTCAAGATGAAAGCCATAGGGGCTTGGTATGGATCAATATTATTTTGAGGCACATAGAAAATTTCTTCCATTTGCTAAGATATAGCTTTCTGGTAAAAGATATGAAGATAAAAAGATCTGTTATCTCATTGGAAAGGTTATGGAACCTGGCTACGATGGAAAAGTACAGTTTTGTACCTACCATAAATGTAAATGTTAGAGTGTACACCCTGCTGCAGTCATCACCCTTGGGTTATCCTGTCGTCAGGCAGTCCCGCAGTCGGCCGGAATTCCAAAGTCTTGGTCCGGCAACCGGGTGCCCCCAAAAAGGTGGTCAGTAATTAGTACCAAATTAAGTAATTTTTGCACAAACACAAAACCCCTCCAGCTATAAGCAAATACAGCAGGAAGGTATTGTAGAGATTTAGCCAGTTAGATCAGAGGGGATGGAGGGAGGGTAACCTGGACTGCAGCAGGGTGTACACTCGAACATCTACATTTATGGTAGGTACAAAACTGTACTATGTTCAATGTGTTACCCTGCTGCAGTCATCACACTTGGGTAGAATCCCAAAGCTAAGGATGGGTGGAGGAGTTATAGAGGGTTAGAGGAGGCTAGAAGGCCATGCAGAACTGCAGTGGCGAAGCCAGCTCTAGTCAGAGTAAAGAGGTATGTGATGGTGTTTGGCAAAGGTGTGTACTGAACTCCAAGTTGCAGCTTCCAAAATCTCCTTGGTTGGAACCCCACTGAGGAAGGCTGTAGATGTAGCTGTTGCCCTGGTAGAGTGGGGCCTAATGGTAGCAGGAACTGGTTTTCCATGATGGGTATAGCAAAAATGAATGCAATGTCCTATCCATTTGGAAATGGTTGCCTTCCCTTGTGAAGCTGTAGCAAAGGATACAAAGAGCTGGACAGATTTTCTGAAAGCCTTAGTTTTATCCAAGTAGTAACGAAGTTGCCTGTGAATGTCCAAGGAATGCAGGCGTCTTTCTCCTTTGTTCTGTGGATTTGGGAAGAAGGTGGGTAAGTATATGGTTTGATTTAAAGCCACACTGGAAACCGCCTTAGGCATGAAGGAAGGATTAGTTCGTAGAGAAACTGTCTTGATGGAAAATGGGGAAAGGTTCCACTGCCATTAGTGCCTGCAGCTCTGAGACTTTTCAAGCTGAAGTTATTGCTAGCAGCAGGGCAGTCTTCCATGATAGAAACTGTAGATCTGCAGAGAAAGCTGGTTCAAAGGGAGGTAGCGTAAGTTTTTCCAGAACAAAATTGAGGTCCCATGTTGGTGTGGGTGCTCTCCTGGGGGGCTTAATGTTTTTTGCCCCTCTGAGAAACCGCCTTAAAAGTGGATGCGAAAACAAGGGTGGATCCGTGTTGTAGTGGGCTGAAATAGCTGATGCATGGATTTTAATGGAAGAAAAAGAAAGTCCTTTGTGCAACATCTCAGTTAAATACTGTAGAATCTGAGGCATGTGAGGCTGAAGTGTGTTTTGGCCTTTAGCTTGGTTCCATGCACAAAACCTTTTCCATTTATCCGAATAGGCCTTCCTGGTGCTGGGCCTCCTAGCTTCCAGAATAACATCCATAACTGCTTGGGAAAGAGGAGCTGGCTGGATGCTTAGGTGATTTGCCATGCAGCCACATTTAAGGTTTTGAGCTGGCTGTGAAGAATCTGTTTTGCTGTGTGAGCAAATGGGCAATTTGTGGTAAAATCCAAGGTGGGCCCTGGGCCATATTCCTCAATAGTGGGTACCACTGCTGGCGTGGCCAGTCTGGGGCTATGAGTATCAGTCGTGGTCTCTCCTTTCTGACTTTCAGAAGCACCTTTGTGAGGAGAGGCAATGGAGGGAAGGCATATACTGTCAGGTTTTTCCAACTGAATGAGAGTGCGTCCACTTTCCAAGCTTGATGGTGCAGTGTCCTTGTACAAAATTTTGTTAGTTGATAGTTCTGAGGACTGGCAAACAGGTCTATGTCTGGAAGGCCCCATTTTTGAGTTATCATTGCAAATACTTGTGGATCCAGTTTCCACTCGTGGGGATCCATGATGTTTCTGCTGAGGTAGTCTGCCAATGTGTTATTTTTTCCTGGCAGGAGTTGAGCTTGTAACTGAACTTGGTAAGCCAGAGCTGTGTTCCACAAGGTCATTGCTTGCCTGCATAGAGGGTAGGAGTGTGTACCCCCTTGTTTATGTACCACATTACTGTGGTGTTCTGTCCTTATTTTAAGTTGTCCTGGATGTAATAGATTCTTGAAGGCTGTCAGAGCATTCTGTACAGCTAGCATCTCTTTTTGATTGATGTGCAGATTCCTTTGATCTGCAGTCCATATGCCTTGAACGCACTGTCCTGCCATGTGTGCCCCCCAGGCGTAGTCCGATGCATCTGTTTTCATAGTTTGCCTGGCTGGGGGCAAGGTGAAAGGCTGACCCTTGTTGAGGTGACATGCCTGTGACCACCATAGAAACTCCTGTTGTAGGCAGGGAATGAGAGATGTGTCCAAGCTGTGGCTATGTTGAGACCATACGCTTTTTAGGAACCACTGTAATTTCCTCATATGCAGCTTTGCAAATGGTATTAGTAGTATGCAAGATGCCATGATGCCCAAAGCCTGCAGAATTTTTCTTGCAGGTAGTTGGATCTTTGTTGCCATTGTTTTTATATATTGAGTCAGTTGTAGTTGTTTGTCTGGCGTCAGGTAAGCCTTCTGGGCCGTTGTATTCAAGCTGGCACCCAGGAATGTCATTTTGTGAGGGCACTAGTTTTGATTTCTTTTCGTTTACTGTGTACCCCAGGCAACTTAGATGTTTTACAAAAGTCAGATGTTGTAAGAGGATGTCCTTGCTTTCTGCTTGGATGAGGCAGTCACATCCAGGTATGGGTATATTTGAATTCCTCTTTGTCTGCAGTATGCAATTACTGGTGCCAGGCATTTTGTGAAGGCCCTGGGTGCAGTAGATAAGCCAAAGGGCAGTGCAGTGAAATGGTAATGGGTTGAACCTGCAATGAAACGGAGGTATCTTCTGCAACTTTGTCTAATAGGGACATGCAGGTATGCCTCCTTGAGGTCCAACGTTACTAGCCATGCTTTCTTGCCCAACATGGGAAGAAGCGGCTGTAGTGTTAGCATCTTGAATTTGGGTACTTGTAAGAAGGTGTTTGGAATTGAAAGGTCCAGAATTGGTCTCCAGGCATTGTCCTTTCTGGGAACTAGAGTCTAGAGTAAAATCCTTGGTCTTGCTCTCGAGTAGGTACCAGTTGAATGGCTCATGTCCACGAGAGCTGTAATTTGTTTTAGTGCCTCTGCCCATTGATTTTGTGGCAGGTTTGGCATTCCTCTTCATTGGCAAGGTGTGAAAATGGAATCTGTATCCTCGTGAAATTATGTCTAGGACCCATTTGTCCTTTGTGACAATGTGCCAGTTGTCTGAAAAAAGTGCGAGTTTTCCTCCCAAGGGGGCTGTCAAGGGAGTGTTTGGCCAGATGAGGTGCAAGTCATTGAGTTTGCCTTCTGGTAGTCTGGGACCAGTCTTCTCCTCCCTTCTGTGTTGCAGTGCCCCATTGTCGAGGTTTGTACTGGGCTTGTCGTTGTCCTCTGCCTCTTGGACGTCTATTTACCCCTCTGTGGTCTGTCAGTAGCTGGAAAGGACCAATTTTTTGTTGGTCAACTTCTGCTGAAGCAAGGGGGCTATACCTGTAGAAAATCTTTGACTGTCTGCATAGATTTTGCCTTATCCTCCATTTTCTTTAAGACTTCTTCTGCTTTAACTCCAAAAAGAACATCCTGTTGTAAGGGAGCATCTAGGGGCTTTGCTTTAACATGATCAGGCAGAGTTTGTTCCTTTAACCAAGCATGCCTAAGTATAACAGACCCAGTGACAGCTGCTCTGCAGGAAGCCTCCAAAGAATCAAACCCACATTGTAAAGTATGTTTGCCCACCTGTTCAGTTTAATGCAACAGATCCTGCATTTCTAATTCAGACTGCTGAGGGAGTGTGCTCATTTTTTGTTTTAACTGAGACATTAGAAATTGCTAATATTTTAGCATGTGGAATTGGCAATTTAGTGCCGTCATAGCTAGAGTGGCTGAGGTATAAACCTTTTTCCCCCACCTGTCTAGTGCTCTGGAGTGCCTTTCAGAGGGTACAGGATTTTTTGCCATAGAAGCCTTAGCCCTTTTGGTACCCTGGTAGATGGTCTCTGGAACAGCAACAGCGCTTTTATAAAGGAATGTGTGGGAATCAGGCACTCTATAGTATTTGTCAGGTTTGGCTGGAGCAGGAGGCAAAGAATCTGGGTTCAAACTGGATTCTAAGTAAACATCATCCACAATATCTAAAACTGGGGGGGTGGCAAGTGGTCTGTGCTGGGGGAGTAAAAGAAACTCTGAGCCTTTTCTTTGAGTCAGAGTAGTCCTGACCTTCCCAGTGAAAATGTTCCCTCAGTGTGTAAAGTTTCCCCCAAGGAGTAGTCTTCAGGAGGAGAAGCTGAGGGAATAGAATCCTCAGCATCAGAATCTTCATAAGGGGAGAAGGAGTAATCTTGGTCCTCAGAGGAGCCTGAGGAAATAGACACTTGTTCGGAGGAGGCATAATCTTCCTCTTGTCTAGGCCTTTTGTCGGGTGGGGGTTGGGAACCCCTGATTAAAGAGTTCAAATCTTCAGCCATTTTGAGCATCTGTTTCTTAGGCATGGGGCCTTGAACTGGAGACTGAAGTGCAGTCTTTTTAAGTTTAATAGGAGTCTTAGTCTTAGGATACGTTTTTATGGTGAGCGTCGGTCTGAAGACGCCTTCAGAAACCAAAGGTGTTTCTGCAGTAACGACATCTTTAATCAGCAGTGTCGTTGGTAGGGGCTAAACAAAATGGCTGCGTCGGCCTAGTACTCTCCGACAAAAGCTCAGAAGCGGTCTCGGGTTACAGATCTGCGGTAGTCAGGGGCTGCGTCGGAGCCTCACTGAAGTCCGGTGAACCGGAGACCGGACCAGCCAAGGCCTCGGAGTCCGGCTTGGATCTAGGCTGCCTGTCCTTATCCTTGCGTTTTTTGTGCACACCGGTAGTCGGTTGCTCTGATGGCATAGTGTAGTTAAATTTTCTACTGAAGTAGTGTTGTGCGAAGTCAAAGTGTCTTTTAATAATACGCTTATTAAACCTAGCACAAAAACGACAACCAGTGATGTCGTGGACTGGGCCTAGGCAAGGTATGCAGTAAGAATGAAAATCCTTATGAGGTATTTGCTTCCCACAAGAAATACAATTGTTAACTTTTTCTGACATCGGTCTGAGGCAAGAAAAGTTTCCCCAACGGGGTACTTAGTTTTATTGAAGACTTCGGATCTGAAATTCGACTTCAAAAATCTCAGGAGTCGGCTGACTGGCACTTGCCACTTCTGCTTCGGGCGCCGCGTGGCAAGAAAGACTGAAGAAAATGGTGTCGATTGCATTATATATACCCCTGGCGCACTGACGTCAGGGAAGAAGCGACAGCAACCGACGCTGGACCAAGACTTTGGAATTCCAGCCGACTGCGGGACCGCCTGACGACAGGATAACCCAAGTGTGATGACTGCAGTAGGGTAACACGAACATCTGGAGCAACCAAGCTGTCAGCTTCAGGGACTGCAGAGAAGGATGAAGGTCCCCCGACGGGTGTGTCAGATCTGGAACTGGGTCCAGGATCCAAGGATCCTCCAAAAGATGAAGTCGAAGGAAGGGAAACCAAATCTGTAGGAGCCAATGAGGGGCTATAAGGAGGATGTTTCTTCCCAGGGATTTTGCTTTCTGTAGAACTTTGGGTATCACCGGAACTGGTGGAAATGCATAGAGGAGACCCGGAGGCCAACTGTGCACGTGCGCGTCCCTTGGGGCTTCTCCCAGAGGGGGAATGAGGGCAAAGCAGCTTCAGCATTTTGTGTTTATGTGACTGGCAAAAGATTGCAGCAAGGCTGGCCCCACCTGCAGAATATCCTGTCCGCAATTTCTTTTTTGAGGGACCACTCGTGGGGCAACACGATTGCCCTGCTCAGTTTGTCTATCACGATGGAACTCCCCAGGATGTGCATTGCCAACAGAAAGCGCTGGGTGGAAACAGCCCACTGCCAAACTCTGAAATCCTCTCGACAAAGGGGGGTAAAAACTGGTTCCCTTCTTTGTTCAAGTACCAGACCACCGACATGTCTGAATCACAATCGTACCCAGAAGGAGAGAGTCTCTCATCTCCAGGTCATTCATATGCAGATGTGTCTTTTGATTTGTCCTTGGGCAGTCTTTCCCTGAAAATGCCTCCCACCCCATCAGGGACACACCCGTGATCACTGTGGCCGCTGGAGGGGATAGCGCAAATGGGCAACCTAGCGTGACCTGAAGTGAGGTCAACCACCACTGAAGATCCTTCTTGCAAGAATTTGTAATCATTATGGCATGATTCATAGGGAGCTCTTGGCAAGACCATTAGTGAACAATAGCCACTGAAGTATTCTCATATGTATACGAGCAAGTGGTATGGCTAGAATTGCTGCTGCCATCATGCCGAAGACTTTCAGAATGTCCGATGCTGGTGGTTTGTCCTTTGATATCAGGATGCTGACATGTTGACGAAGAATAGAAGACTTATTAGAAGCCTTAGAGTGGTGGTAGTTGTGTCCAATTCTGCTCCTATAAAAACAATATGCTGCAATGGCGACAAGGCAGATTTTTGAGTTGATTTTAATGCCCAGATGATTGCAGAGTGACAGAGCAGACTCCCTGGCCTGAATGAGTTGATGCCTGGTGGTGGCAGTAAGGAGCCAATCGTCTAGGTATGGAAACACCTGGAATCCTAGACACCTCAGGTGAGCTGTGACCATTGTCATGCATTTGGTGAACACTCTGGGGGCTGTAGTGAGACCAAAGGGCAGGGTTTGAAACTGATAGTGATTGGCTCCCAGCCAGAAGCGCAGGTGATCCCTGGATGGTATGGCCATTTTTGTGTGATAGTACACATCCTTGAGATCTCAAGCACATCCAATTGCCTTTCCCTAAGAAGGGAAGTATCGACTGAAGCGTGACCATCCAAAACTTCTCTTTCTTTACGTATTGATTCAGTCTGCTGAGGTCCAATATGGGTCGCCAGTCCCCCATTTTCTTTGGAACCAAAAAGAATCTTGAGTAAGTTCTGGATCCTGTCTGGTCTGCTGGGACTGGTTGGATGACTTTCTTAGCAACATTTGGACCTCTACTGTTGCTTGATCCCTGTAACTGGATGGCACATCCGGGATTCATCTTATTAGAGGAGGTGTGGCAAATGGTATGAAATATCCTCTGGAAATGATACTTTGTACCCAGCTGTTTTTTTGTTATATTGAGCCAGGCATCTGGGTACAAAGATAAGTGACCCCCGACTGCCTCAAAAGCAGGACAATCAGGGCCTCCTCTCAGGAGCCCTGGTAGGGTGTCCCAGAAAAGTGATCTGTCACCCTGGTGTTACGGACCCCCTCTGATGCGAGGGCGGCATCTTCCATTATTACCCCCTCCTCTGCCCCTGGAGGGGGGTTTCACCACGTGTGTCCTGAAAGGCTCCTCGGGCTTTTTGCAACCACATTTTTCCTCCCCTTTGACCTTTAGGGTACGGTCGGGTAGGGGTGGAAAAACGGAACCCAAAAGCACAGTCTTTCCATCCTGTTCACACCTGGTTAAGGTTTCCTTCACTTTAGGCCTGAAAAGGGACGAGCCATCAAAAGGAGTGTTCACGAAGGAAGACTTGAAAGGTTCCACAAAGAAACATAAGTGCATCCAGGAATGTCTAAGAGCAATTCCTGTACCCGCTGCCCTACTCGTTCGATCAGCTGCATAAGAAATAGGTAGGTTCATAGGTTCATAGATTAGTACTAGGCTAACTGCTCTTGCAAGCCATTTTAAGCCTAGCCAATTATCCCTTGGGAGACTCAAACCCTGTACCTTGTGTTTGTAAAGCAAATGCCTTAACCATTAGACCACCCTCCCAACCCATGAGGCGCATGGATGAGTTGACAACAGAATTTAGGGTAGAAAGCTGGGCAGTAACTTTGTCTGTAGCTGCCGCAGCAACTGCACCCTGAAGAGCATCTCCCAACTCCTTAAGGAGATCTCTTTGTAACCTAGTAAAACGGGTTAAGCAGTTTAGTGAACTGAGAGCAAAGGTCGCTGAACTGAACATGCGCTTCCCATATCTATCCATAACCCTGGAGTCTCTGTTAGGAGGATGGAAAGACTAGGAAGTCTGACATTTCCTTCTTGGTGGCCGCCACCACCACCAAGGCATGAACCGGAACACCTTTAGTTAAAAACATTTTGTCAACTGGGGCTGAAATCAATTTATTAGGCCTCCTGGGGACAGGCTCCATAGAATCTGGAAACTTCCACGCCCTTCGTGAGACCAGCTGCATCAGCTCATTGAAAGGCGGAGTCACCCAAGAAGTGGAGGGTTGAGACCCGAAAGCCTTCAGGAGAACAGACATCCTCAGTAGGGCTTTTGGACTGCCAGTCCCCTCTGCCCAAGGACCTCAAGTATCTCAGCGAATGAGATATCCTCAGAGGGGGACCCTTCTGACTCATCTAAGTCAGTGTCCAATGTAAGACTCCTGCAGGGAGTCTAGGTGCTTCCTCTTGCACAATCTCTTCCTGTGAACCTCATCAGTGAGGGCCTCTGGTGAGGTCTCGGAAGAGCAGGGGCCACACCCCATTGGGGCTTCCTGAGGGTCTGGGTCTCTACGCTTGGTCAGGACATGTGATGCAGAAGCAGACACAGGGACATTTGGGGAGGAGGAGGGCAGAACAGAAGTTGAGGATATCCTGGGAGACACGACTCTCCTCATGGCATCGAAGGCACCTCTGCTCTGATGTGAGGGAGCTGACGGATCTGAGGAAACAGTCGACACGCCCGGCATCGGGACAGTGGGCTCCAAGCACCAGATAGGAGCCGAGCTTATCTGAGCAGAGGCCAGAGAGTCAAAGTCGGAACAGACAAGTCTGTTAGACTATCCTCCCCGGACCCAACCAGAGAGTGTCAGCTCCGAGTCCTCTATTGGCACAGAGGACGTCAGAGTACATGGAGCCAAAGACACTGGAGCAGGCGTTGGCTCAGAGGGTTCTAGTAACATCAGGTCTACCTCCTCCAGCTCCGAAGGACCAGCATGGCTCGGAGAAGGAATAGTAATAGTTGGTGTAATGGTCTTTGGATCCAAAGCCTTTTGGGTCAAAGCCAATAACATTTTGGCTAATGTTGGTGCCAACAGCTTCTGTACTACACGACCCAAGTCCAGATCCGACAGGTTGATAGATGATAGAGACGATCTGACCGAAGGTGGTACCGACTGGAGAATAGGACTCCTCAGAGCTTCGGAGACCGGTACCAAGACAGGGGACGAGCTCCGAAAGGAACAGACTGTCAGCTCCAAAGGCAGTGGAGCTGAAGTCGATGACTTCTTCGATTTGAGTCCGAAGTCTTGGAAGACTTAAGACAAACTGGAACCATCCTGGTCATTCAAAGCTTCCTGAAAGGAAGGCTTCAACAAATCTCTATTGATTAGTTTCCTCTTCCTTTCCTGCAGGACCCTAGAGGAGAAGGAATGACAAATGGCACAACTGTCTTGCAAATGCACAGCCCCTACACAATAAACACAGTTGACGTGTTTGTAACTGACATTTTCTGGCCACACTTGGGGCACTTTTTTAACCCAGATTTGGGATGTTTGTCTTGATCTGCCATAAAGTTGGAAATATTTACTGCCACACAAAAACAATAGTAAACTTTCTCCAAATAGAACGGATAGCAGGTAAGCCTTAATAAAAACAGGCTAAAACACAAACACACACAATATGTAAAGTCACACAAAGCAGACTATGCCAACAAGATAGCTGCTGAGAAATAAGTTATCTAAATAAGTAGATTACACTGTGAATTAGGCAGTAACAAAGACTAAGCCTTATAAATACAAAAAGGCCAGTCAGAACAAACCACTATCTAAGAAATGTGACAAAAGGTCACAAATACCACAGCAAGCTGAGAGAAGGAAAGGCAATAAGCTTATCTATATAAAAGTACAGTTTTGTACCTACCATAAATGTAGATGTTCGAAGATCCACATTGCTGCAGTCCTTACACTAGGGTAGTCCGCTGTCGAATATCAAAGCAAGACTGACATCAGATCCTCAGTCTTTTCTTGCCCCAGATGTCAGAGACCCTAAACAGAAAGGTCAAAACCAAAGACAGCAAAAACAACCAACCATCCTTGCACTAATCATATGAACAGAATATACAATATGTACAAAATATACAACCCAAACCCGCCTCTAACACATCAAAAGAGGGAGGGAGGAGGTAAATTGGACTGCAGCAATGTGGATCTTGAACATCTACATTTATGGTAGGTACAAAACTGTACTATGTTCTTCATCTCACATTGCTGCAGTCCTTACACTTGGGTAGAATCCCAAAGCAGAGGTAAGGGAGGATGGCAAAACTATAAAGTAGTAGGGGCTGCCAAAATGCCCTGTAAAATAGCAGTGGCAAACCAGCCCTAGATTTAGAGTAAAGTGGAAGGTGGTAATGCTTAGAGAAAGTATGCACTGAACTCCAAGTAGCTGCCTCCAAAATATCTTTAGTTGCCACCCTTAAAAGCTGTAGAAGTGGCAGTAGCTCTAGTGGAATGAGGCCTAATCCCAGCTGGGATCTCCTTACCATGATGGGAATAACAGAAAGCTATACAAAATCCAATCCACTTAGAAATAGTTTGTTTTGACACAGGCTTGCCCTGAGAACCCAAAGCAAAAGAAACAAACAACTGCTGAGACTGCCTGAACCCTTTAGTTCTGCTCAAATAATATCTCAACTGCCTGTGTATATCCAAGGTGTGCAAAATCTTCTCCCTTTATTTTGGGGTTTGCATAAAAAGTAGGCAAATGAATAGCTTGGTTTAAGGCCACACTAGAAACCACCTTAGGCATAAAGGAAGGATTAGGACGTAAAGATACCCTATCCTTATGGAAAATTAAGAAAGGCTCAACTGCCATAAGGGCCTGTAATTCAGAAACCCTTAGAGGTAATGGCCAACAAAAGCAGTCTTCCATGATAGATATTTCAACTGCTGCAGGCTCAAAAGGTTGTAGAGTAAGTTTCTCCAACACAAAATTGAGATCCCAAGCAGGAGTAGGAGCTCTCTTATATTCTTAGCCCCTCTATGGTATTGCTTAATCAAAGGTTGAGAATACTATGGTGGATTACAGTCATAGTGAGCAGAAATTGCTGCAGCATGAATCTTAATAGAAGAGAAGGACAATCCTTTGTCCAGTAACTCAGCAAGATATTGAAGAGCCACACTTAAATTAACATCAAAGTCCTTTGCTGCACTCCAAAATAAAAATCTCTTCCATTTATTCTGCGTATACTTTCCTTGTACTAGGCCTTCTGGCCTCCAAAATAACATTCAAAACTAGGGTTTAAAACAGAATATGCCAGGCTGTTAGGTGAAGAGAGTGAAGTTTGATATTGAGTAAATGACTGTTCTCTTGAGACAGCAGGTGTGGAACCAGACTTCTCAGTAATGGGTACCAGTGCTGTCGAGGCCAATCTGGAGCTATTAGAATCATCTTTGGCTTGTCCTGTCTGACGGAGAGGCAGAGGTGGAAAGGCATACACATGAAGATTGCTCCAATTGAAAGAAAGAGCATCCACTTTCCAAGCTGTGGGATGAAACCTTGTGCAAAACTTTGGCAGCTGGTAATTTAGTGGAGAAGCGAACAGATCTATGTCTGGAGTTCCCCATGACACTGTCAATTTCTGAAATACATGAGGATCCTCAACACATCTGCTAAGGAGTTCTGTGCCAGAAACCTTGCCTGAAGATTGAGCTGTAAACACAAAATCATTGCTTGTCTGCATAGAGGATAAGAATGTGTTCCCCTTGCTTGTTGATGTACCACATGACAGTTGTGTTGTCTGTTAGAACCAACACCTGCCCTGTAACATCTCCTTCAAGTTGATATGTAGATGTTGTAGTCTGGTGTCTTGTATCCACTTTCCATTTAGATGAGCTCCCAAGCTTTGTCTGAGGCATCTGTCGTTAGAATCTGACAGAGAGTCCCTTGTTTAGGTGACATTCACCACAAAAATTCCTTTTGAATGCAAGGTATTATCTGAATGACAGTGTCCATATCCTGGCAGTGCTGTGTCCATACATTTTGAGATACCATTGTAGCTTCCTCATATGCAGTTTGGCATTGGGAAGGACTGTCCTTGCAGTCAGCCTGGACTGATGAGACAATTGATGGAAGTAAAGAGCAAGATTCTTTTGTTTGTCGGCCATCTGGGATGCTGTATTCAGTCTCACACCCAGAAAGCACATGTCTTGAGAGGGTACTAGACTGGACTTTATTCACAGAATACCCCAGGCATCTTAGCACTGCTATCTTCCTTTGGCCAGAATCAGGCAATCGTCCAAATAAGGATAGATTTGTATTCCTTTTAGCCTGAAGAAAGCTATCACTGGAGCCAGAACCTTTGTGGACACTCTTAGATAAGCCAAAGGGCAATGCAGAGAACTGATAATGAGAAGTCCCAGCTCGGCAGATACTTCCTGCAACTTAGCCAGAAAGGAACATGAAGGTAAGCTTCCTTGAGATCCAGAGTCACCATCCAGTGATCTTTGCCCAGCAGAGGTAAAAGCTGTTGTAACGTCAACATTTTGAACTTGGGAATGTCCAGATAAGTGTTGAGGATAGATAAATCCAAAATTGGTCTCCACGTGTTCCCCTTCTTTGGTACTAGGAAGAATAAAATCCTAGGCCTACTTCTGGCAGAGGACTATTTGCAGCAGCAGAGAAATTTGTTTGTGAGCCTCTATTCTTTGCTGAGGAGGCGTCTGGCATGCCTTTGAAAGGAGGCAAGGTATGGAAATAAAACCTGTAACCTTGGTGTATAATATCCAATACCCATTTGTCTTGGGTAATCAAGCTCCAATTTTCTTTGAAGAGTGCCAACCTTCCTCCCAAAGGTGCTGCCAGACAAGAAGGCTCTGGCAGCTGAAATAGACTGTGAATCATAAGAAGGGTATGTCCACCCTTAGCAGGCCAATTCCTACTAAGAGGCTGAACTTGCAAAAATCTTTAACAGTCTGCATAGACTTAGCCTTGTCTTCCATTTTCTTTAAAACTGCCTCCACAGGTGAACCAAACAATACATCAGACTGTAAAGGAGCATCTAAAATCCTTGTCTTAACATGGTCAGATAAGTTCTGATCCGAACTGACCCAGTGGCAGCCAGGCCTGTACAGCATCAAATCCAACTTGTTCAGAAACATGTACCAAATCTTGTAATTCTTTACACTCTAGACTTCAATTGAGAAAGAAGATAGTTTTGATATTTCAACATGTGAAACTGTGGAAGTAGTATAGACTTTCTTTCCCCATCTATCCAAAGCTCTGGCCTCTTTATCTGGAGGAACCGGATTTTTACCACAGAGGCTTTGACACCCTTAGGTCCCTGACTAACTGTTTCTGGGTCTGCCCTAGGACTCTTATACAGATATTTATGAGCTTCAGGCACCCTATAATACCTATCCGGTTTAACAGGAGCAGGAGGCAAAGAATCAGGATTAAGTGAAGCCTCTGCAAACACATCTTCCACAACATCCAGAACAGGAGGAATAGCCGTAGGCCTATGCTGGGGTAAAGCAAAACTCCCTAAGCCTTTTCCTGGAATCAGAGAAGTCCTGACCTTCCCATTTAAAATGTTCCCTCATAGAATGAAGAGTCTCTGAAAAAGAAAAATCCTCTGGAGGAGAAGCAGAAGGAGTAGAATCATCCACATCCGAATCAGAATAAGGAGAATACTTCTGCAAGTCTTCAGCGAAGACTCTGAAACATCAGAAACCTGCTCAAAACTCCCCAACTCTGGTTCCACCCTAGGCCTCTTATCAGGAGGGCAAAGAACCACTAATCAAAGTAATTAAATCCTCTGCCATTTTGAGCATGGCACAGATCCTGAAGAACTAGGAGTGACACCAACAGAAGCTAAACCTGGCCTGACTCTGGGAGAAGCCTTGGAAACAGAAGGAGAGGGGCCTAGGAAGGGAGGGAGTACAGTAACCTGAGAAGCCCCTTCAGCCTGGCCTGCCTCCTGAGAGGCCACATCCTGCAAAATCAAAGTCTCCCCTGGGACTCCAGAGATTCCACTGAAGCCTCAAGAACCCGGCGACGACTCTTCTTGTCTGGGTTTAAGACCAACCTGGCACAATCTAACGCTAAACAACGCCGTGCTCAGGCCCCAAACAAGGAATACATAAACTATGATAATATCTATGCGGTATCTGCTTCCCACAAGAAATACAGTTATTCACTTTTTCTGACATCCGGTAAACCACTGAGGCAAGAAAAACTAAAATATTCAACTTTGACTCTGTCTGAAACTCGAATTGAAAAATTTCATTCTGCATCGGACCATGCAAAAAGACTGGGGATATGATGTCAGTCTTAAGCGCCTTGACCGGCCAGCTAATACTTTGAAAGACAGCGGACTACCCTAGTGTAAGGACTGCAGCAATGTGAGATGAAGAACATCACAGGTTTACTGAACTAAGCCTTACATAAAAAACTCTAAGGCTAGACAGACCACACCTACAGAACTACAACTAACTAGGCCTAAAACAGGCCAACTAGAAATTACTGAAAAACAGTAAAAGGGAAAAGCACAGCACACTAAAAGCTATAGGAGCTTTATAAACAAACCTAGCTAACTACACAGTCAAAAACGTTTATAGAACTTTTAATGAAAAAATTTCTTATCTGACCCAAGCTAATACAGAACCTCCGATCTGTTGCAGCGGCACACTAGATCTGAGGTAATTCACAAGTGCATCATGGGATAGAGCTATTTGAAGACCTCGAGCTTTGCAACTGGCCGTATCGGAGCCAAGGGATCGGCTCCGAACCAATCAGTAAAGAATGAACGGCGAGATTTAACAACTTCACATCAAATGCTAGTAATCCAGAGAAGCATCCATCAACTACGCCTTAATATCATCAGGCAAAGGTTGAAGCCAAAGCCAGGAGCATCTCCTCAGCATAGAACCAAAAGCAGCAGCCCTGGAAGCAACATTCGCTGCACCATAACTGCATTTAACAAAATGGCGAGCCACATGAGAAGTTCCCAACAAGGAGAGAGCAGAAGTCTTCCCCTCAGAATCAGATAGCTCAGAAATAACCTAACAGGCCTGAGATAAGAGCCAAAAAAAGAAGTGATGTCTTACCATAACGTTACCTCTGTGTTGTTGATCTTCATCCATTCATCACTGATGGGTTATCAGTTCCATCCTCGGAACAGAGTTGGCCTTATACCAAGTTCGCACCAGCCAAAACCTCTCGAGCTAAGCTTTTGCCCACAATACCCGTTTCCCTGTTACCTCAGATCAAGTTTGCCCTAACTTAGTAAAGCAGAGGCGGTCTCTGAGCAAAAAAACAATCCAGGAGACAGACCCAACATATACCACAGGAGCCTCTAGAAGGGGGAAGGAGGGTGGGACGTGATGAATGGATGAAGATCAACAACACAGATGGAACGTTATGGTAAGACGTAACTTCTTTATCTGATGTTGTTAATCTTTATTCTATTCATCACTGATGACAGTCCCCAGCTACCTTAGGTCACTTGGGCAGCCCTTGTGGAAGAACATTCCTGAGCACCATTGAGCCAAAAGAAGCTCTTCCCCTGGAGACCAGATCCAATTTGTAGTGAGTGATAAATGCATGGGGAGAAGCCCATGTAGCTGAACAGATGTCGTCCATGGACGCTCCACAGTGAACCACCACAGAAGTTGCCATTGATCTGGTAGTATGAGCTCTGATGTTTGACTAAACAGACTTTCTTTCTTGGTGATAAATGAAAATGATACAGTCTCTAAGCCATTTAGATAAAGTCACTTTACAGACGGACTTTCCCCATTTTTGGACCAGAAAAGGAAACAAATAACTGGTCTGATTTATGGATTGTTTTTGTCCTGTGCAAGTAAAACCTCAGTTGTCTGTGGACATAAAGTAAATGTAAACAATACTCTCCCTTGTTTGAAAATTTAGGAAAGAACACTGGAAAGTCAATAGTTTAAGAGAGAACTCTGATTACTTTGGGAAGGAAGGGTTGGTCCATAGTAATACTCTGTCCTTACGGCAAATCAAATCAGGACGCTTTGTGCAAAGAGCCTGGAGCTTGGAAATGTGTCTGGCAGATGTAAAGGCCACCAGAAAAAGAGACTTCCAAGATAGAAACTTGAAAGCACAAGTGGCTGCTGGCTCAAAAGGAGGCCGTGTCAACGACTAAGACTAATGTGAGACTCTATAGCTCAAAGGGCTGCATGACTGGTGGTTTGGAGTGATAGACTCCTTTCAAAAAGATTTTGCTTAGGTGATGAGAAATTAAGGAGTCACCAAAACCATTATGAAAATTCAAAATGGCAACTAAATGAACCCATACAGTTGATGCTGCAGCACTCTCCTCAAAGTAGTTTTATAAGTACTGGAGTACGGCAGAGACCAATGCAGAATATGGATGTAGTTTTCTCTGTCTAGACCAAATTGAAAATCTTCTCCATTTGTCAGCATAAAGTTTCCTGGTGGATGGTTTATGCGAAGCCAGGATAATGTCATGTACTGGAGATGAAAGATTACAATGCCTAGCGATCATCAGAAGTGGAGAAGCCAAGCTGTCAGCTTGGGACTGATCAAGTTCAGGTGGCTCAACCCTTGGGGTGAGAAATCAGATCTGGAGTTGGATCCAAGATCCACAGTCTGAAAAGTAGATGAGGCCGAAGAAAGGGGAACAATACCTGTCAAAGCCAATATGATGCTGAGGATCACTTTGCTTTTCAACCAAAGAGCTTTCTTCACGAACTGAGGAATCAGAGGAATGGGAGGATAAGCATAAAGTAGTCCCATGGGCCAATCATGGATTAGAACGTCCCTCGGGAACTCCCCCTGTGGGGGGAACAAGGGCGAAGTAGTTGCTGCATTTGTGGTTGGACGGGGAGGCAAACAGGTCGCAGCAAGGCTGACCCCAACGGCTGAAAATCTTTGTCGCTATTTTGGGGTTGAGAGACCACTCATGAGGCAGGAGAATGCATCTGATCAACTTGTCTGGAATTGTGTTGGAACTCCCCCAGGACATGCGTTGCCATCAGAAAAAACAGCTGGAAGCTATTGCCCATTGCCAAACTCTCATGGCCTCTTGACATACGGGGTAGGACTTGGTTCCTCCTTGTTTGTGATATACCAAACTACTGACATGTTGCCCGATTGGATAGCAATTGTTCCCCAAAGGAAGGGCAGACTGAAATTCTTGCAATGCCAAAAGCACTGCCCTCAGTTCTAGAACGTTTATATGCAGACTGGCTTCTTAATCGGACCGTGTGCCTTGGACCGTCATTCCCTGAAAGTGTCCCCCCCATACTATCAGGGAAGATTCTGTGATCACAATGGCATTGGGCTGAGAGGTGTGAAAGGATCGGCTCCAAAGTTCTGTCTCTGACTTCATCCACAAAGATAGATCTTGCTTGCATCAATTTGAATCTGGAAGGACAAAGGGTGGCCATTTGGATACCAATGGGTTAAAAAAAGCCACTGTAGGAGCCTCACGTGAAGCCTTGGTAGGGGTACTATTGATATTGATGCTACCACTGACCACAACAGCTGCAGGACCTCTTAAGCTGAAACCATGTCGTGGCAGAGTATCACTCAGGAGCTGGATCCTTAATCTTTGTAGACTGATCTGGGAGAGAGACTAAGCAAAAACGGGTATTGAAAATCACCCCTATAAATTCCAAAGATTGGGTTGGAGTCAGATTGGATTTCTCCCAGTTTAGAGAGATTCCCAGATGATTTACCAAAGAGAGGGTGTAGTACAAGGCTGTTACCAGTAGATACTTGGTGGGGGCGGTGAGGAGCCAATAGTCTAGGTATGGAAACACCTGGAATCCTTGTAGTCTCAAGTGAGCTGTCACTGCTACCATGCATTTGGCGAACACTCTGGGGGCTGTAGAGACTCCGAAGGGAAGTGTGCGGAATTGGTAGTGAGTGGCTCCCAGCTAGAAGTGAACAAACCTTCTGGAGCATTTTGTCCATTTTTATATTGTAATACGCATCCTGAAGGTCTATCAAGCACATCCAATCGCCTTCCTCCAGAAATGGGAGAATGGACTGAACTGTGACCATCCGGAATTTTGTCTGGGTGACTAACTTTAACAGCTGAGGTCCAAAATTGGTGTCCAGTCCCCTGTCTCTTTTGGCACCAAAAAGAATCTAGAGTAGAATTCAGATACGATCTGGTGGGACATTTTGGATGACTCTTTTTAAATACAGCTTTTCTATCTGTAGAGCTGCTTCTTCCCTTAGACTGGGTGGAACATTGTTAGTTTGTTTTGGTGGCTTTGGATAGGAATCAAATGGAATTTGGTAACCTCTGGTTATTATCTTCTGCACACAAGAATCGGTGGTAATAAATAGCCAGGCACTGGGTTGCAGAGAAAGATGTCCCCAGACTGCTTCCAGAAGAAAGCAATCAGGCCGCACTTCAGGACCGCTGATAGGGTTTGCCCAGAGAACGAATCTCTAGAACCCTGACGACACAGACAGTACAGTTGTGTACACTTACCATACATGTAGATGTTAAAGTGTATTCACTGTTGTAGTCATCACACTTGGGTTATCTGCCTGCAGGTAGCCCTCAGTCGGCCAGAATACCAGAGACTTAGTTTTCCTGCATCGGTTGCCGTCTCTCCAGGACTGACGTCAGGTCGTTAGGGCTATAGAAACAGGCAGCTGACACCATTACATCAGTTTTTCTTGGTCCAAATGTCAGGAGCCCCCAAACAGGGAGCAAAGTCATGGTGGAAAAAACACCACCAGTAAAAAGTAAATACCAATAGTCCTGTAAGGGGTGAGTAATAGATTTAGAGAAGGAGAGAGGGGGAGAAATGGGGCTGGAGGGTGGGAAGGTGGGAAACCAGGACTGCAACAGTGAATGCACTTGAACATCTACATTTATGGTAAGTGTACACAACTGTATTATGCTGTTAGTGTTTCACTGTTGCAGTCACACTTTGGTTGATTCCCAAAGCTGAAGAATGGGTGGAGGCAGTCAAGAAGAGTTGGGGCTGGCTAGTATGCCCAGCAGGACAGCTGTAGCAAAACCCTCCATGGATTTGGAAAAGATAGGCAGGTGGCAATGCTTGGTGAAGGTATGAACATAACTCCAGGTAGCAGCTTCCAGAATGCCCCTGGTAGTGACTCCCCTGAAGAATGCTGTACAGGTAGAAGTCGCCTTAGTGGAATGTGTTCCGACCCCGAGGGGTTGGTTTCCCATGGTGTTTGTAACAGAAATGGATACAGTGTGCTATCTATTTGGAAATAGTTTGTTTAGATATGGCCTTGCCCGCTGCCCCTGGTGCAAAGCTGAGTAGTAGCTGGGCAGATTTTCTGAAGGGCTTAAACCTGCCAAGGTAGAATCTGAGCTGTCTGTGCACATCTAAAGAGTGCAGGATCTTTTCCCCTTTATTTTCAGGATTAGGAAAGAAGGTTGGCAAATGAATAGATTGGTTGAGAGCTACACTGGACACCACTTTAGGTATAAAAGTAGGGTTAGTTCTGAGGGAGACCCTGTCACCATGAAAAATAATGAAGGGTTCCACAGCCATAAGTGCTTGTAGCTCAGACACTCTTCTAGTTGAAGTGATGGCCAGAAGTAAGTCTGTTTTCCAAGAGAGGAATTGTATTTTAACTCTGCTGACGCTGTAGGCTCGGGGGGGACGTGAGCTTTTCCAGTACAAAGTTAAGGTCCCAAGCAGGGGTGGGTACTCTCTTTGGTGGCCTTAAATTGGCCCCTCTCAGGAACTGTTTCATGAGAGGTTGAAAGACAAGTGGCTCAGTGTTGTAATGAGCAGAGATGGCAGAGGCATGGATCTTAATGGAAGAGAAGGATAGGCCTCTGTGGAGTAGATCTGCTAGGTAATCCAGGATTGGAGGTAAGGAGAGCAGAGCTGTGTCTGCTCCTTTAGACTGAATCCAAGAAAAATACCTTTTCCACTTAGCACAGGACATCCTTGTACTGGGTCTTCTGGCTTCCAGAATGACGTCCAGTACCTGCTTGCTTAGGCTGGTTACTGGAGGAGAATTCAAGGAATAAGGCTGCAAGGTTTAGGGTTTGTAGTTGCAGATGCAGGATCTCTCTCTCCTGCTGAGTGAGAAGGGTTGGGATGTCAGGTAGATGCCATGGTGGCACCAGTAACAGGCTGAGCAGTAGTGGGTACCAGTGCTGGCATGGCCAGTCTGGGGCAATCAGGATTGCCCTTGGTCTGTCCTGTCTTATCTTGAATAGTATTCTTGAAAGAGGCAGAGGGGGAAAAGCATAAATTGAGAGGTTTACCCACTGGAAGGATAAGGAATCCACTTTCCATGCTCTGCTGCGAGATGTCCTGGTGCAGAATTTGCTGATCTGGTGATTGTAAGGGGAGGCAAAGAGGTCCGCCTCTGGTATCCGCCATTTCTGGGTTAACTGGCTGAAAGTGCTCTCGTCCAATTGCCACTCATTTGAGTCTAGAAGATTTCTGCTTAAGTCGTCTGCCAGAGTTTTTTTGTTTGCCTGACAGGAATTGAGCTTGCAGAAGAATATGCATGTCCAATGCAGTGTTTCAGTGTCATGTCTAGCCTGCAGAGTGGGTTCCCCCCTGATTGTTGATGCAGCACATAACTGTGGTGTTGTCTGTTTTTATTAGCAGGGGTCCAGGTAAGAGTAGGGATCTGAAAGCCATCAGAGCATGCTGAACAGCTAGCATCTCTTTGATGTGCAGATAAATTTGACTTGGGCTCCAGTGGTCCTGAATGCACTTGTCCCCCTGGGTACCAAAGTCTGGAATAAAACCCTTGACCTATCTGTTCTACAGGAACAGGTTGAACTGACCTTATGGAGAGCAGGGATTGAACTTGGTTTTGTGCCTCTGCCCATTGGTTTGGAGGAAGGTCTGGGAACCCCTTCAGGGTTGGCAGCGTGTGGAAGTAAAATTTGTACCCCTGGGATACAATGTTGAGGACCCATCGGTCTTTCGTGATGGAGGTCCAGTTTTTTGCATGGTGGGCAAGTTTTCCTCCTAGGGGCACGAGCAACTGGGCAGAGGTAAGGAGTGGAGTTGACAAGTCATTGTGAATTATTTCCGTAAGGGGATGGCTTATCACTCCCTGTTTTAGAAGTGGAGGTACTCCATTGCTTAGATCTCTGCATACAATGAGAGTGTAATCTGGGGGGTTGTTTCCCTGGGTTTAGTTTGAAATGGCCTTGAGGGGGCTAGAAAGGACCAGTGTTTCGGGGGGGCAATGCCTACTGAATCTTGGAGGCTGCACCTGCAAAAAATGACTGTCTGCATAGACTTAGCTTTTTCTTCCATCTTTTTTAGAACCTCTTCTGCTTTGGTGCCAAACAAATTGTCCTTATTCAAAAGAGCGTCTAGTAATTTTGATTTGACATGGTCTGGCAAGGTCTGTTCCTTAAGCCAAACATGCCTTCTCAGTACAGAAACCGTGAATACTGCCCTGCAAGATGCTTTTAGGGCATCAAACCCACATTGCAAGGTATGCTTGCCAACCTGACTTGCAGAATGCATAAGCTCCTGTAAGTCTATATTTTCTGCACAGTATGTAAAGGTAGATAATTTTTGCTTAATAAGTTCCACAATATGTTGCTGGTATTTCAGCATGTGAAACTGGCAATTCAATGCCTTAAATCGCTAGAGTTGCAGAGGTGTGTACTTTTTTACCCCATCTGTCTAAACCTCGGGAATCCCTGTCCAAAGGGGTGGGATTCTTAGCTGTAGCTGATTTTATACATTTAGGTCCTTGGGAAATGACCTCAGGGTCAGCAGTAGGATTTTTGTAAAGAAATTTGTGAGAGTCAGGGACTCTGCAGTACCTCTCTGGTTTCCTTGGAGCAGGGGTATCAGGAGTCGGACTGGATTCTATGAAGACATCATTCACAACATTCAGAACAGGGAAGATAGCTAAGGGTCAATAATGTGGCAAATCCAAAAATTCTCCCGAGTCTCTTTTTGGCCTGAGGATAATTCTGGCATTCCCAGTGGAAATGCTCTCAAAGTATGAAGGGTTTCACCAAAAGAAAAAGCCTGTGGGGAAAGGGGATTCCTCTACATCTGAATCCTCATAAGTAAAGTTATGTATTCATATTCAGAAATGTCAGAGTCGGACTCTTGGTCAGTTAAAGCTGCTAGGGACAGGTCTCTTTCTCTTAGCAGGGGAAGGCTGACTTCCCCTAATCAGCACGATCAGGTCTTCTGCCATTTTAAGCATGTGAGTTTGTGGCACGGAATCCGGTGCTTGAGATTGGGTTGTTGGATTTTTAGGCGTAGCTCATACTCTTGGCCTTAGAAACTCAGTAGTTTCAGACAAAACTGAAGACACAAAAGTCGTTGGTTGGTGTCGAGTATCGGTAATGTGAAGAAATTCCTCAGAAGCCGGTGCCTGCTCAGCGGCTCTGGACCCATCCAAGGTAGAGACATCCACAAGTTCCGTAGTCAAAGAAGAGTCTCACGGCATACCGGACTCGGAACAGGTCTCGGCAGTGGCCTGCGAAAGCACCTCAATGAGTACCGGCAAACAGGCAATTAGCTTAATGGAAGTGTCGTCAGCAGTTTTGGACCTGTGCAGTCTGTCTTTATCCTTATGTTTTTTCGGAAGATCGGTAGTCTGACAGCTTACCGAAGCCATTTCAGAATATGGAGATCTAGAGCAAAAGCATTTAGTGACAATAAGGGCCCGACAATGAATAGTTCGGACATTGAACAAAGCACAAAACCGATAGCGAAGAACGTCGTGGTCTGGGCCTAAACAGGTGACGCAGTAAGAATGGAAATCTTGGTGTGGTATTTGCTTTCCACAGGCAAGACAATTAACTTTTTCTGACCTCGGTTAGAGCAAAAAAAGGATCCCCAACAGAGTACTTAGCTTTAGAAGACTTCAGGATGATTCAATTCTGAAACAAAAACTCAGGTAGCAGCCGACTGGTATTCATTCGAACTGCTTCTGCTTTGGGCCCCTCAGCAAGAAAGACTGATGTAATGGCATCGGCTGCCTGTTTTTATACCCCTGACGACCTGACGTCAGTCCTGGAGCAACAGCAACTGACGCAGAAATACCAAGTCTCTGGTATCTGGGCCGACTAACAGCTACCTGCAGGCAGATAACCCAAGTGTGATGAGTGCAACAGTGAAACACAGACAGCATCCCCTCTGCTTCTGTGGGGGTGTCTTCTGGAAGAGTTGCCCTCGCTGCCTCTGGGGATGAACTCGCCATGTGCGTCTCAAAAAGGACCCAGAGACTTTGTGCCACAATTTCCCACTTTGGATCCTGGAAAAAGAGTGCTGAAGAGTGGTGAAACGTACACCAACAGCAGACAGGGTCTTACCGACCTGCTCACACCTGGCTAGCATGTCCTTTACTTTAGGGCCAAACAGGAAAGACGCTTCCACTGGAGCATTAAGTAAGACTTAAAAGGATCCGTAAAGTCACATAGGCACATCCAGGCGTGACGTCTCATAACTACACCTGTACCCGCAGCTCTTGCCACTCCAGTTGCATGTGAAATTAACTTCATGGACAAATTTAATATGGATTCCAGGGTCGCTAGATGCGAGGCTGCCTTGTCATTAAACTCATCAAGACACCTGTCCTGATAGAGTGCCAGAGAGTTCGAAGATGAGGTCTCTCTGGAGTCTGGTGACATGTGGCAGGTAATTCAAGGACAGAGTTGGAAAGGTCAATGAAGCAAATACTCACTTCCCCAGACTTTCCACTCGTGACTCTCAGGCGGATGAGCAGTGTGGCTCTCCTCAGAGAGCTCTTTGTGGCCAGTGCCACCACCATCGCATCTACTGGTAAATCATTTGACTAATGTGGATTTTCCTCAGGGGGAGAAAGAATCTTGTCTGGTCTCCTTGGCATTGCTTCAACAGCATCAGGGTTCCTCCAGGTGCACTGCACCACAAGCTGAACAAGCTGGTCTACAGGAGGAGTCACCCAAGAGGTAGATGGTAGAGCACGAAAAGCCTGCAGGAAACCAGATTCCTCAAAGGAAGGGTTTTTGGGCTTCCAATCACCCCTCTGTTTCAAGATCTCAAGGATGTCTCCTAAGAAGACATCTTCAGGGGGTGATCAAGGGGACCCTTCCCCTTCATCATAATCCATATCATCTGCAAGGGACTCCTCAGGGTAGTCAAAGTGCTTCCTTTTGCACAATTTCTTCATTGGAACTTCAGTTAGAGCTTGTTAGGACCCAGAGGAAGGTACACCCTGCAACAGGGTCTTCCTGGGTCTTCTGTGCTCGATGTCCTGGGATGGTGGCCTGTGACAGTTGCAGCTCAGCGGAGGACATGGTTGTGGTTCTGATGCAGTAGGGTTGCCTACAGAGACAAGGGCCCTTTCCAATGCCTGGAACGCAGGGCTGCCTGAAGGGGGTTGGGAGCCCAGAACAGAAAAGGACAACTTTGGAACTGGGGTCACACCCCACTCTGTGAGCCCACTCCCAGAAATGGACCCTCAAGCTGGATAGGTACCAACAGGGCTCCCGGCACAGTGGACAGTACCGAAAAAAGGCTCTGCACCAAACTCTGTACCAAGGAGCCTGCAGTCCAATCCCGGTCTGAGGAAGACCTGGTTCCGAAGGTGAGACACTCCATCAGACAGTCTAGGTGCCTCCTCTTACACAATCTCTTCCGAGGGACCTCCTCCAAGGGGGGCCCATGAAAGGACTCAGAAGAGTGGGGTAACTCCCCCCCTGAAGGCTGGTTCAGGAGGGCTGACCAAGAGCAGGATGAAGAGGGTCCACTCTTGTGACCAGGGAAGGACCCTGGATAGCAGGAGATGCAAGTCTAGTGGAGGAGGAAGTCTTCTTTACTACCTGGAAGGCTGAAGGGATGGACAATGCCCCCTCCCCATTGCCGGCAGACAAGATGACCTGAGAAGAGGGAGCAGAGCATGCCACCACCTCAAGGCCCCTGGATAATACAGTCTTTTTGTACCAAGCTCTCAAGAATTGAAGCACCGAGGGGCACAGTTCGGTAAAAAAAAGACTGGAACCAAACCCTCCCCCAAGGACTCCGGAGTGGCTGGTCAGGCCCAGGACTCTATCAGCTCTAAGGAAAGAAGAGCAGAACTGGTCAGGGGATCAGATGGGGTACAGTCAAAGTGGGCTCTAAGAATCCTTGTCACCGCCTCACTTTGCCCCAGGGCCTGGAAATCCAAAACCCCCTGGATCGGATGAGGAGATTGAAGCAAAGGGCAAGAGAAGGAAACCTAGCCGGAAGGACAGGGGACACAAGAAGCCCCAACTCAATTTGAGCCTTAAGGAAGGACCTCATCATCCTGTCCATTTGGAAGGGAGCAAACTCCTGTAATACCTAGAAGAGGCAGAAGACCTAGCTGGGGATGCAGGCGAGTAGCAAATGAGATACGAGGGGTTACAGGGCACAAGGAATTGTGGGAGTGGGAGGAGCTCAAGCCTAGGATCTCTTGATAAGTTGACAGGTTGGATCCTACAACCCAGAAGTAAGGAATAGTAACATGGGGATTAGGTAGGCCAGAGGGTAAGCATATAAATGACAGGGGGGACCAATCGTGGAGTACAGCATCCATTGGCGATTCCCCCAGTGAGGGGAAAAGGGCAGAAAAGCTGCTGCACTTGTTTAGGGGAGAGGTAAAAAGATTGCAGCAAGGCTGGCCCCACTCACTGAAAATCATTTCTGTCATTCTGTTATTGAGAGACCGCTTGTGAGGAAGTAAGATGGACCTGCTCAGTTTGTCTATCACGGTGGACTTCCCCATAATGTATGCTGCTAACAGAAGATATCGCCCACTGCCACATTATGAGGGCTTCTCGACACAGAGGACAAGATCTAGTTCCCCCTTGCTTGTTGATGCACCAAACCACTGAAATGTCTGTCTGGACTGCAATTGTTGCGAAAGGAAGAAAGTCTTGGAATACCTGCAATGCTAAAAGCACCGCTCTCATCTCCAAAACACTGATACGCAAGTTGGCTTCTTTGGGGGACCAACTGACTTGGACTGTTTTCCCCAGTAAATGCTCCCCCATCCAATCTGGAAGCATCTGTGGTCACTATGGCCTTGGGCTGAGGGTGGACAAAAAGGATAGCCTTGTAATACCTATTGCAATTGCATCCACAAGCAAAGGTATCATTTGCATACTTGAGTTATTCTGATCTTCGCTGACATGGGTTGAGAAAGTATTGACCAGAGTACTCCTACCATCCACTGAATTATCATGTTATGTGGATTCTCACTAAAAGAACAAAAATTACTGCTGCCGACACTGACCCCAGGACTTGCAGAATTGATCAGGCTGAAATTCTGGTACTGCAAACTATTTTCTTGACCTGCATCCTCATAGTTTGTACTCTTGATAGTGAAAAAAGAAGCTACTATAGATACTGTGTTTAACACTGCTGCTATGAATTCTAATGTCTGGGTTGGCTGAATGAGAGACTTGTAGTTTATGGTTATTCTGAGATGTGAACAAGTTGGTAGACCCTGATCTCGTGCTTCTATCAGTCAATGCCTGATCGGGGAGGAAATGAGCCAGTCATCTAAATATGGAAATACCCGGAATCCTTGCAGTCTCAAATGAGCTACTACCACTGCCATGCACTTGGTGAACACATTGGGGGCTGTGGTTAGGCCAAAGGGAAGTGCGCTAAATAGGTAAGGATTGTCTGGATTCATCTGTTCATCTTTATGTGATAGAATGCATCCTGAAGGTCGTCCTTGCTCAGAAAGGGCAGAATGGACTGAACCATGACCATCCAAAACTGTGCAAACTGACTTTTTTGATGCACTGAGATCCACAATTGGTCTCCAGTCCACTGTTTCCTTTGGCACTAAAGAACCTTGAGTAAGTTCTGGATTCTATTTGGTCTGGTGGGACCTCTTGGATGACTAATTTTCTTAGCAGCTTTTGGATTTCTAAAGCTGCTGCTTTCCTTTGATTGGGTGCAACACTGGGAAATTTTCTTACAACAATGGAGGAGTTACAGAAAAGGGAATTAATTAACCTCTTGAAATAATTCTCTGCACCCAATTGTCTTTTGTGATATCTAGCCATGCTCTCTGGTGCAGAAACCTCCTACTGCCTCCACAGATGGGCAAATCAGGCCTCCTTTCAGGAGCACTGAAACGATTTGTTGGAAAAGGAATTTCTAAACCTTTAGTTTTCTGAGCCACCTCTGTCACAGGGGCATCACCTTCCATTATAACTCCCCCCTCTGCTTCTGGGAGAGTTATCTCTATGTACGTCCTAGAAAGGACCCTGGGACTTTGAGCCACATTTTTCGATCTCCCCACCGATTCTTGGAAAAGTTCCTTTGAGGAGTAGAAAAACACACCCACTGCAGAGAGGGTCTTTCCGTCTTTCTCACACCTGGAGAGAGTGTCCCTCACTGTGGGGCCAAACAAAGTAGTATCAAAAGGGTCACTGACCAACAAGGACTTGAACGGCTCCTTAAAATCAAACTGGCGCATTCAGGCATGCGTCCTGATGGAAATACCTGAACCCATTGCCCTTGAGGCACCTTCTGCACTGTGCAAGATAAGTCTCATGGACAAACTAAATATAGCTTGTAGGGTAGCCAACTGAAAGACTACAGAAGATTGAGCCTCAGCAGTTTCAGTTCCAGAAAGATTTCTATAGCTCCTTAATCAAATGTCTGAAGTATTGTAAAATGTGCCAGTTCAGCAATCGGTGCAAAAGTCACTGAAGCATAAACACGCTTCCCAAATCTGTCAATCACCCTAGACCCTCTCTCTGTTAGGAGGATGGACAGTGGAACTGTTCCACAGGTTCCTTTTTTATAGCTGCCACCACTACCATGGCATCGGACACCCCTTAACCCCAAAATTCCTTTCCTACAGGTGGAGCCAGAATCCAGTCTGGTCTTTTAGGGATTGGCTCAACCATATCTTGGCTCAATCATATCAGGTTCCTTCCATGCCCAACTAGACACCAGATCAATGAGGTTATCGGTATACAGAGTAACCCAAGAGGTGGACAGGTCCGCTCCAAAAGCCTTCAGAAATACGGATTCCTCCACAGAAGTGTCTTGGGAAGACCAGCCACCCTTCTGTTTAAGGATCTCAAGAACATCTCCAAATGAGATGTCATCGGATGGTGATAGTGGGGACCCCTCTCCATTGAAGTCGGTATCCTGATTGACGGACTTTTGAGGATAGTCCAAGTGCTTCCTTTTGCACTTCTCCTTCCTAGGGACTTTCTCAGTGGGGTGGTCTGGTTAAGTATCAGAAGAGATTAGGATACCCTGCTGGGTAGTCTGGAAGCTTTGTGCTGGCTGCCCCTGTGGTATAGAATGTTGAATCTCACAGTGCAACGTCATCTGAAAGGTAGAGGGTGGATCCAAGGGGATAGAATCCATCTGTCTTGCTGAAGCAGAAAACACTCTTCACAAACTCAGGCAGATCACTCAGGAGAAGGAAGACAATGGAGCCGAGAAAGCAAGCGTCTGGCCCATCACCTAACTCTCCTCCAACAACCACCCACCTGAAGCAGAAGTCAGAGCAGAGGCCAAGGGTCCAAAAACCTTCGAATCAACTCCAACCTCCCAGATGAGATAGGGATGCTTCTACTCCAGTCATCTGGCTCTGAGCATATCTGAAATGGTGGACCCGGAGCAGGATCCAGATCTGAAGAAGGTGCTTTCTTCTGATCCAAACCAGATGGACCAGAAGCACTAGGATCCAAGGACTCTATAAAGAACAAGCTGGATAAGAGAAGGAGCTGTAATGCATGCAGCAGTGGACGAACAAGCTTCCTGACCTGAGGAGGCAGGGGCTGTAAGAACTCCAATCTAAATTTGCTCCATAAGGAATTTCATCATTCTCTCCACAGAATTTTTTGGGGGAAGAGAGAGCAACATCGGCACTATTTGAATCCTGCAACCCAGATATAAATTATTCTGACAGCAAGTCAGGATAGACTTTTGGAAATTGATAGTGAAACCAGGACTTTGAAGGAGAGATGTAGTGAACTCCAGATCTTCTAAAAGGTAACTAGGAGTAGAAGGTGTCCGAGGCAAAGATCATTTAGATAATAAATCTGAATGCCTTGGAGTCTGCAAAAGGCAATCAAACAAGCTAGGCATTTTGTGAATACCCTTGGAACAGTAGAAAGGGCAAAGCAGAGAACTGAAAATAAGAGGAAGAAACAGAGGCATGTAAACTACCTGAAAAAAAACAGGGTAAATAGGAATATGAAGGTAAGCAACCGTCTGATCCAAGGGCACCAGAAAAGCCTGGGGTAGTAAAAAAGGAAACTGGGTTTGAAGAGTAATCATCTGAAAAGAAGGAACTTTGAGAAAGGTGTTGAGCAAGGAGAGATCCAGAATAGGTCTCCCAAGTGCTCTCCTTTTGTAGAGACAGGAAAGTACAGTGTTGTACCTAAAATAAATGTAGATGTTAGAGTGTATACCCTGCTGCAGTCATCACACTAGGGTTATCCTGCAGTCAGGCGGTCCCGCAGTCTGCCTGAATTCCAAAGTCTAGGTCTGGCGTCGGTTGCTGTCGCTTCTTCCTGACGTCACAGCGCCAGGGGTATATGAGAGGCATCAGACGCTATTTTCTTCAATTTTTCTTGCCCCAGATGCCAGGTGCCCCTAAATAGGTAAGCAAAAAAAATATATATAGCTATATGGAAAAAAAAAAAAAAACCCTTAGGCACAAGCAAATACACCACAGAGGTAGTATAGAATAGAGTGGTAGAGAAGTTCAGCTAGTTCAGAGGGGATCGAGGGAGGGTAACCTGGACTGCAGCAGGGTATACACTCGAACATCTACATTTATGGTAGGTACAAAACTGTACTATGTTCATCGTGTTTCCCTGCTGCAGTCATCACACTTGGGAAGAATCCCAAAGCTAAGGATGGGAGGTGGAGTCAAACAGGGTTAGAGGAGGCTAGAAGGCCCTGCAAAACTGCAGTGGCGAAGCCAGCTCTAGTCTTACAGTAAAGTGGCAAGTGGTAATGTTTGGTGAAGGTGTGTACTGAACTCCAAGTTGCAGCTTCCAGAATATCCTTGGTTGGCACCCCCCTGAGGAAGGCTGTAGATGTAGCTGCTGCCCTGGTAGAGTGGGGCCTTATGGTAGCAGGAACTGGTTTTCCATGGTGGGTGTAGCAAAAACGTATGCAGTGTCCTATCCATTTGGAAATGGTCAGTTTTGAGATAGCCTTTCCTCGTGATGCTGTTGCATAGGATACAAAAAGCTGGTCAGATTTTCTGAAAACCTTAGTTTTATCCAAGTAGCAACGTAGCTGCCTGTGAATTTCCAAGGAATGCAGGAGTCTTTCTCCTTTGTTCTGTGGATTTGGAAAGAAGGTGGGTAAATGGATGGTTTGATTTAGAGCCACACTGGATACCACTATAGGCATAAAGGATGGGTTAGTTCGTAGAGAAACTCTGTCTCGATGAAAAATGAGGAAAGGCTCTACTGCCATTAGTGCCTGAAGCTCTGAAACTCTTCTACCTGAAGTAATTGCTAGCAGCAGAGCAGTCTTCCATGATATAAACTTTAAGTCAGCTGAGAAAGCTGGCTCAAAAGGAGGTAGCGTGAGTTTTTCCAGAACAAAGTTGAGGTCCCAAGTAGGTGTTGGTGTTCTCCTGGGAGGCCTAATGTTTTTGGCCCCTCTGAGAAACTGCCTTAGAAGTGGATGTGAAAATAAGAGAGGATCAGTGTTGTAGTGAGCAGAAATAGCTGAGGTGTGGATTTTAATAGATGAAAAAGAAAGCCCTTTGTGTAACATCTCAGTTAAATATTGCAGAATCTGAGGTATGTCAGGCTGAAGGGTATTTTGGCCTTTAGCTTGGTTCCAGGTGCAAAACCTTTTCCATTTGTCTGAGTAGGCTTTCCTGGTGCTGGGCCTCCTGGCCTCCAGAATAACATCCATAACAGCTTGTGAGAGAGAAGCTGGCTGGTTGCTTAGGTGATTTGCCATTCAGCCAAGTTTAAGGTTTTGAGCTGGCTGTGTAGAATCTGATTGTCTTGCTGAGTGAGCAGGTGGGTAATTTGTGGTAGAATCCATGGTGGGTCCCTGGGCCATATTCCTTAATAGTGGGTACCAGTGCTGGCGTGGCCAGTCTGGGGCAATGAGTATCATTTAGGGTCTCTCCATCCTGACTTTCAGTAGCACCTTTGTGATAAGGGGCAATGGAGGAAAGGCATATACTGTTAGCATTTTCCAACTGAATGAGAGTGCGTCCACTTTCCAAGCTTGATGGTGAAAAGTCCTTGTGCAAAATTTTGTTAGCTGATAGTTTTGAGGGCTGGCAAACAGGTCTATGTCTGGAAGCCCCCATTTTTGAGCTATCATTGCGAATACTTCTGGATCCAGTTTCCACTCGTGGGGATCCATGATGTTTCTGCTTAGGTCGTCTGCCAATGTGTTCTTTTTTCCTGGCAGGAATTGAGCTTGTAATTGAACTTGGTAAGCCAGTGCTGTGTTCCACAAGGTCATTGCTTGCCTGCATAGAGGGTAGGAGTGTGTACCCCCCTGTTTATGTACCACATTACTGCGATACTGTCTGTCCTTATGATAAGCTGTCCTGGATGTAAGAGGTCCTTGAAGGCTGTCAGAGCATTTTGTACAGCTAGCATTTCTTTTTGATTGATGTGCAGATTCCTTTGATCTGCTGTCCATATGCCTTGAACGCACCGTCCTGCCATGTGTGCCCCCCAGGCATAGTCCGATGCATCTGTTGTCATAGTTTGCCTGGCTGGGGGTAGGGTGAAAGGCTGACCCTTGTTGAGGTGACATGCCCATGACCACCACAGAAACTCCTGTTGAAGGCAGGGAATGAGAGGTATCATTGTTTCCAAGCTGTGGCTGTGTTGAGTCCATATGCTTTTTAGGTACCATTGTAATTTCCTCATATGCAGTTTTGCAAATGGTACTAGTAGTATGCAGGATGCCATAAAACCCAAGGCCTGCAGAATTTTTCTTGCAGGAAGTTGGGTCTTTGTTGCCATTGCTCTGAAGTATTGAGTTAATTGTAGTTGTTTGTCTGGCGTCAGATAAGCCATCTGGGCTGTTGTATTCAAGCTGGAACCCAGGAATGTCATTTTGTGAGGGCACTAGTTTTGATTTCTTTTCATTTACTGTGTACCCAAGGCAACTAAGATGTTTTACAAAAGCCAGGTGTTGTAAGAGAATGTCCTTGCTTTCTGCTTGGATGAGACAGTCGTCCAGGTATGGGTATATTTGAATTCCTCTGTCTGCAGTATGCAATTACTGGTGCCAGGCATTTTGTGAAGACCCTGGGTGCAATAGATGAGCCAAAGGGCAGTGCAGAGAATTGGTAATGGGTTGAACCTGCAATGAAACTGAGGTATCTTCTGCAATTTTGTCTGACAGGGACATGCAGGTATACCTCCTTGAGGTCCAACGTTACTAGCCAAGCTTTCTTGCCCAACATGAGAAGAAGCTGCTGTAGTGTTAGCATCTTGAATTTGGGTACTTGCAAGAAGGTGTTTAAAATAGAAAGGTCCAGAATGCGTCTCCAAGCATCGTCCTTTCTGGGGACTAGAAAGAGCCTCGAGTAAAATCCTTGGCCTTGCTCCTGTGTAGGTACCAGTTGAATGGCTCATGTCCATGAGAGCTGTAATTTGTTTTTGTGCCTCTGCCCATTGATTTTGTGGCAGGTTTGGCATTCCTTTTATCCTTGGCAAGGTGTGGAAATGGAATCTGTATCCGTGTGAGAATGTCTAGGACCCATTTGTCCTTTGTGACGATGCACCAGTTGTCTGCAAAAAGTGCTAATTTTCCTCCCAAGGGAGCTGCCAAGAGAGTTTTGCTTGGCAGTTTGAGGTTTAAGTCATTGTGTTTGCCTACTAGTAGTTTGTGACCGGTCTTCTCCTCCCTTCTATGTTGCAGTGCCCCACTGGCGAGGCTTGTAAGAGATTTGTGCTTGTCCTCTGCCCCTTGGGCGCCTGTATTTACCCCTCTGTGGTCTCTGTCAGAAGCTGGAAAGGACCAATTTTTTGTTGGCCAATTTCTGCTGAAGCGTGGGGGCTGTACCTGTAAGAAATCTTTGACCGTCTGCATAGATTTTGCCATATCCTCCATTTTCTTTAAAACCTCCTCTGCTTTAACCCCGAATAAGACATCCTGCTGTACGGGTGTATCCAGTAACTTTGCTTTAACATGATCAGGCAGAGATTGTTCCTTTAACCAAGCATGCCGACGTATAACAGACCCAGTAACAGCTGCTCTAGAGGAAGCTTCCAAGGCATCAAAACCACATTGTAGAGTACGTTTGCCCACCTGTTCAGCTGCATGCAACAGATCTTGCATTTCCTTGAATTCAGACTGTTGAGGATGCGTGCCCATCTTTTGTTTTATTTGAGATATTAGGAATGCTGGTATTTAAGCATGTGAAATTGACAATTTAGCACTCTCATAGCTAGAGCAGCTGAGGTGTAAACCTTTTTTCCCCACCTATCTAGTGCTCTGGAGTCCCTTTCTGAGGGTACAGGATTTTTAGCCATAGAAGCCTTAGCCCCTTTGGGACCCTGGGAGATAGTCTCTGGATCAGCAACAAGGCTTTTGTAAAGGAATTTGTGCGAGTCAGGCACTCTATAGTATCTATCTGGCTTGGCTGGAGCAGGAGGCAGAGAATCTTGATTTAGACTAGATTCTAAGAAAACATCATCCACAATGTCCAAAACTGGGGGGATAGCAAGTGGTCTGTGCTGGGGGAGTAAAAGAAACTCTGAGCCTTTTCTTTGAGTCAGAGTAGTCCTGACCTTACCAGTGGAAATGTTCCCTCATGGTATGTAAGGTTTCCCCAAAGGAATAATCTTCAGGGGGAGAAGCTGAGGGAATGGAGTCTTCAGCATCAGAATCTTCATAAGGGGGAAAGGAGTAATCCTGTTCCTCTGAAGAGCCTGAGGAAACAGACACTTGATCAGAGGAGGCATAATCCTCCTCTTGTCTAGACCTTTTGTCGGGGGGGGGGGTTGGGAACCCCTGATCAAAGAAATCAAATCTTCAGCCATTTTAAGCATCTGTTTCTTAGGCATAGGGCCTTGACCTGGAGACTGAAGTGTAAGCTTTTTTGGTTTTAGAGGAGTCTTAAGCTTAGCATAAGATATTATGGTGAGAGTAGTCGGTCTGAAGACACCTTCAGAAACCGAAGGTGTTTCTACAGCACCGGCTTCCCCTACTGCAATGTCGTCAGTAGGGCCTAAAGAAAATGGCTGTGTCTGCCTAGAACTCTCTGCTGGGGGATCCAAAGCGGTCTGGGGATACAATTCAGCGGTAGCCAGGGGCTGCGTAGGCGCCTCCCTGAAAACCGGAGAACCGGCGACCGGCCCAGCCGAGGCCACGGAGTCTGGCTTGGATCTAGGCCGCCTGTCTTTATCTTTGCGTTTTTTATGCACGCCGGTAGTCGGATGCTCAGACGGCATAGTGTAATTAAATTTTCTACCGAAGTAGTGTCGTGCGAAATCAAAGCGTCGCTTTATAGTTCGCTTATTGAACCTAACACAAAACAGACAACCAGTGACATCGTGGCCTGGGCCTAGGCAAGGTATACAAAAAGAATGAAAGTCCTTATGAGGTATTTGCTTCCCACAAGAAATGCAATTGTTAACTTTTTCTGACATCGGACTGAGGCAAGAAAAGGTTCCCCAACGGGGTACTTAGCTTTGAAGACTTCGGACTGAAACTATTCGAAAATCTCAGGTGACGGCCGACCGGCACTTGCGAACTGCTTCTGCTTCAGGCACCGCGCGGCAAGAAAGACTGAAGAAAATGGCGTCGGATGCCTCTGATATACCCCCGACGCTCTGACGTCAGGGAAGAAGCGACTGCAACAGACACCAGACCAAGATGTTGGAATTCGGGCAGACTGCGGGACCACCTGACTGCAGGATAACCCTAGTGTGATGACTGCAGCAGGGTAACACTATGATAATCATCCTAGAGTAAAAATCCCTTTCCTATTTGGATGGAGGGACAGACAGAATAGTTCCTTAGTCTACCAAGAACCTCTGAGAAATGAAGAGGCTGCTTCAGAGGAGGTTGGGGAATCCCTGAAAAAGGAAGACTTCCAAACCCTTATAGATTATAGAAAGAACCCACTAATTTGAGGCGATGAGATGCCAGTTTGGAAGACCGAGGGAAAGCACAAGGGAACCTGGCTGAGGGGTGGAGGGTTGGGGGTCAAAACGTCAAAGAAGCAGGATCATCAGGAAAAGGAGGCTTCTTGGCCAATAAGACATTAAAAAGGCCAAAGAAACTTCTGCCATTCCCTTTGAGGACCCTTAGGGAGTACATAAGATTGCAAAGACTTCTGCTCTTCTTGGTAGGGATGTCAGCCCAAACAAACACTGCAGATTCCTAAGCCTGATGGGATTCAATAAGAGTACCTGGATCTTCACTTAAGCAAAATCTGCAGAATCCTTCTAGGCACTCCGACTTGATCAACTATGGTTCACCATGACGTCTGCAGGAGATGCCTGCAAAGCCTCACAAGATGTGTCGAAGGAAAGATTTATGCCAGCCTCCAATGGAACTGTGGCAGAGGAATCTGATGCAGACAGTGGCCAGGCCTACAGAGCCATCACTCATTTCTAAAGAAATGTCCAGTGGAGGATAGATAGCCAAGGAATGTGGCTGAGATTTCTTGGTCTTCTTACTTACCGAAGTACTTACAGTCTTGGGCAGAAATTCCTTACAAATGCTACAGGATGCATGGTCGTGAGAAGCACCCAAACAAATATTTCCCCTTCTTGGATGACATGAGCACCAGGTATCCAAGACAGAAAAAGACCAAAAGTAAAAGGAAAAAAAGACCCCAATGGGGCACTTATCTGATGGTTAGGTATTCAGCATGACAAAAGGGCATTCAGACTGACCAGCAATGATGGCGTCCAGACTGGCAGCAAAGTTGTTCTGGGTAATGGCATCCATGCATCACACTTATGCCCACGTCCTGTATAGGGGGTAAACGTGTGACGTACAGCATATACAAGATCTAAAGGCTTTGGTATACTGGCCAGACATTCGTCTGTCTTTGGCAGGAGACACCCAAGGTGAAGAATACTGCAACAGTGATACAAGGACAACATCTAAAGTGACAGAAGCAGCCATTGAGCCTACAAGGCACAGAATGGGCCTTGGTGGCAGTTTCTGATAGGAGACTATGGATAATACTTTATGCTGAAGGGTGTGAATTCAAGTCTGGTAATCTGGCTATCTGCAGTTTGGTATCCAGATGGGCGCTGATGAACCATCATTTGGACAGTCTGCAATTCTGACTGAGGCTGACAGTATCCCCAACTGGGCACAAACGTGGAGCAAGTCGTCCCTGGCGTGTATAAGATGACTTCTGGTATGAATTCTTATGAGCTAGTCATACAGATATGGGCACACCAGAGCCCCAGCAGTCTGAGATGAGCTGCAACCACTGACATGCTTTTGGTGAACATCCAAAGTGGCTGTGGTGAGACTAGAGGACAGAGCTTTGAACTGGAAGTGACTAGCTCCCAGCCAAAAGAAAAGAAACCTCCTAGAGTGCCTGTCCACTTTCACTTGTTAGTACATGTTTCTATAGAACATATCCACCTGTCCTTCATTAAAAAATGGTAAGATGGACTGAGCTGTGGCCATCTAGAATTGTGTCCATTTTACATAGCAATTCGGGTGACCGAGGTGTAGAAGAGACCAGAGGTTCCAAACTTTCTTTGGCACTAAACAGAATCATGGGAAGTCTCTAGATCCATATCGGTTTAGAGAGGACCTCCTGGATGACTTGTTTGTCTAGCAACTTTATTTCTTGTGCTACTGCCTTCCATTGTGTGGGTGGGACACTGAAAAGTTTTCTTGGAAATGGGGGGATGACAAAGAAAAGGGATCTCATAGCCTCTGGTTATGATTCTCTGTAGCCATGCATCTTTGGTAATGGTTACATAGGCTATAGGGTGCAGCAACAAGTCCCCATGACTACCTCCAGAGCGAGTCAGACAAATGTTCAGCAGTGCTGAAAAGGCCAGTCAGGGAAAAGATCACAAAAGCACTGATTCTGGGGTCCACCTCTGTAATGGGGGCAAATTCCATTATGATTTTCCTCCACCCACTCACCTCTGGAGGGGATCTATCGCTAGAAACATTTGAGGAAAAACCTTGAGATTTGCAGGACCACAATTTCTTACTCCTTTCTGGTTTCCCAGGGAAGCACTTTGAAGGGTAGAAAAGCATATCCCCACAGTCAGACAAGGTCATTCCTTTCAACTCTGGTTTAGACGGTGTTTCTGACTTTGGGCCAAAATGTGGACCTACTGTAAGGGGAATTAATGAAAGATGTGTTGAAGTATTCAGAGATATATCTAGGTATGCCAGCAAAAAGTACAGTTGTGTACCTACCATAAATGCAGATGTTAGAGTGTATTTACTGTTGCAGTCATTACACTTGGGTTATCCTGCTGGCAGGCTACCCGCAGTCGGCCTGAATTCCAAAGTCTTGGACCGACGCCGGTTGCTGTCGCCTCCTTCCTGACGTCAGTGCACCAGGGTATAAAAGATGCAGCAGATGCCATTTTCTTCAGTTTTTCTTGCCCCAGATGTCAGGTGCCCCCAAAAGGGTAGGCTAAAATTATGTCAATAAGCATGCACGCACTAAAGTAATTATTTCCCTCATCTACAAGCAAATACACCACATAGGTTGTATAGAATAGAGAAGTACAGATAAGTCCCAGCAAAGGAAAGGGGGATGGTGAGTAACCTGGACTGCAACAGTGAATACACTCGAACATCCACATTTATGGTAGGTACACAACTGTACTATGTTAGTGTTTCTCTGTTGCAGTCATTACACTTGGGTTGAATCCCAAAGCTGAGGATGGGTGGCTGGGACTAAATAGGATTAAGAGAGGCTATGTGGGCCCGCAGAACTTCAGTGGCAAAGCCTGCTCTGGATTTAGAGTAGAGAGGCAAGTGGTAGTGCTTTGTAAAAGTGTGCACTGAACACCAAGTTGCAACCTCTAAGATGTCTTTGGTTGGTACTCCTCTGAGGAAGGTTGCTGAAGTGGCTGCTGCTCTGGTTGAATGTGGCCTAATGCCCTTAGGCACTGATTTGCCATGTTGTGAATAGCAGAAACAAATGCAGTGGCCTATCCATTCTGAAATAGTCTGCTTTGAGATAGCCTTTCCTTGTGATCCTGCAGCATATGCTACTAAAAGTTGCTCAGTCTTTCTGAAAGCTTTAGTTCTGTCCAAGTAGAAGCGCAGCTGTGTATGTCCAAAGAATGCAGAAGTCTCTCACCCTTATTCTGTGGGTTTGGATAAAAGGTAGGCAAATAAATGGTTTGGTTAAGGGCCACAGTGGACACTACCTTAGGCATAAATGTCAGTTTTGTCCTCTGAGAAACCCTGTCTGGATGGAAAATGATAAAAGGTTCCACAGCTATAACTGCCTGCAATTCTGAGACTCGTCTTGCAGAGATTATTGCAAGGAGCAGAGCTGTTTTCCAGGATAAGAATTTTATATCAGCTGTTGAGGCTGGCTCAAAAGGAGGCAGTGTGAGTTTTTCCAAGACATAATTAAGGTCCCATGCAGGTACTGGTGCTCTCCTTGAAGGCCTTATTAATAGATGAGAAAAAATAGGTGGTTCCGTATTATAATAGGCTGAAATAGCAGAGGTATGGATCTTAATAGACGAAAAGGATAGGCCTTTGTCCAGCATCTCAGTTAAGTATTGTAAAATCTGAGGAATATTTGGTACAAATGTGTCAATTCATTGTGCCTGGTTCCAAACACAGAATCTCTTCCATTTTTCAGCATAAGATTTTCTGGTACTGGGCCTCCTGGCCTCCAAAATAGCATCCATCACTGCTTTAGGGAGAGGAGTGTTCTGAATGGCTACATTATCCGCCATGCTGCCAGATTTAAGGTCCTGAGTTGGCTGTGCAGGATCTGATTGTTTTGCTGGGTCAGTAAGTGAGGAATTTGAGGTAATGTCCAGGCTGGACCTTGAGACAAGTTCTTTAGGAGTGGGTACCAGTGATGGCGGGTCCAGTGTGGGGCAATCAGTATCATTTTTGGATTATTTTGTCTGAACTTTAGGAGTACCTTGGGGAGGAGAGGCAGTGGAAGAAAGGCATATACAGTTAGGGTTTTCCAGCTGAAGGATAGGGCATCCACTTTCCATGCTTGCTTGTGATAAGTCCTTGTGCAGAATCAATCTCTGTAGTTGGTAGTTGTGAGGGGAGGCAAATAGATCTATGTCTGGGTATCCCCCCATTACCTTGTTATGCTGAAGACTTGTGGATCCAGTTTCCACTCGTGGGGATCCATGAGGTTTCTGCTTAGTTCGTCTGCCAGAGTATTTATCTTTCCTGGCAGGAATTGTGCTTGCAGGTGAACTTAAGTCAATGCTGTGTCCCACAAAGTCATGGCTCGTCTGCAGAGGGGGTAGGAATGTGTGCCTCCCTGCTTGTTTATGTACCACATGACTGCAGTACTGTCCGTCTTTACCAGCAGTTGTCCTGGATGAAGTAGATCCTTGAAAGCTATCAGGGCATTCTGAACAGCTAGCATCTCTTTTTGATTGATATGAACATGCATTTGGCTTGCGGACCATGTGCCCTGAATACATTTTCCTGCCATGTGGGCCCCCCAGGCATAATCTGATGCATCTGTTAAGGTCTGCCTGGCTGTGGGTAAAGTGAATGGCTGTCCCTTGTTGAGGTGACAGGCCTGTGCCCACCATCGAAACTCCTGTTGCAGGCAGGGAATGAGGGTAATTAATGTTTCCAGGCTGTGGCAATGTTGAGGCCAAACACTTTTTAGATACCACTGTAGTTTCCTCATATGCAGTCTTGCATATGGAATTAGCAGAATGCAGGATGCCATGAAGCCCAAAGCCTGCATAAATTTTCTTGCAGACAACTGGGTCTTTGATGCCAACATTTTTAAGTAAGAAGTCAGTTGCCTTTGTTTGTCTGGCGGGAGATAAGCCATCTGGGCGGTTGTATTTAAGCTTGCACCCAGGAATATTATCTCGAGAGGTTGCACGCTTGGATTTCTTTTCGTTTACTGTGTACCCTAGGCAAATCAGTAATCTTTTTACAAACGCCAGGTGCTTTAGTAGAAAGTACAGTTGTGTACACCTACCATAAATGTAGACGTTAGAGTGTCTTCACTGTTGCAGTCATAACTGTAGGGTGTTCCTGCCGGCAGGCAGCCCAAGGTCGGCCAGAATTCCAAACTCTGGGTCCGGCGTCGGCTGTACCAGCAAGTACCCGGACGTCAGAACGCAGAGGTATAAAGCTGACAGCAGACGCCATCTTCTCCAGCCTTTCTTGCCCCAGATGTCAGAAGTCCCCCAAAATAACCAAAAGGTGTCCAAAAAGGAAACACAAATACACCACAAAAGAAGAGGAAGATAGAACAAGCAAAAAATTAGAGGGGATAGGTGGGAGGGAAACACCGACTGTAACAGTGAAGACACTAACATCTACATTTATGGTAGGTGTACACAACTGTACTATGTTCTTTGTGTTTCACTGTTGCAGTCATAACTGTAGGGTGGAATCCCAAAGCTGTGATGAGGGAGGAGGTTATGCAGAAGGGGCAGCCAGAAGACCCTGCAAGACAGCAGAGGCAAAACCTGCCCTAGACTTGGAATACAAAGGGAGATTATAGTGCTTAGAAAAAGTATGCACTGAACTCCAAGTGGCAGCTTCCAAAATGTCCTTGGCAGGAACTCCTCTGAGAAAAGCTGCTGAAGTGGCAGCTGCTCTAGTAGAATAATTTCTAACAGTACCTGGAATCTGCTTCCCAAAGTGAGAGTAACAAACCTTATCCCATGAGCAATCCATTTGGAAACAGTTTGTTTAGAAATAGCCTTGCCTAGAGAACTGGAGGCATAAGAGATAAGCAACAGATCATATTTTCTGAAATCTTTAGTTCTGTCCAGGTAAAACCGTAGTTGTCTGTGTACGTCCAATGAATGTAAAATCCTTTCCCCTTTGTTATGAGGATTTGGAAAGAAAGTAGGAAGGTGAATAGTCTGATTTAAAGCCACTTTAGAAATCACCTTAGGCATAAATGTAGGATTGGTCCTCAAGGCAACTCTGTCTTGGTGGAAAATAAGGTAAGGTTCCACAGCCATGAGAGCTTGCGACACCCTTCTAGCAGAAGTCAAAGCTAATAAAATAGCTGTCTTCCAGGATAAAAACTTGATATCCGAAGCAGCAGCAGGCTCAAAGGGAGGTCAAGTAAGTTTTTCCAAAACATAATTAAGATCCCAAGCAGGAACAGGAGGAGTTCTGGGAGGTCTTAAATTCTTAGCCCCTCAAGAATTGTCTCACCAGCTGGTGAGAGAAGATGGGGGGGATCAGTGTTGTAATGAGCCGAGATAGCAGAAGCATGGATTTTAATGGAAGAAAAGGAGAGGCCTTTAAGCAAAAGGTCTGAGAGGTAAAGTAAAATGGAAGAAATGTCAGGCAAAAGAGGATCAGAACCTCGATCCCGCATCCAAATACAAAATCTTTTCCATTTAGAAGCATAAGATTTTCTAGTGCTAGGGCGTCTAGCTTCTAAGAGAACATCCAAAACTTGTTTGGGAAAAGCAGAAAGAATCAAAGGCCCTTGCAGAGCCAAGCTGCCAGGCAAAGAGTCTTGATTTGAGAGTGTAGCATCTGACCCTGATGCTGGGACAGAAGAGAAGGAAACAGAGGCAGAATCCATGGAGGTTCCAAGAACAGGTGTCTTAAAGTTGGATACCAAAACTGCCGAGGCCAATTTGGAGCTATCAAAATGATAATCTTGGGTTTGCCCCGTTTTATTTTCAGTAACACCAGAGACAGAAGAGGAAGAGGACGGAAGGCATATCCCGAAAGATTCCTCCAGCTGAAAGACAGGGCATCCACTTTCCAAGCTGTTTTGTGGAAGGACCTGGTGCAAAATAGAGGCAGCTGATGATTGCGATGGGATGCAAACAGATCTATCCGAAGGCAACCCCAAACTGCCGTAATCCTGCTGAATAAGTTGGGGTCCAGCATCCATTCATGAGGATCCAAAAGATTTCTGCTTAGGCTGTCTGCTAAGAGATTCTGTTTTCCTGGAATGAATTGAGCTTGAAGATGCAGATTCAGATTTAGAGCTGTGTCCCATAAACTCATGGCTAGTCTGCAAAGGGGGTATGAGTGAGAGCCCCCCCTGCTTGTTTATATACCACATGACTGTGGTATTGTCTGTGCGAATCAGAAGATGTCCTGGTTGCAAAAGATTCTGGAAGGCTAGAAGAGCATTTTTGACTGCCAACATTTCCTTCAAGTTGATGTGCCAGGGAAGATGCTTCTTTGTCCAATAGCCCTGCTGGCAATTGTTTAGGTAATGAGCTCCCCAAGCATAATCCGAGGCGTCTGTGGTTATGATCTGAGCAGGATGAGGTAGACGAAAGGGATTCCCTTCGTTTAAAGCATAAGCCCTGGACCACCATAGGAACTCTTTTTGGAGGCAGGGAATCAGAGGTATCATTGTTTCCAGGCTGTGGTAATGCTGAGACCATACACTCTTTAGGTACCATTGAAGTTCTCATATGAAGCCTTGCATTTGGAATCAACAGGATGCAAGAAGCCATGTAGCCCAATGCCTGCAGGAGTTTCCTTGCAGTGAGCTGAGTTAAAGTAGCCAAGGTCTTGAAAACTGATGCCAGCTGTACTTGCTTTTCTGGAGTAAGGAAGGCCCTTTGTAAGCTTGTGTTTAAAAGAGCTCCCAAAAAGATCATTTGTTGAGAGGGGATCAAATGTGACTTTTTTGTGTTCACTGAAAATCCCAGTAGTAGGAGAAGACGCTGAACAAACTGTGGATGTTGAAGTAAAAGATCCTTGCTGTCCGCCTGAATAAGGCAGTCGTCCAGATAGGGGTAAATTTGAATCCCTTGGAGTCTGCAATAAGCTACTACTGGAGCCAGACACTTGGTAAAGACTCTGGGCGCAGTAGATAAGCCAAAGGGCAGTACAGAGAATTGAAAGAGTCTCGAACCTGCCTTGAATCTGAGGTATTTTCTGCGTTCCTGTCTGATGGGAATGTGTAAATAGGCTTCCTTCAAGTCCAATGTCACCATCCAAGCATCCTGGGAGAGCATGGGAAGAAGTTGTTGCAGAGTAAGCATCTTGAATTTTGGAATCTCCAGAAAGGTATTTAATACTGAGAGGTCCAGAATAGGTCTCCATGAGTTTTGTTTTCTTGGGACCAAAAATAGTCTTGAGTAAAAACCTTTACCCATCTCTGGAAGTGGAACAGGTTCTATGGCTCTCATGGCCAATAAAGCGTCCACTTGATTTAAGGCCTCTGATCATTGATGTTTTGGCAGATCCGGCCAACCCAAAGACCTTGGCAGAGTATGAAAGTGGAATCTGTAGCCTCTTAAAATCACGTCTAAAACCCATTTGTCCTGGGTAATAAGAGTCCAATTTTGGTAGAAAAGAGAAAGTTTTCCTCCGAGAGGGGCTTCCAGGCAAGGAGGACCTGTAGCCCAATGGAGAGAGTCACTGGGTCTGCTTCTTTTGTGATTGAGGTCTGTCTTCTCCCCTTCTAGGTGAAGAAGCAGTCCATTGTCTGGACCTGTAAGAGGCCTGAGCCTGCGCCCGACCTCTGGAGCATCTATATCTTCCCCTTTGAGGCCTGTCAGACGTGGGAAAGGACCAATTTTTGGAGGGCCAATTTCTAGAAAATCTAGGAGGCTGAACTTGTAAAAAATCTTTAACAGTCTGCATAGATTTTGCTTTTTCTTCCATCTTTTTAATAACCTCCTCAGCCTTGGAACCAAATAAAACATCATGCTGAACAGGGGCATCTAACAGTTTAGCCTTAACCTGCTCAGGTAAATTCTGCTCACGAAGCCAAGCATGTCTCCTGATAACAGTACCAGAGGCTGCGGCCCTGCAAGAAGCTTCCAAGGCATCAAAACCACAATGTAAACTATGTTTGCTAACTTTTTCAGTTGCATGCAATACATCCTGTAATTCCTTGTCCTCTGCACATGCAGGAAAGGAAGAGAGCCTTTGCTTTAAAACAGACAAAAGAAATTGCTGATACTTGAACATGTGAAACTGACAATTTAAAGCTCTAATAGAAAGAGTAGCAGAAGTGTAAAAGTACAGTTTTGTACCTACCATAAATGTAGATGTTCGATAGGTATGCATCTGCAGTCATAACATATGGGTTGTCCTGCCTCAGGCAGCCCTTCGGTCGGCCGGATTCCAAAGTCTGGGTCTGGCCTCGGCTGATGTCGCACTTTCCCCGACGTCAGAGCGTCTGGGGTATAAAAGCATCAGCAGACGCCATTTTCCTCAGTTTTTCTTGCCCCAGATGCCAGGTGCCCTCTAGGAAGGCTAAATTTGGATAAATGCTGAAAAGTTCCAAACATTTGCAAATTATATACATGTATAAACAAATACACCATAATAGATTCCCCCAGCTAGCTAAAAGAGGGGTAAGAACCCTAGGAATACCACAGAGGGGAAGGAGGGAGGGTAATCCTGACTGCAGATGCATACCTATCGGACATCTACATTTATGGTAGGTACAAAACTGTACTATGTCCTTCAAGGATGCATCTGCAGTCATAACATATGGGTAGAATACCATAGCCAATCTGGGGGAGGAGGTACTAAGAAAGGGATGGTGTAGTTAAGATCCCCTGCAGGACTGCAGCTGCAAACCCTGCTCTGGATCTAGAGTATAAAGGTAGATTGTAATGCTTGGCAAATGTATGCATGGAGCTCCAAGTAGCAGCTTCTAAAATGTCCTTGGTAGCCACCCCCCCCCCCCCTAGGAAGGCTGTAGTGGTGGCCGTGGCCCTTGTGGAGTGAGGCCTGATGTTTTCAGGAACTGTCTTTCCGTGAAAGGAGTAGCAAAATCGAATGCAATTTCCTATCCATTTTGAAATTGTCTGTTTGGAAATTGCTCTTCCTTGCACCCCAGTTGCATATGCTACAAAAAGTTGGTCAGTTTTTCTGCTAGTTTTTGTTCTGTCCAAGTAGTAGCGTAGTTGTCTGTGTATATCCAGGGTGTGCAAAAGTTTTTCCCTCTATTCTGTGGATTAGGGAAGAACGTAGGCAAGTGAATAGCTTGGTTCAAGGATACCCTAGATACCACCTTTGGCATAAAAGTAGGATTGGTTCTTAGTGAAACCCTGTCCTGGTGGAAAATGAGAAAAGGCTGCACTGCCATTAATGCTTGTAACTCAGATACTCTTCTTGCTGAAGTGATTGCCAGAAGGAATGCAGTTTTCCAAGATAGAAACTGTAGATCCGCTGATGCTGCTGGTTCAAAAGGAGGAAGTGTCAGTTTCTCCAGCACAAAGTTGAGATCCCAGGCAGGTAGAGGGGGTCTTCTTGGAGGTTTAATATTTCTGATCCCTCTCAGGAACTGTCTGAGGAGAGGGTGCGAGAAGATAGGTGGATCCACATTGTATTCTGCTGAAATTGCTGAAGCATGAATCTTAATGGAAGAATAGGACAGGCCATTGTGGAACAATTCTGCTAAGTATTCTAGGATATTTGTTATGTTTGCCACTGTGACATCTGAGCCTTTTGATGTGCTCCAAATGAGAAATCTCTTCCATTTAGCTGAGTATGTCTTCCTTGTGGAAGGCCTGCGAGCCTCTAGGATAATGTCCTTCACCCTCTGAGATAAAGCAGTTTGATTGGGATTTAAGGAACTTTCCAGGCAGTTAGCTGCAATGTTTTCAAGTTGGGATGCAGGGTCTTGAAATTGTTCTGCGTCAGAAGAGGCCATAGGGGGAGAGGCCATGATTTTGCCAGAGACATGCTTCTCAATAATGGATACCAGTGTTGTCTTGGCCAGTCCGGAGCTATTAGTATCACTTTTGGCTGTTCCTCCCTGATCTTCAGTAGAACCTTGTACATCAATGGGAGAGGTGGGAAGGCATATACTGTTAGGGCTTTCCAGCTGAAAGAGGGAGTCCACCCTCCAAGCTTGTGGGTGGTATGTCCTTGAGCAGCATGTCTTCAGTTGATGGTTGAGTGGGGAGGCGAACAGATCTATCTCCGGCATTCCCCATGTCTTTGCTATGAGTTGGAAGATGTCTGGGTGCAGCATCCATTCGTATGCATCCATGGTAGATCTGCTTAAGCTGTCCGCCAGTGCATTTTCTTTCCCTGGCACGAATTGGGACTGTAGTTGGATATTGAGATTCAGGCATAGTTCCCACAGATTCATAGCCATCCAGCATAGAGGGTAAGAATGTGTGCCTCCCTGCTTGTTTATGTACCACATGACCATGGTGTTGTCTGTCCTTATTAACAGGTGTCCTTGTTGGAGGAAGGATTTGAATGCCTCGATTGCATGTCTCACTGCCAACATTTCCTTTTGGTTTATGTGCATGCTTAGCTGTCCTCGAGGCCATAGGCCTTGGATACATTTGCCCTCCATGTGTGCTCCCCATCCTCTGTCTGAGGCATCCGTGGTGATGGTCGGCCTTGTTTTTGGTTTGTTGAAAAGCAACCCTCTGTTGGACTGGCAAGCCTGAGCCCACCACAGGAACTCCTTTTGAAGGCATGGAATGATTGGTATCATGGTTTCTAAACTGTGACTGTGTTGAGACCATCCTTAGGTACTATTGTAATTTCCTCATATGCAGCCTGGCATGCGGTTTTAGAATTATGCAGGATGCCATGTAACCCAGGGCCTGCAGGATTTTCCTTGCAGTAAGCTGAGTTTGTCTTGTCAGAGTCATGAAGTAATCTGGAAGTTGTTTTTGTTTTTCTTCTGTGAGAAAAGCCATTTGGGTGGTTGTGTCTAGATCTGCACCCAAAAAGGTTATCCTTTGGGATGGTACTAGTCTTGACTTAAATACTAGGCCTAGAAGGCTCCCCATGGGAGTCAGTGTCGGCCATCGGTTCCGAAGTTGACTGTGTATCCCAAGGTCTGTAGCAGGTGTATGGCATAGGCCAAGTCCTTTATCAAGTTTTTCTTGTTGTCCGCTTGTATTAGGCAGTCGTCCAGGTATGGGTAAATTTGAATTCCCTGTAGTCTGCAATGTGCAATTACTGATGCCAGGCATTTCGTGAATACTCTGGGCGCAGTAGATAAGCCAAAGGGCAATGCTGAGAATTGATAATGCTCTGATCCAGCAAGAAATCTGAGGAGTCTTCTGCAACTTGGTCGAATAGGGACGTGCAGGTATGCCTCCTTGAGATCTAGAGTCACCAGGCCAAGACTCCTTGCCCAACATGGGAAGAAGTTGCTGTAGGGTCAGCATTTTGAATTTTGGCACAATGAGGTAAGTGTTCAGTGCGGACAGGTCGAGAATAGGCCTCCATTGATTTTCTTTTCTTGGTACAAGGAATAGTCTGGAGTAAAATCCTTGGCCTTGTTCTGAACATGGTACCTTTTCTATAGCTTTCATCTGAAGTAAATTGCTGATTTGTCTTAAAGCCTCTGCCCTCTGATTTGGTGGAAGGTTGGGCATTCCGCTTCTTTTTGGCAAAGCGTGGAAGTGGAACCTGTATCCTTTGTCTATTATTTGCAGTGTCCATGTATCCTTTGTAATATAATGCCAGTTTTTTGAGAATAAAGCCAGCTTTCCGCCCAAGGGTGCTTCCAGTTTATCCCTGGTAGGCGGAATCAGAGTTAAGTCATTGAGCCTGTCCTGGTGTAGTGGTTGGTGCTGTTGCACTACTCCTCTGGTTGGCAGGCTGCCACTGACGGCCTCTGTAGGAGTCCTTCGACTGACCTCTGCCTCTAGGGCGCCTGTTCCTGCCTCTCTGGGCTCTGTCCGAGTCTGGAAAGGACCAATTCTTAGTAGGCCAGTTTCTGCTGAATCTCGGTGGTTGAACTTGCAGGAAATCTTTAACTGTTTGCACAGATTTTGCCTTTTCTTCAACCTTTTTTAAGATCTCCTGAGCAGAGGAGCCAAATAAATTTTGTTTCTCCATTGGAGCATCCAGGAGTTTAGCTTTGACATGGTCTGGCAAAGATTGCTCCTTCAGCCAAGCATGCCTACGAATAACTGCCCCAGTCATAGCTGATCTAAATGAAGCCTCCAGTGCATCATAGCCACATTTTAAGAAATGATTACTAACCTGTTGTGAGTTGTGTACCAAATCCTGAAGGGATTTACGGTCTAGGGGTTCAGGAGAAGAAAGTTTTTTTATTCAGTTCAACCAACAAATACTCTTGGTACTGTATCATATGAAATTGACAGTTTAATGCCCTGACAGAAGGAGTTGCAGAAGTATACACCTTCTTTCCACATCTCTCTAAAGCTCTAGACTCTCTTTCAGAGGGAAGAGGATTTTTGGCAGTAGCGGCCGCAACCCCTTGAGGGCCCTGAGAAATAGTTTCTGGGTCTGCAGAATGGGCTTTATACAGATGGAAATGAGAATCCGGGACCCTGTAGTATCTGTCAGGTTTGGCAGGGGCCGGAGGAAGAGTATCAGGGGCTGTACTGACATCATTGTACACATCATCAATTACATTCAGAACAGGAGGTATAGCTAAGGGCCTATGCTGAGGCAAATGCAAAAAGGTCCTTAATCTTTTTCTAGAATCAGAGAAATCCTGACCTTGCCATTGAAAATGCTCTCTCATGGAGTGTAGTCTCACCAAAGGAAAACTCTTCAGGAGGGGAGGCCGAAGGGATAGATTCCTCAGCATCTGAATCCTCATAAGGCGAGTAAGCCCCTTCCTGGGTGGTCTGACAACTGAGATCCATCCGTGGAAACATCTGAGGAGTGTGGGTCAGAGGGGTCAGTCCTGGGCCTTTTGTCTGGAGGAGGTTGAGAGGCCCTGTCTGGGTGAGGTTGTGAACCCCTAATTAAGGAAATAAGGTCCTCAGCAAGGCTGAGGATCTGTGAACTAGAGGAAGGCCTCTGGGAGGTAGATTTGGCAGGCAAAGCTTTAGAAAGTTTGGCAGCTTTAGCCCTTGAAAAGGCCTTAATGGACATGGAAGCAGGGGGCCTAGCTGCCCCACGTGCAGGAGTAGAAATGTCCAAAGGTATGGTGTCGGACATTTCCTGAACACTGGTTTCGGTAGGAAGTTCTGAAGCCGACTCAGCCGGGGCCTCCCGGGCCTCGGTGGTCAGAAGTATGGTTTCGGAACAAGGAATCTCCGAGGACTCTGTTTCGGTTGAAACCGAGGCACTCGCGGTAGGCCTAGCCGTGGTTTCAGCTGAAACCGCTGGCCGCGAGTGTCTGTCCTTTTCCTTGCGTTTGACCATATGCGAAGTCGGAGTCTCCGATGGCATTTTATAAGCAAAAGCGGCTCCAAAAAATTCCTCTGCAAACTCTGACCGACGTCTAAGAGTTTGTCGGTTGAAGGAAGCACAGGCTAAACAGGCCGATACGTCGTGGTCTGGGCCTAAGCAACGAAGGCAGTAGGAATGGAAATCCTTATGAGGTATTTGTTTCCCACAAGTTAAACAATTATTTACTTTGTCTGACATCGGCTGAGGCAAGAAAGAGTCCCCAACGGGGTACTTAGCTTTTTTCGAAGTCTTCGGTAGCTGAATTCACTGGATCCGACCGGCACTTGCGAACAGCTTCTGCTTCGGGCACCGCGCGGCAAGAAAGACTAAGGAAAATGGCGTCGGCTGATGCTTTTATACCCCAGACGCTCTGACATCGGGGAAAGTGCGACATCAGCCGAGGCCAGACCCAGACTTTGGAATCCGGCCGACCGAAGGGCTGCCTGAGGCAGGACAACCCATATGTTATGACTGCAGATACATCCTTGAAGGACATCCTTTTTGCCCCACCTGTCCAAGGCACGAGAAACCTTTTCCGAGGGAATAGGATTTTTAGATGAAGCGGCCTTAGCAGCCCTAGAACCCTGAGAAATGGTTTCAGGATCAGCAGAAGGGTTCTTAAATAAGAATTGATGGGAGTCAGGGAATCTGTAAAATCTATCAGGCTTAGAAGGAGCAGGCGGCAAGGAATCAAGATTCAGGTTAGCTTCAGAAAAAGCATCATCCACAATATCAAGTACAGGAGGAATAGCCAAAGGTCTGTTTTGAGGGAGAAGGAGAAATTCCCTAAGTCTCTTCTTGGAAGCAGAATAATCCTGACCTTCCCAATGAAAAAGCTCCCTCATCTCATGTAAGGTTTCCCCAAAACAGAAATCTTCAGGGGGAGAAGCAGAGGGAATAGAGTCCTCTGCATCAGAATCCTCATAAGGAGGAAAAGAATAATCCTGGTCAGAGGAAGAGACAGAAGACACAGAAGCCTGATCAGATGAATCATAAGGAATATCCTGTCTAGGCCTTTTTTCTGGAGGAGGGTAAGAACCCCTAATCATTGTAAGTAAATCTTCAGCCATCCGTAGTAATTGCTTCTGGGACTTGGGAGCTGTATCCGAGGAAGCTTGAGAAGAAACCCTTGGTTTAACAGGAGTCTTTGACTTTGCCTTTGTCTTTGTAGAAATAGTGATAGGAGAAGGCCTGAAAACCCCCTCAGAAGCCGGTACCTGCACAGCAGTTCCGGACCCATCTGAAGGAGCGACGTCCAAAGGTCCTGCAGCAGATAAAATACTAGGCCTAGAAGGCTCCCCATGGGAGTCGGTGTCGGCCATCGATTCCGAAGTGGCGGACGACAGGGGCTGCAAAAGCGCCTCACTGACGACCGCCGAACCCGAAGCTGGCTGCGGCTGCAAAGTATCTTGTTTGAACCTCGGAGGCCTATCCTTGTCCTTGCATTTCTTTTGAATTCCGGTTGTCGGTAAAGTATCCGACGACATCCTATAATTAAATAGTCTACCGAAATAATTCAAGGCCCAATCGTACCTACGCTTGATAGTGCGAGAATTAAACCTGGCACAGAACAGACAGCAAGAAACGTCGTGGTCAGGGCCTAAGCAAGGTAGACAGTAAGAGTGGAAATCTTTATGAGGTATTTGTTTTCCACACGATATGCAATTAACTTTTTCTGACATCGGAGGAGCAAGAAAAGTTTCAACGGGTACTTAGCTTGAGAAGAGAAGTAGAAAACTTCGGACCGACGACAATCAAAGCACGTTGTCCTGAATGCGCCAACCAACGACTTGCGAGCTGCTTTCCACCGCACGGCAAGAAAGACTGGGGAAGATGGCGTCAGCTGTCAGCTTTATACCTCTGCGTTCTGACGTCAGGGTACTTGCTGGTACAGCCGACGCCGGACCCAGACTTTGGAATTCTGGCCGACCTCGGGCTGCCTGCCGGCAGGAACACCCTACAGTTATGACTGCAACAGTGAAACACGAAGAACATCGTCCTTGTTCTCTGCTTGAATAAGGCAGTCGTCCAAGTAAGGATATATTTGAATTCCTCCGTCTACAAAGTGCAATTACTGGTGCCAGGCATTTTGTGAAGACCCTGGGCGCATTACATAAGCCAAAGGGCAGTGCAGAGAATTGGTAGTGCATGGAGCCAGCTATGAATCTGAGGTATCTTCTGCAAGATTGTCTGATTGGGACCATCCAGGTATGCCTCTTTTAGGTCCAAAGTTACAAGCCAAGCCTTCTTGCCCAGCATGGGCAGAAGCTGCTGCAGAGTTAACAATTTGAATTTTGGAATGTCCAGGAATGTGTTTAGAATAGACAGGTCCAGTATTGGTCTCCAGGCTTTGTCCTTTCTGGGTACCAAGAAAAGTCTTGAGTAAAATCCTTGCCCCTGCTCTTGTTGTGGTACTCGCTGAAAGGCCCTCATGTCCATGAGGGATGAAACTTGCTTTTGTGCCTCTGCCCAATGATTGTGTGGCAGGTCTGGCATACCTTTTGCCCTTGGCAGGGTGTGAAAGTGGAACCTGTAGCCCTGTGACACTAAATTCAGGACACATTGGTCCTTGGTGATCATGTGCCAATTTTGTGAAAAAAATGCTAGTTTTCCCCCTAAGGGAGCTGCCAAAAGGTAAGTGCTGGCAGAGGAAAGTCACTGGGACTGCTTCCTGTATGGCTGTGATTTGTCTTCTCCGCTTTTGGAGGTAGAAGCACCCCATTGTTTAGGCATGTATGAGCGCCTTGGGGCTGGGCTCTGCCTTTGGGGTGTCTGTATCTTCCTCTTTGTGGCCTGATACTGGAAAGGACCAATTCTTTGTAGGCCAGTTCCTGCTAAATTTGGGTGGCTGTACCTGCAAGAAATCCTTGACTGTTTGCATAGATTTTGCTTTGTCTTCCATTTTCTTAAACACCTCTTCTGCTTTAACACCAAACAAAGTATCATGCTGTAATGGAGCATCTAATAATTTTGCTTTAACATGATCAGGCAGATTCTGTTCCTTTAACCAAGCATGCCTCCTGACAGAACCTGTAACAGCAGCCCTGCAGGAGGCCTCCAGAGAATCAAAACCACATTGCAAAGTATGCTTTTCCCACTTGTTCAGCTGCATACAATAAATCCTGCATTTCTTTGTTTTCTGTACATTCAGAAATTGTTGAGATTTTCTGTTTAAGCAGCGACGATAAATATTGCTGATATTTAAGCATATGAAACTGACAATTTAAAGCCCTTACAGCCAATGTAACAGAAGTGGAAATCTTTTTCCCCCATCTGTCCAGTGCCCTTTAATCCCTATCAGAGGGGATGGGTTTTTTGCAGTGGAAGCCTTGACCCCTTTGGGACCCTGAGAGATTGTTTCTGGGTCAGCAGCAGGGTTTTTATATAGAAATGTATGTGAATCTGGAACCCTGTAGTATCTGTCTGGCTAAACAGGTGCTGGAGGTAGAGTGAGAAGACAGGCCGGACTCTGCAAATACATCTACAATGTCTAAAACAAGAGGAATATCAAGGGGCCTGTGATGAGGTAGCAAAATAAAGTCTCTGAGCCTTTTCTTAGATTCTGAGTAATCTTGGCTCTCCCAGTGGAAGTGCTCCCTCATAGTATGGAGGGTCTCGAAAAAAGAATAATCCTCAGGAGGAGAGGCTGAAGGGATAGATTCTTCAGCATCAGATCCTCATAGGGAGAAAGAGTACTCCTGTTCAGAAGAGGAATCAGAGGGAATGGAAACCTGATCTGAAGATTCATATTCTCTCTCTTGCCTAGGCCTCTTATCAGGAGGGTGATGGGAACCCCTGATCAAAGTAATTAGGTCTTCTGCCATTTTAAGCATCTGCTTTTTAGGCATGGAGGCCTGTCCATGGGATTGCTGTACTAGTTTCTTTGTCTTTAGAGGTGCTTCAGTCTTTGCCTTTGAAGCTGATGTGGTTTTTACATGTAACTGTGTAGGCCTGAAAACACCCTCAGAAGCAGATGCCTGCTCAGGGGCTCCAGACCCATCTGAGGGAATAGTTTCCGAGGGTCCAATATCGAGTAAACAGCGGCTTAGTCGACCCCACGTGGGAGTCGGAAGCGGCCTGTGGCTCTGAGGTAGCAGGCATCAGACTGCGAAAGTGCCTCACTGAGAACAGGCGATTGACTTAGAAGAAGCCTCGTCGTCAGTTTTGGACCTCGGATGCCTGTCCTTTTCTTTTTCCTTGCGTTTCTTGTGAATTGCGTTAGTCGGATGGCTATCAGACGACATTGTGTAATTAAATCTTTGGCCAAAGTAGTGAAATGCAAAATCGTACCAACGCTTAATGGTGCGTTGGTTAAATCTAGCACAAAATGAGAAGTTATGTACCTACCATAACATTCCATGTTAGTTGTCTTCTCTCGCCTTCTTTCTTGCTTGATGGGTTCGGAGCTGATCCTCGGCTCCGACTCGGCACTTGCTAAGCTCGAGAGTCACTTTTACCAGCTCGAGGCAGCCCCATATCCCATGATGCAAGGCGGTAAGTACCCAGATCTCGTTTGATGACAAAAGGGCAATAGCACCTAGCATAAAAACTTCCCAAAGGAAGAAAGAAGGAGAGAAAAACCTGCATGATGGTAGAATGACCAGCTCTGTATGGTCTTCAGAACTATAATTCTTTGTAGAGAAAGGTCTGTCCAGGCTTGGGGGAAGGAGGGTCGCAAGAAAGAAGCGAGAAGACAACTAACATGGAACGTTATGGTAGGTACATAACTTCTCAATGTTAAGTTGTCAATCTCGCCTTCATTCTTGCTTGATGGGACCGCGTCCCTAGCACCTCTATCCTGGGTGGCTCAATGGAACAGACTCTTGAGGACGGTAGAGCCAAAACTGGCTCTGTCCCTGGAGGCCAAATCCAATTTGTAATGGGAAACAAATGTATGAGGAGTGGCCCAAGTGGCCGCTGCACAAATAGTGTCTAAATGAAGTCTAGCTTGAAAGGCTGTAGAAGTAGCTAAGCTTCTGGTTGAACGTGCTTTAGGTTTTGAGCACAGCTGTTTTCCCCTGAGCCGATAAATTTCAGAGATGACAGAAGAAAGCCATCTAGATAAGGTCACTTTTGAGACAGGAAGGCCTTTCTTGTTATCAGCATAGGAAACAAAGAGTTGATCGGATTTCCTGAATTGTTTTGTTCTGTCCAAATAATATCAGAGTTGGCGGTGGACATCAAGATAATGTAGTTTTTGTTCCGATCTATTTGAATAGTTTGGAAAAAATACAGGGAGATCAATGGCTTGATTCAAATTAGTCTGAGGCGACCTTAGGCAAAAAGGTCGGATTAGTTCTCAATGATACTCTGTCTTTGTGGAAGACCAAATAGGGGGGGGCGAACAGATAGAGCATGAAGTTCAGACACCCTCCTAGCCGATGTAATAGCTACCAGGAACAAAGTTTTCCATGAAAGAAATTTCAGGGAACAAGAAACAGCTGGCTCAAGGGAGGAAGAATCAAGGATGTCAGCACTAAATTTAGGTCCCACTGAGGAGGAGGACTCCTGACTGGAGGCTTCAGGAGGAAAATTCCTTTCAAGAAGGCTCTACAAAGCCTGTGGGACATGATATTGTGATCTGCGAACCCGACATGAAAGTTCGAGATAGCAGCCAACTGAACTCTAACTGTGGAAGAAGAGGAGCCCGCGTGAAAAATCTCCGCTAAGAAATCCAAAACTGCTTGAACTGGAACAGTGAAGGGATCAATATTCTTGGCTTTAGCCCAATAAGAGAAACGTTTCCATTTGCTTGTATAAATCCTCCTGGTAGAGGATTTTAATGAAGCTACTAGGATGTCTCTAACAGGGTTAGAGATCATAGGAAGCCTGGCTAAGGAAGGAAGTGGAGCAACCATGCTGTGAGGTTGAGAGAGGGGATAGATCGGTGCAGCTGACCGGATTGGTGAATCAGAAGATCTGGCACTGGGTCCAGATGCCACGGCTGCACCAAAAGGTGACGATGGAGGAATGGAAACCAAATTTGTCGAGGCCAATAAGGAGCAATGAGAATCAATTTGGCTCTCAAAACGGTTGCTTTCTGGATAACTTGAGGGATCAGAGGAAAAGGAGGAAAGGCATAAAGAAGTCCCTGGGGCCAATCCTGGGTCAGAGCGTCTCTGGGGGGATGGCCTGGCAGTGGGAAGAGAGAGAAGTAGTCTGGGCATTTGCTGTTTTGGGGAGTAGCAAAAAGATCGCAACATGGGCGACCCCATTCCAGAAAAATCTCTTCCACTATAGATTGCTTGAGAGACCACTCGTGAGGCATGAGAATAGCTCTGCTCAATCTGTCCGCTAAAATGTTGGTTTTCCCAGGGATGTGCGTTGCTACCAGAAACCGATGAGAGGAGATCGCCCATTGCCAAAGTCTGAGCGCTTCTCGACACAAGGGGTAGGACTTGGTTCCGCCCTGTTTGTTGATATACCAAACTACAGACATGTTGTCTGTGTGGACTGCAATTGTCCCTACGGGAAGAAAGTCGTTGAGGGCTTGCAACGTTAAAAGCACTGCTCTCATCTCTAGGACATTTATGTGCAGGTGGTATTCGAAAGGTTGCCACGTCCCATGAACCATCCTGCCCTGATAATGACCCCCCCACCCGATCAGGGAGGCATCCGTAGTGACAGTGGCTATCGGAGATGGGGGTACAAAGAGTCTGCCTTGATGAATCTGGGGAGAAGCGATCCACCAAGCAAGATGATTCTTGCAAATCTGTGTCACCAGTATTTGGTGACGCATTGGAAGTTGTTGGTAAGACCACTGAGTAAACAACATCCATTGAAGAAGGCGCATATAGAAGCGAGCCAGGGGAAGAAGGGTAATGGCCGCAGCCATGAGGCCTAACACCTTTAGAACCATTCTGGCCTGTACCTTCTTGTTGGCTAGAATGATCCTGACATGACTTTGAATGTCTGAGATTCTTTGATCTGTAAGGGTAGCTGATATCCGAACAGTGTTTAAGTTTGCGCCAATGAAAGTAATAGACTGGCAGGGCAATAAGGATGATTTTTCGGAGTTGATCGAGATGCCCAATTGAGAACAAAGATTTATTGTGTAATCCCTGGCTTGAACAAGCTGATGCCTGGTGGTGGCTGACAGGAGCCAGTCGTCGAGATACGGAAACACCTGGAATCCTTGACGTCTCAGGTGAGCCGTGACCACTGCCATACATTTGGTGAACACTCTGGGGGCTGTAGTGAGACCAAAGGGCAGGGCTCTGAACTAGAAATGACTGGACCCCAGCCAAAAGCGGAGGAATATCCTGGAGCGTCTGTGAATTTTTATGTGATAGTACGCATCCTGAAGATCTATTGAGCACATCCAGTTGTCCTTCTGTAAGAAGGGCAGAATTGACTGAAGAGTGACCATTCGGAATCTTGTCTTCCTCACAGACTTGTTGAGTCTGCTGAGATCCAATATTGGTCTCCAGTCTCCCATCTTTTTGGGGACCAAAAAGAACCTTGAGTAGATTCCGGGCTCTGAATGATCTGTTGTAACTGGCTGAATGGCTCTTTTTTGCAGTAGTTTTAAGACTTCTAACTCTGCAATTTCCCTTAGACCGGGTGGTACATCTGGAAGGGAATTTAAGTGATAGAAAGGACTTTCCTCGAAAGGAATTCTGTAACCCTCGGATATGATCGACTGTACCCATCTGTCTTGAGTGAGGGAATGCCAGGCTTCTGGGTACAGCGATAGTCTTCCCCCGACTGCCTCCAAGGATGGACAGCCGGGCAACACCTCATGGATGCTGAAAGGGCTTGTCAGAGAGAGGCTCTCTGCTTCCCTGGTTTTGTGGACCCCCTCTGCCTCTAGAGCGGCGTCTGTTATTGTTACCCCCTCTGCCTCTAGGGGTAAATTGACCACGTGAATCCGGCGTGACTCCTTGGGATTTGCGGAACCACATTTTGCCACCCTTCTGTCATTTGGGGTAAGGTCTAGAAGGGGTGGAAAAACAGACCCCTACGGCAGAAAGTCTTGCCGTCCTGCTCACACCTGGTCAATGTTTCCTTCACTTGAGGGCCAAACAAAGCTGACCCATCAAAGGGAGAGTTTGTGAAGGACGCCTTAAAGGGATCTGCAAAATTACAGAGCCGCATCCAGGCTTGGCGTCTAAGAGCCACACCTGTGCCTGCGGCCCTACTCGCTCCATCAGCAGCATATGATATCAGTCGCATGGAGGAGTTAGCTATAGAATTAAGGGTTCCTAGCTGCGAAGCAATTTTTTCTTGAGCCCCTGCAGCTGTAGGATCCTGTACTACTTCAACTAGCTCCTTAAGGATATCCCTCTGGAGTCTGGTGAAGTGACATAGGTAGTTCAGCGAACGCATAGCAAAGGTCGCTGAAGAGAACATCCGCTTACCATATCTATCCATGGTCCTAGAGTCCTTATTAGGAGGATGGACAGGTACGGAACGATCTGCAAGTTCCTTCTTAGTGGCAGCCGCCACCACCATGGCATCAGCAGGGACACCTTTTGTGGGGAATTGCTTGTCCGAGCGAGCAGTGATAAATTTAGAAGGCCTCCTAGGGACTGGCTCTACAGAGTCAGGAGCAGCCCACGCCTTTCGAGCAATAACCTGCATAAGGGGGTCGAAAGGCGGAGACACCCAGGAGGTGGAGGGCCGAGATCCAAACGCCTCCAGGTATACTGACTCATCCTCAGAGGGATTATTGGTGGGCCAGTTTCCCCTCTAAGGAGTTCTAGGATGTCTGAAAAGGAGACATCCTCTAGGATGTCTGAAAAGGAGACATCCTCAGAGGGGGATCTTGGGGATCCCTCTGACTCATCTAAGTCAGTATCTGAAGTGATAGACTCGGGGGAGTCTACGTGTTTCCTCTTACAGGTCCTCTTTCGCGGAGGATCTCCTGACAGATCAGGAGAATCCTCGGAAGAGGGGGTTCTTCCCAGTGGGGAACCTGAGGCGGAGGATCTCTGGGTCCAGGAGCAAGAGAAGTGGCAGAGATGTCAACAGGCACCATAGAGGGAGGAGCTAAGGGAACAGACTGCTGGCTGAGTCCAGTGGCCAGCACACTCTTCATCACCTCGAAGGCCCCCCTCCCAGGGAGGTCAGAGAGAACCCGTTCCGAAGAACCAGGAACTCCAGGACCCACCGAAAGGGAAGGCTCCGAGGCAGATGTCGGAGCCGAGCTCACCAAGGCCGAGGCTCCAAGGGGAAGAGTGGGGTCGGACAAGGGTCCGATGCCACTCACCCCCTCGGAGGAGACCAGGGAAGCCCGACCACCGAATCCCTCTAAGGAAGGTCTCGAAGAGGAGATGAGTAGAGGCAGAAGGAGCAGAAGGGGGTATCGGTCCCTCAGCCGTAGCAGAAACCATTCCCGAAGACTCCAACTCCAAACTCTGTGGTAGAGTCGAAGGAGGAACTGCAATGGGGTGTGGACTAATAGTCGTCTATTGAGACGGACTATGTAGCATTTGGGCCAGTGCCTGTGATTTTAATAATCTACTGACCACTCTCTAAATCATGGTCAGAAAGCCTAGATGACCTGGATGATCGGGTCCGATGGCTCCGTTCCGAGAAGAGGAGAAGCCGGAGCCGAGAGTATCGGCTCCAAGGAAGGGGACCTAGACCTCTTCCTCGAAGGAACCATCGGAGCCGAAGAAACCTTGGAAGCTGTCGGAGCCGACAACTTCTCGGCACCGACAGAAGGTTTCGATGCATCGGCTCCGGCCGGAGCCGACACAGCCATAAACGTAAGGTGTTGGAGCCGATCGGGCCGACACGGCCTGAGCCACATGGTGGTCGGAACCAATCGGAGCCGACACCGAAGTGGTCGAACCAGAATCGGCACCGATAGCCATCGGTGCCGAAGGTTTGTGCAGACCAGAATCGTCTCCAGCCGGAGCCGATCTCGACTCTGAAAGAGTCGGAGCCGAGGCCGCAGGCTTGGACACAGAAGCCTGGGCCTTGGAAGACTTAGAAGTCTTAGATGGAGCAGACTTAGCCGGAGAGCCCTCCGGCTTAAGAAGGCCCCTCAAAATAAGCTTATTTCTCCTTTCCTGCAGGACTCTCTGGCTAAAAGAATGACAAATCGCACAGGAGTCCTGCAGGTGGAGAGGTCCCAGGCAGTAAAGGCAAGAAGTGTAACAGTCTGTCAGAGACATTTTCTGACAGCACGAGTCACACTTCTTAAAGCCTGAGACCCTTTCCTTAGACATGTTGTAAAACACACACACACAACACTTGTCCAAGAAAATTTACAATCCCAAAAGGGAAAAAGTATTGTCTCACAAACACACACACACACCCCCTAACAAGGGGGGGATGGGATGGGAGAAGGCCTGACTAAAAAGTTTTAGTAGAGAGGGAAATTTATTCAGGAAAGGACTAAAACTAGTCAAAAACTATCAATTTTAACTTGAAAAATTAATTTAAACTGAAAAAAGGGGCAAAGCAGTAGTGTGTAAATCACTTACCAGGAGCTGGTAAAAGGAGGACCTCATCAGCGAAGCGGCAAACGAGATCTGGGAACTTACCGCCTTGCATCATGGGATATGGGGCTGCCTCGAGCTGGTAAAAGTGACTCTCGAGCTTAGCAAGTGCAGAGTCGGAGCCGAGGATCGGCTCCGAACCCATCAAGCAAGAATGAAGGCGAGATTGACAACTTAACATCATTCAATTAGCAACGTCTTGATCAGAGCCTAGGCAAGGAATGCAATAAAAATGGAAGTCCTTATGAGGTATTTGCTTCCCACAAGAAATACAATTAACTTTTTCTGACATCGGTATGGAGCAAGAAAAATGTTTCCCCAACAGGGTACTTATCTTTAAACGAAGACTTTGGATCTGAAATTCGAACAAGAAAATCTCAGGAGTCTGCCGAATGGCACTTGCGAACTGCTTTTGCTTCGAACACCACGCGGCAAAAAAGACTGAAGAAAATGGCGCCTGCTGCATCTTTTATAGCCCTGGCGCACTGACGTCAGTGAGGAGGTGACAGCAACCGACGCCAGACTAAGACTTTGGAATTCAGGCCGATTGTGGGTAGCCTGCCAGCAGGATAACCCAAGTGTAAGGACTGCAACAGTGAAACACGAACATCGGTTACTCCTGTGTCTGCTGCGCTCTACATACCAATGGCTGCAATGGAAACAAGGAGCATGGACATGTCTGAACGGGACTGGAGGGCAACCAACTGTGTCTCAACTACTTTTTTATCTTCATCATACAAGGACCAGGAAAGGGACTCTGACAGTTCTTCACTCAAGTCTCTCGTGTAACATGGGGGAAGTAATTCAGCATCCTTGGAGGAAAGTCACAGGTTTGGCAAGCAGGTGTATGCCTCTATCTATTGCCCTGAACTATCAGTTAGGAGGATAGTAGAGCTCTCCTCAGGAAGCTTTCTTCATGGCAGCTGCTACCACCAGATAAATGGCAGTGGGATCCTCGCTCCAGAAGGGCTTACCTTAAAAAAAAAAAAAAAAAATTGTCAGATTTTTGGGGAATACGTTCAACATCCAGTTCCTTCCATGCCCATGTCAAAATGAAGACAACCAGTTCATCAGCTGGTGGGTCCTCTCAAGTGGTAGACAAGCCAAGACCCCAAAACATGTTCAGATTTAAATTTGAAAGCAGAGACTCTACGTTTTCTGAAGATTTTGTTCGTAATTTGCTTGACCCTAAAGAGATGTTTTCTTGTGGCAGACGTGTTTGCTGCCAATATATGGCCATTGGGGACAGTTACACTTTTCCACATAATGGTTACAATGTGTCCTTTCTTTCACTTAGATTGTAAAAGCAAAAATAGTGTATGTGGCTGTGTGAAAGACTTGCAACTCTTTTTATATTGGAAAAACTTGCCGGAAGCTTTCAGACAGGTTGAAAGAACACTATGGGGGCTATTCGAGCCAGAGGCATTACAAACATCTTAGTATGCCATGCAACTATTTGCACAAACTTTGTTAAATTTAGTTTCTTGGATTTGGAACAAGTGGAGCTATTCTGTGGTGATTATGCAACTTTACTGGAAGTACAAGAACTGAAATGGCAGCTTAAAATGGGAGCAGACAGTTTTCCTGGGTTGAATGACAGTTGAATTTAAAATGTGTGTTGCGGTGGCAAGATTACATTTTACATTACAGTGTTACTGTTTTATTGACTGCACTTCTACTTATGTTACCATGACTATTAAATGTGTTGCTCTTTTTACCATGAATTTGTACTGTATGGCTTTTTTAGAATGCTAGTTTGCTTTGAGTTTTATTTTACATTTTAATATGGTACCTTAGCCTTAGATCTTGTTCGTAGTTAATTAGTGAGCTATTTCATTTCATGGCATTACTGTTTAGAATGGATATACCCCTCCCATGTCTAACTTGTAAGATATTTCCTTTTGTGGGAGTGGAGCTGATGCTCCTGTGTCATATTTTATTGCAGTTATCTAGCTTTTAACTTCTGCTTTGTTTAAACTTTTATGTTTTCTGATGAAGTTCCAGGACGTGCAAAGAATGAAAGCACTTAAAACAATCTGTTTGTTGCCTCTTTTCATGACCTATTGCCATTGAAGTCTTTTTTGTTTTAATAGATTATTTTCTTCAGTTAAAGATTTTCTCAGTGTTTGAAGCATATATATATATATATATATATATATATATATATATATATATATATATATATATATAAAAAACCAAGCAGGAAGGAGTGCAATAAATCTGTAGTTCAACCAGTATAAGTATAGTCCAATATAAAAAGTGAGCAGTTCCAAAAGCACAAATAAAAACCTTTTAATAACAGAGATGAGACCGCTTTCACAGATGCTGTATTCACTTCATGAGACAGTTACAAAAAAATCGGAATGCATTAAATACTCTTTCAACCACTCCTACCTTATTATTCAATTAAACTATTAGCCCTTGAATGAGCAAATGACTCCATCCTGAGGCATAAAAATACTTGCAATGTCATGATCTTCTAAAAATATATATATCTATATATAAAACGTAGCAAATACGCCTAACAAAAAACTAGTATCTATTAATACAAATATACCAAATATGAAAAGTCATAAAAATATATATGAGTGTCTAAATCTCTGAATGAATAAAACCTAACAAAGAAACCTAAGCTGGACCTGAAAAACATTACTACTATCTTAACTTCCTGGCTTTCAAATGGGGCTCAAAAGAGATAGTCTCATTAAGACCTCTGCCCCTATGTGCACCAAGTCTAAAAATCCATCGAAGTTCAGCCTGTTCAGTTAGATTAATAATATCACCAAATCGTATACACTCTACTTGAACATGGAGTGCTTGGAAGAGAAAAACAAGGTCCATTCCTTCCTGTAGGGTGTGCCTAGCCAGGGCACTATATACTTGTTTCCTTGCATAACAGTAGGCATGGTCCCTGATACGTTCCCTCAGGCTCCTTTTGGTTTTGCCTACGTAAAAACAGAAACAAACCAATGTGCCACAAACTTTTAGTTATGTACTTACCATAACTTTAGATGTTTGGGATCCATCTCGCCTACATTCTGTACTGATGGGCTCGGAGCCGATCCCTCGGCTCCAACTCAGCACGCTATGCTATAGAGCGAAGCCTCTTATTGGCTGAGCTATTCTCTATCCCAGGATGCACCACCACTAATCCCCCAGATCTTGTTTGTCCGCATTCATGCACACATACATAACTTGTTTATATAACATTGCCAGATGTTTCAAGATGAAACAATAGGATTCAGACCGTCCGATCTCTTCTGATGTCCAAGGAAGGGGGAAGGAGGGTGGGTTATTGGGAATGTAGGCGAGATGGATCCCAAACATCTAAAGTTATGGTAAGTACATAACTAAAAGACGTTATGTGATCCTATCTCGCCTACATTCTGTACTGATGGGACAGCGTCCCTAGCACCTAAATCCTGGGTGGCTCACTGGAAAACACTCCTGAGCACTGTGGAACCAAATGAAGCTCACCCCCGAGATGCCACATCCAATTTGTAGTGGGAAATGAAGGTGTGCGGGGAAGACCACGTAGCCGCAGCACAAATGTCACTAATGGCAAGCTTAGAATGGAATGCTATTGAAGTAGCCATAGCTCTTGTAGAGTGAGCTTTGACAGAGGTCGTAAGCTCTTTATTAGAAGAGGAATAAGCTTGACTAATACAGTCCCTGATCCATTTGGCAATAGTGACCTTTGTGACAGCTTTGCCCAATTTATTATCTGAAAAGGACACAAACAATTGATCTGTTTCCCTTGTTTGTTTGGTCCTATCTAAATAAAAACGCAATTGCCTGTGGACATCTAATGTGTGGAATATGTATTCTGCTTTGTTTGAATACTTTGGAAAAAAAACTGGAAGTTCTAATGACTGTTGTAGACAAAAACTAGAACAAACTTTAGGGACAAAGGATGGATTTGGCCTGAGAGATACTCTATCTTTGTGAAAAAACAGGTACGGAGGTTTTACAGACAAAGCTTGAAGCTCTGAAACCCTTCTGGCAGAAGTAATCGCGACCAGAAAGGCAGTTTTCCACGATAGAAATTTCAAATCACATGTTGCTGCCGATTCGAAGGGGGAGGAAGTTAAGGCATGTAACACCACATCGAGATCCCATGGAGGAGCAGGATGAGAAATCGGAGGTCGTAAAAGCGCAGCACCTTTCATGAAGGTCTTACACAATCTGTTGCTCATTAAAGGTGGGTTTATAGATTCATGAAAATTGGAAATAGCCGCCAATTGAACCTTGATGGTAGAGACTGAAGAACCTTGATTGAATAGGGAAGTTAGAAATTTCAAGATTTCCGATACAGGAATAGTGATGGGATCCAGACCCCGGAGTTGAGCCCAAATAGCAAATCTTTTCCATTTGCTAGAATACAATTTCTTAGTGGCAGACTTGTGGGCCGAAGATAAGATATGTACGACTTCCGGGTCTAAGATACGATTCCTGACTATAGTCGGAAGAGGAGGAGCCAAGCTGTTAATTTCAAGGTGTGGAGGGACTGGTGGAGTAGTCCCGACTAATTAACTAATAGGTCTGGGATCTGATCCAGGAACCATGGACCGTCCAGTGCATATTTCCGAAGATAGGGGAACCATACCTGACGAGGCCAGTAAGGAGCAACTAAGATCATTTTGCTCCCCAAGTGAGACGCCTTTTGGATCACTCTGGGAAGGAGGGGAACTGGGGGAAAAGCGTAAAGCAAGCCAGTGGGCCAAGGATGTGCTAGTGCGTCCAAAGGGCTCTCCCCCGGAGCCGGAGTGAGGGAGAAGAACTTTTTGCACTTCGCATTCAGCGGGGTTGCGAAGAGGTCGCAACAAGGAATTCCCCATTTGCTGAAAATCTGAGTTGCAACCGTATTGTTCAGAGACCACTCGTGTGGAGAGAGGATAGTTCTGCTCAGTTTGTCGGCTATCACATTGGACTTGCCAGGGATATGAGTCGCCACTAGAAATAGTTTGGTCGACACTGCCCATTCACAAACTCTCATGGCCTCTCTGCAAAGGGGGTAGGATCTGGTCCCTCCCTTCTTGTTCAGGTACCAGACTACTGACATGTTGTCGGAGTGAATGGCAATTACGCCCTGAGGGAGGTAATCGTGAAGGGCTTGTAGGGACAGAAACACCTCCCTCATTTCTAAAATGTTGATATGAAGGAGGCTCTCTTCCGAATGCCATTTGCCTTGGACTGACCTGCCCAGGGAATGCCCCCCCCCACCCCATCTGGGAGGCGTCCGTAGTCAAAGTGGCCACAGGAGGAGGTGGAACAAAAGGGTCGTCCCTGATCCAGATTGGAGGGCACCAGCCACCAGGGAAGGTCCCGTTTGCAGGTGTCCGTGATCCATATGAGGTGACAGAGGGAGATCCTGAAAGGACCACTGTGTTGAAAGAAGCCACTGGAGAATTCTCATGTGCAACCTTGCTAGGGGAACTAGAAGAACCATGGCGTACATAGATCCCAACAGCTGCAGGACCATTCTGGCTGGGGCTTTGGATCTGGGAAGTAAGGCTCGAACTTGAGCCTGTATGGTTTGTATCCTTTCTGTAGGAAGATAGACCCGCATTCGGTTTGAGTCCATCTCTACTCCCATGAATCTTATGCCTTGAGATGGCAGCAACACAGACTTTGGCCAATTGAAGGTGATTCCAAGGGAAGTGCCCAGTGATATTGTGGCTTGTAGGCTCTGCAATAGTAGATGCTTGGAGGTGGCAGTTAGGAGCCAGTCGTCTAGATACGGAAACACCTGGAATCCTAGACTTCTCAGGTGAGCAGTCACGACCGCCAAACATTTGGTGAACACCCTGGGGGCTGTGGTGAGACCAAAGGGCAGCGTGGAACTGAAAATGACTGTCTCCTAGGCTGAAGCGCAGATGTCTCCTGGACGCTTGATGTACCATGATATGGTAATAAGCGTCCTTGAGATCTATGGAGCACATCCAAACACCTTTCTCCAGCAGTGAGAGAATGGATTGTAGGGTGACCATTCGGAACTTGGACTTTTTGACTGAACGATTTAGAATGCTGAGATCCAAAATGGGCCTCAAGTCCCCGATCTTTTTTGGCACCAAAAAGAATCTTAAGTCCCTAATCCGATCTGGTCTGCGGGGACCGGTTGGATGACTCCTTTTTGAAGCAGCTTTGAGACTTCTAAGGCTGCAATTTCCCGTTGACTGGGTGGCAGGTCCGGGATTTTCTTGGACAGAGGTGGGGAGTGAGAAAAGGGAATGGCGTAACCTCCGGCGATAATTCGAAGCACCCATCGGTCCTGAGTGATACCTTCCCAGGCTTTTAGGTGCCTCGAAAAATGACCCTCGACTGGCTCCGGAGCTGCACAGTCGGGCAATCCCTCAGGGATTGTGAAAGGCTGAAGAGCCACGAAAGGACTCGCGGTCTCCAGTGTTGCGGGGGCCTCTGCCGCTTCTGGGACGGCGTCTTCCAGAAGAATTTCCCCCTCCTCTGCCTCTAGAAGGGGGATCGTCCTGCTGTGAGGGATAAGACTTCTGAGATCTACGGAACCACATTTTCCCTCCTCTTTTAGCCTTGGGGTAAGGCCGAAAGGGACTGGAAAATCGTGCCCCTATGGCAGTCAGAGTCTTACCTTCTTGCTCGCAGCGGGTCAATGTATCCTTTACCTTGGGTCCAAACAAAGAGGACCCATCAAAGGGGGCGTCGGCAAAGGAAGACTTGAAGGCTTCCGCAAAATGACACAGGCGGAGCCAGGCTTGCCTCCGAGAGCAATACCTGTACCCGCTCTACTCGCCCCCTCGGCCGCATAAGAAATGAGCCTCATGGACGAGTTTGATATGGATGACAGCGTAGCCAACTGAGAGCCAACCATCTGGGCCAGCTGCTCAGGTAGGTTACCCAAGAGGGTATCTGAAAGCTCCTTTATCAGATCCCTCTGAAACCTGGTGAAGTGCGTTAAATAGTTCAGGGATCTTAAGGTAAAGGCTGCTGAACTGAGGGTGCGCTTACCGTACCGATCCATGCTCCTACAGACTCCTTATTAGGAGGATGGATGGACGTCGAAGCCTCTGCTACATCTTGTTGGGTAGCAGATGCCACCACCAAGGCATCTACAGCCACAGCTTTCGTCAAAAGCTCCTTCTCCGGGGGTGCTGACAGGAACTTATTTGGGCGAGCAGGCACCGGTTCCACAGAGTCTGGGTGTTCCCACGCCCTTCGACAGATCAAATCTAGGAGCTCGAAGGGCGGAGACACCCAGGAGGCGAAGGGCTGAGCCCTGAAGGCCTTAAGGAACACCGACTCGTCAGCAGAAGGGGGTTTGGAATGCCAGCCGCCTCGTTGTTTGAGGGCTTCCAGGATATCTGCAAAGGAGACATCATCTGAGGACGACTTAGGGGACCCCTCTGCATCATCAAGATCAGTGTCTGACGTGAGAGACTCATCGGGGGAGTCAACGTGCTTCCTCTTGCACGATCTTTTCCTTGGGGGTTCCTCCGAAGAAGCTTCAGAGGGACCTCCAGGAGGGGGGGGAACCCCAGTGGGGGTGACCTCAGGCCCCGGGGCTCCGCTGTCTAAGGACAGGGGGACTGCCAAAGACCCAGTCTCCGTATGCAGGGAAGGTGCTGGAGAGACCGTGGAGGTAGCCAAAGAAGATTTGGCTAACGCACTCCTCATGGCCCTGAAGGCCGGACCACCAGAATCCTGGGAAGGTCCAACCCCCGTGGCCACAACAGTAGACGGTAACCCCGCAGCAGATGCACCGAGAGGAAGGCTTAGGACCAAAAACAGTCTCGAAGCGTCCCCCCCGGGGCCAACAGAGGAGGTCCGCGTACCGAACTCCGACTCGAGAGCCGGGGTTGGAGTAAGGGTCGGGGCCGACACGAAAACCTCCATCAGTTCCACCAGCACCGGCTCCAACGGTGCCGAGGCTGTTGGAGGAGGAACCATAACTACAGGGTGGACCATCGGCTCCGAAGCCGAATGGGCTGGAGCAGAAACTAACTTTTGGAACACAGGAGACTGGAAAAGTCTAAGGAGCACCCTGTCGATGTCCGAATCAGACATCTAGGAGGATCTAGATGAAACCGATCGGGTCCGAACCGACTTCTCCATCGGCTTCAAAGGACTGGGGGACCGGCTCCAAACGGACTCTACCAATATCGGTTCCGAGGGAGATCCCAAAACAATTTCCCTCGGTGCCGAGGGAACTTCGCCCGAAGGGGAAGAGTCTGAGCCGGCAACCCTCATCGGCTCCAAAATCAGTGGAGCCGATGAAGGTGACCCGCATCTCGACGCCCCAGTCCTCGGCTCCGAAACCAGAGAAGTCGAGACTGGAGGCATCGAGGCAGACCGTTCCGCCCTCGGCTCCGAAGTCCGTGGAGCTGATGGAGAAGCCTGCCTTGGTTTTTTAGCAGTCGGTTCAGACGGGCTGGTCGGAGCCGACGCTTTCTTCTTCTTGGTAGGAGAGGATGAGGAAGATAAGGCCTCCTCGAAGGAGGGTTTAATAAGCCCTTTCAGTATTAATTTATTCTTCCTCTCTTGGAGGACTCTAGATAAAAAAGCGTGACACACACTACAAGACTCCTGTAGGTGCTTGGCGCCTAAACAATATACGCACGAGGAGTGGTCATCAGTTATAGACATCTTATAACCGCACCTCGTGCACTTTTTGAACCCTGAGGGTCTATGTTCTTTTGACATGGTGCCTATCAAAAAACCTAAAACAGTGGAAAGGAGCACTAACTTTTCAGAACAAATGCTTTACCACAATAGAAAAATTAAACTTTAAACTTTTAACTTAAAAAAAAAAAAAAAAAGTTATAAGTTTAAACGACACAATACAAAGACAGAAAACACTAAAAGGAGGGCCAAGACCCTCTAACTTAAACAGGTACTTGACCTGCTTGAAAAAATAAGAGAAACTAGCTGAGGATAGGGGAAGGCCCCTCTAACTTAAACGGGAAACCTTTCCTTTAAACAAACACACAATTTACCTCAAAAAAAATGTACCAAAACACACTCGTACAACAATAGCTGTTGAAACAGCTTTTGGGTAAGAATAAGGAATTTCCTGACAGGAAACTTTAGAAAAAACAGTACTTAGCTCAGCCATGTTTGAGACCACGTCCTAGCTTGTAAGCGGCAAAAGAGATCTGGGGGATTAGTGGTGGTGCATCCTGGGATAGAGAATAGCTCAGCCAATAAGAGGCTTTGCTCTATAGCATAGCGTGCCGAGTCGGAGCCGAGGGATCGGCTCCGAGCCCATCAGTATAGAATGTAGGCGAGATAGAATCACACAACATCCACATTTCTAGTGTTACAACCACTGTTACGCAGTTCCCACAGATGTCCTGTGTCCAGATGTCTAAAATAACGCGATTCTTCTATAGAATCACACTGCGGACATCTCCCACATTTCTTAGTCCCTTCAAAACTCATGGACTCTGGAAATAAGGAGCACATGCTTGAGTCATCGTAGCACAGAGATTGTTTAAGGCATTTCATGTTGCTATAAGTAAAGGTGCGATGATCTCCTACTACCTTCCTAACTTTCTCATCCACGATGAGAATATTCCAGTTAGACGTTATGGCTTTCTGAATAATACTGGTATTACTGAAAGAAATAACAGATTCCTTCCTTGGCCTCTCCCTACTGAACGTACTAACTGGCAGGCCATCTCTGCCAGAATAGTAGGGTTTAGCTCTAGTGGCTCTCAAACCACCCACACTAGAGTATACCCTACTAATTTCCTGTTCACTGTAACCTCTCTCGACTAACCCTGACCTAAGGTCATGAAGTTCATTCATAAAGCATGCGTCCTCACATGACAATCTTGAGAATCTCATGGCCTGTCCCTTGATGAGGTTTCCAAAAATGTTGGGATTGTGCATGCTAGTTCTATATAAATATGCTGGCCTATAACATAACTTACAACAAACTTTAGTCAAAAAACTGTTATTGAGTCGGGAGATGGTTACATCCAAATAATTGATGGTAACCGCTGAGAAGTCTATGGTGAACTTCAGAAATGAATCCATACTATTCAATTGTTCAAAGAACATCAGGAGCATCCCATCAGTGCCCTTCCATAAAAAGAAAAGATAGTCTACAAATCTCCTGTAAAAAACTGTTTGAACTATCAAGCATGTGCCTCTTCCCATGCCAACATGACCAGATTGGCATAACTGTTTGCACAACTAGTGCCCATGGCAACACCTTTCTGCTGCCTATAATACATATTTTGAAATAGAAAAATGTTGCTCTCCGATACCAATTCTAACAGAAGGCAAA